>NC_056623.2:109461962-109773212 GCF_002870075.4 Lactuca sativa
CAGATCTTCAGAGCAAACACCACTGCTCCCAGTTCAAGATCGTGGGTCATGTAGTTAATTTCGTGTGTCTTCAACTGTCTGGAGGCATAGGCGATGACCTTACCTCGCTGCATCAGAACACACCCGAGCCCTTGATTAGATGCATCGCAGTAGACTACGAAGTCCTCTATCCCTTCGGGGAGGGATAGTATTGGCGCGGTGCACAAGGCTCGCTTTAGCATTTGGAACGCTCTCTCTTGTTTCTCTTCCCAATCAAAGGCCATGCCTTTCTGGGTCAGGGTTGTAAGAGGTTTCGCTATTCGGGAGAAGTTCTAGATGAATCTACAGTAGTAGCCAGCGAGGCCTAGAAATTGACGAATTTCAGTAGGCGTCTTCGGTGCTGACCAGTTCTCAATGGCTTTAATTTTGGATGGGTCCACGTGGATTCCCTCTTCGCTTACCACGTGTCCTAACAATTCGACTCTTCGGATCCAAAATTCACATTTCGAGAACTTCGCATAGAGTTTCTCCGTTCGTAAAGTTCCTAAAACTTGTCGCAGGTGATCGCCATGCTCTTCCTTACTTCAGGAGTAGATCAGGATGTCGTCAATGAAAACGATGACGAACTGATCCATGTAAGGTCGACATACTCTGTTCACCAGGTCCATGAAAACTGCGGGCGCATTGGTCAATCCGAATGGCATCACCACGAACTCGTAGTGTCCGTAACGAGTTCGGAAGGCTGTCTTTGGAACATCCTCCCCTTGTACTCGTAACTGGTGATATTCGGATCTCAGATCAATTTTGGAGAGGTAACTCGCCCCTTGCAGTTGGTCAAATAGATCGTCTATGCAAGGCAGAGGGTAACGATTTTTGACCGTCAGTTTGTTGCATTCTCTGAAGTCGATACACATACGAAATGATCTGTCTCTCTTGTTAACGAACAAGACTGGTGCTCCCCAAGGTGAGAAGCTTGGTCTTATGAAGCCCATGCTGAGCAGTTCGTTAAGTTGACCAGATAATTCCTACATCTCTGCTGGTGCTAAGCGGTAGGGCGACTTGGCTACTGGGGTAGCTCCTGGGACTAAGTCGATTCTGAACTCGACCTGTCGTTGCGGAGGTAATCCAGGTAGCTCTTCTAGAAAAATGTCGGGGAAGTCGCTCAATACTGGAATGTTCTTTAGGTCTTTCATTTCGAGGCTCGTGTCGACAACGTGAGCAAGGAATGGATGGTATTCTTTACGCAGATATTTATGTGCTTGAATACTTGATATAATACGGAGACTCGCAACGGGTTTGTCGTCGTAGACTATAAGAGTTTCGTTAGACGGGAGGTTTAGACGGACTGCTTTCTCGTAGCACATGATGTCGGCGCGATGAAAACTTAACCAATCCATGCCGATCATAACGTCGAAGCTTTTTATTGAGACCGGCATGAGGTCGATTGGGAATGAATGGTTATCTAGAGTTAGGATACAACCTATGTATATGCTATTCGTACTTTGAGTTTTTCCATTAGCCATTTCTACTGTGAATTGATCTTTAAGTGCGTGTGGTTGTTTCTTAAGCATGCGAGCAAATTTATGGTTCACGAAGCTTCGCTCCGCTCCACTATCGAACAGAATGCATGCATAGGAGTTATCGAGGAGGAACATACTAGTCACCACTATCGGGTCAACAACTGCTTCCCCGTGGCCTATAGCTAGTACACTCCCCGCTCCTCCAGCATTCTTCACTTTGGGGCAGTCCCTCTTAAAGTGGCCTGCTTTGCCACATCCATAGCAGGTCGGACTCGCGCCAGAGCCGGGGACTTGGGTGATCGGTTGTGCCGGGAACTTACAGAAATGGACGGTGTGTCCTTTCCTGTTGCAGTTAGAGCACTGCATTTCACGGTAAGGGCCGTTGTGGTGGAAGTTGCATTTGTTACACTTAGGCAAACTTCCAACATACTGCTTCATCGGAGCAGTAGCAGGGGTTACCGCGGCATGCACTGCCACAATTTGCTGCTTTTTGGCAGGTCGCTACTTCTTCTTGTCATCCCAGAACTTCCGCTTAGTGTCAGCGGGTTTGGATGGTTCCGAGATGGCTAGGGTTGTTGTGGTTGCAGGGGTTTTGACTCCATGGTCAATGAGTCACTGTTCCAATCGCTTGGCACTATCGAATGTAGCGGGGTTTGATGCTAGGACATTCCCCTGATACGGAGGCACTAGCCCCCATATGTACCTTTCGATCTTTTTCCCTTCATTGGGAACCATATTAGGTCAGAGGGCCACCAGTTCGCTGAATCGGGCAGTATAAGCAACAATGTTAGTGCCCTTCATGGTCAGGCTCCAAAGCTCCTGCTCTAGTTTCTGGATCTCGCCCCTCGGGCAGTATTCCTCAATCATGAGGTCTTTCATTGTTTCCCAGCCTATGTCGTTGGCTACGACGAGAGTTAGAGCTTTAACATGGCCGTCCACCACGTCAGGGCCTTTCCTTCAAATGTGCAAGCGGCATATTTGACTTTGCTCGTAGCAGGGCATGAACAAATTTCGAAGACTGATTCAGTCTTCTCGAACCATTGCGAGAGGGCAATGACTCCGCCGGTCCCATGAAAGGACTTCGGCTTGCAGTTGGTGAAATCCTTGTAAGAGCACTCTCTCGAGCGCACAGGAGTGTCAACCGGAATAGAGTTAACATGGGTTCCACCTCTGCTGGCATCCGTAGAGTGATACTGTGCCATGGCAGTTGCCACTGCTGCAGCTACGACAACATTTAGGGCTACTGGATCGATGACCGGAGGTGAAGTAGGCGGTGTAGGTGTAGGGTTATTCCGGGGAGATTTGCGAGGAGGCATCTTTCAGCTCTAAGTTTATAAAGATGAGCAAAGTGGTAAGAATCAATTTGTAAGTAAGGTGAGAGTGACACATGGACTAACTAACCATAGCCCAACAGTTGAATGAGTGTTTGAGATCATAACAAGGAAGATTTGTAGGAAAACAAGAGTGTAAAATTTTTTCCCACAGATTAGATAGATGTCAATAGTACTGGTATTACCGATGTAATAAGTTCAGCGAAAATCGACCTAACAATAGGTCTTGCCTCATACCAAACGGAAAAGTTTGACAGATCTTAGATTCCTAATTAGAGTACTGAAAGTTAGGAATATTTTACAGACAAGTGCTACTTAGAGCACAGATGTTAAAGACTAATCCTTAACCCAAAAGATAATGATGTACTAGACATCATCTAAAGGCGATGAGTATTCCTCAGGAGAACCCTAAGGTCTCTCATTTCACGGATCACCTCTTGAAGGTGTCGTTCATGAGCCCTTTGATGAGCTCGAAGTTCCATGACCTTGGCTTGAGAGGCAACCATATGTTGCTGTAGGGTTTCATTGGTTCTCCGGGTCCGTTCCATGTCTTCTTCGAGACGGCGGATGCGGACTGTGTTGACGCCAGAGTTGGCATCAATCTCCACGACCCGGTCGATGGCTGCTCGACCCTGCTCAACATTACAAGCTATTCTGCGGATAATGACGGGCAGAGCTTGGTCAGCAAAACCACCTTCGCTAACGTTGTAAAGGCTTCGGTCCCCAATGTATGGTAAGGGTTGACCCTGTTCGTCACTCCAACGATTCAAGTTATCTACCCACAGGGGAGTGGGACCTAGAAAAGCTGGTCAAGGGTTGTTGTTCAGGGCTTGACCTACTGGAGGTAGGTTGTTGACTTCGGGCTCAGAGTCTGATCCATCCAAGAAGCCTTCAGCTTGGTGATCATCCAATGGAATTTGGTGCTCATCATCGGACTCTGCTTCGAGCCATCCTGCGTTGCCTTCATTTCGAAAGTACGGGTCGCCGTGATGGAATCCAGCCATTTAAATCTATGCGAGAAGAGAGGTATAAGGATATAGTATATATGTAGCTAGTAGTACAAAATACACCTATAGTATTTTAAGTTTAAGTTCTACTGATCTTCTTGTGGTATTGTTGGTAAGTTTTTAGACTTGTTAACACATCACAACCATTCTAGGGCATATGCTAATCACTCCTCGGACAAGCATAGTTGATCAGGCTATGCCATTCCCAGGACTGACCATACATCCCCGAGCTTACCTGTGATATTTAACAATCGTAATACTTTTGTTCTTGTCATTGTGACACTGATTTTAGTATGAATGCAGACTAGTATACTTAATTAAATATTTTAGTATTTAAAGTATAGACTTTTGGTCAGAGTGTTTTAATCCCAAATGGGTTTATAGATTAGTATATCTTTTATGGGTTGATATACTTGATTCACTATAAACAATACTCTGATACCAATCTGTCACACCCCAAAACCAAGAACGGCGGAAACGTTCTGGGGCGGAGGACGTCATGTGAAGTATCACAACACAGTAAATGTAAATAAGCAAACAACATCATCCATTGCATTAAGTATATAATTTTAATACAAGCGTGTTTTGTACAGTATAAACACCAAAAATAATGTATATCAAAATAATAAGATGAGTCTTGGATGCGCTCCATCTTCTCAAAAGCTGGCCTCGGTACCTGTCTACTGATGACCTGAGAATACAAGTTATTTTGAAAGAGTTTATCAGCATTAAGCTGGTGAGTTCATAAGTATTTTCGTGTCGGTATTTGTCATCCAAAAACGTTTGAACATGTATCAAGTGTAGGTTTGTAAACTGTATGTAAATGGTTGTAAGTGTTTGTACATGTTTGAATCTCTCAGAAAAACCTATATTTTCTATTAAAGTAGCCTTCTACCAAGGCTTAACTGCTTTGTATGTTCGTTTACTGTAAAAGGGTGTAATTTATTCAAGTGTAACTATCATTTTCAAAATATAATTTGTACATCAATCTTTGAGTGAAAAGATCACTAATTTTGTGTAAAGAGTAAATCATTGTAGTATTGTAGTATTGTATTATCGGAACTACTGCTGTACTAACTACCTTAAACCGGATTTATATTAAGGTATCATGTGATAAATTGCACCATACTATCGACTGGTAACAACGACATATGAATGGTCGTAATAACGGAATGACATTTGGAACCCGCAGACCTGCAGGTCCGGCTGTAGCTAGCAGTAAGGTGTAGGATAGTCAATCCAGTATAGATCTATATGCAAACTCACCCTCTCCCTCCAAGAGAACTCTGGCTACAACTCGGGCCATGACAATTAAGCCATCCTTCGATACAGTGGATCACAATTGTTAACGTATTCTTGTATATGTAATGTAATGAACTGTTCTAGTATAGTTGTATATGTTCTTCCTCTAGTATAGTTGTATATGTTCTGTGTCTAGTATAGTTGTATATGTTCTCTTTCTAGTATAGTTGTATATGTTCTCTTTCTAGTATAGTTGTATAAGTACTCGTAGTAATAAGTATTAACTCATGAATGAACTGACTCATTTATCTAGAAATTGTAGTAATATGATCCTATGTTACCCCAATGGTAACTTACTGATGATGTACTGATAAGTATGAATATGGAAGTACTTTGATGTCTATACATGTATATTTGATATATAATTAATATTGAAACGACCTTCGGACGGTTACCCGAAATCCCACCAGACCACATCCAAATCGAGAAAAAGGAAATAGGGCGGATGGCCTTCCTAAGCCCTTTAAACATTTCTTATATATCTATACATATATGGGCATGCAATTTATAAGAAGTAAAACAAAGTTTAATAAAAGCATTTGATAAGTAAAAGAGTTTGTAAAACATTTTGAAGTAAAACAGTTTGATAAACAGTTTGAACAGTGATAAAATCATTGGTTTTCTAGTTATTAATCGCATGTGATTAATGTAATCACATGTGATTGCATAATAACTATAAGTATTTAACTTGTATCCCCCCCCTATAAAGTATTTAAAACATTTCAAATCATTTCAAAGGTTAATTAAAGGGGTATGAACTCACATGTGGTGAGTGGATTGGATTGAAGTATCGGGTACCGTGGTAGGTGGCAAACGGATACTTGTTCACACGCACGAGCCTAGTTATAATATAATGAGCATATATATAACTAATTATCCTAATAATAACTTAATAAAATAAGTTGGGACACTCAGGAACATGTAAACACTTTGTATAAGTGTTATAGGTCCTAAGGGTTGCTTCTAGGTTATTATGGGACAAGGTTAACGGGTTTAATGTACCAAAAGACCTTGAATAAGAGTTTACTACTTAACTAACTCCACACAAGGAGTTTACGGTCGTAAACCCTTGAGTTTACGGCTGTGAACTCTTGTCTTGGTGGTTTTGGGTGTTTTAAAGTGTTAAATGATTTCTAGAATAAGCCTTACATGGGTGGTTTAATCCTTTAGGTAGTTTAGGGCCTTAGAATGCTCCTTTGAGGAGTTTACGGCCTAAAGACCATATCCCCTAGAGTTTACGGCCGTAAACTCCTATGGGGTGGGTGTTTTAATTCATCCAAGCCTCTTGCACAGAAAGGATAATTTCTAGACTTTTGTTTAAGGCTAAAGGGGACCTTAGGCACACTTTGGTGTCTTTACTTGGAGTTTACGACCCAAGAGTTATTCCTTTGCCGTAAACTCCCTTTAAGGAGTATTTTTGATGTGTTTAAGTCTCCAAACTAGCTAGAAGTATTAGAGGGTTAATGTCTTAAAGCCTTAGGAGTGATTAGGGCACATTGTCCCATGAATTTGGAGTTTACGGCCTAAGACTTTCTTGGGCTGTGAACTCCTAAAACTATGTGTTCTTGATTGTGTTCTAGCCTCAAATGATCACACATAATTTCCTTAACTAGTTACCTAACAAGGAAATAGCACTAGATAGCTCTTAGGCTTCGTTTTGGAGTTTACTCCCCAAGAACGTTCTTAGGCGGTAAACTCCTGGATCTTACATATTTGACATGTAAGCAATGTTATTAAGCATATAACAAGCATTAAAACAAATCTAGGAAAGTAGACTCACGATTTGGGATGAAAACCCGAAGATCCGTGAGAGAGAAAATGGCTTTTCTCTAGTTGGAAATGTGAATAATGAATGAATTTAGTTTAGAAATCTATTTATAGTCCTGAAATATTTTGACAGAAAATATTTTTATTCCGGAATTGATTTCTAATATATCCGAGTGTTGGAATAACAGTGTCGCACAAAACTGTAGTGCATCCACTCTCCTGATGTTTACTGAAGTGTAAACCCTAAATTACTCCATGACTGTTGTAATTTCTATTGAATTGATACTGTTTGTATAGAATGGAAATTTCGAGTTGTCACAGTAAACATTAATCACTCTATATGAAAAAATACATCACTATAAGTATTTTATGGTGACCGTTTAATTCATTGTTAGTGACTAAATGCACAAAATACACACGATATAATATTAAACATGTTGACGGTTTGTATAGATGTGATACACTTCAGGTATATAGACAAAATTAAAAATTAATCTAAGAAAATAAAGAATAGAAAGTAAATGACACAGAGACTACTCCAAATTGTTCTTTCACCAAGAAAGAGTTTTTTCTTCGCCAAGTAGACGGGTTGTCACAAAGACGATTATGACACCAATCCAGATTCAAAAAATTAGGGTTTAACCTTATGTTGTGTGTGTGTGTGTGTGTGTGTGTGTGTATATATATATATACTAATCTATACAAGTATATCCCTTGATTGAAGGGATTGCATCTATGTATACTAAGAACCGATCTTATCACAAAGATATCGGATCTATGATCTATTCTATACTTATCTATATCATTATATAAAAGATTACAATAGAATAACTATACTATGCGCTGACATTGATAAGCTTGATATGTCAGTGCTGGTTGTAGAGTACATGCCGATGCTGATAAATGTGTAGAGTGTTTGACTCACCAGATAATAAGGTGTGAGCTTAAATATCCTTCTATCCGATGATGTCAAAAGCAATCTTCTTCTTTTTCGGAGTCAAGAGAAGAGCGATTGTAAAGCTTGTCATCTTCTTTCAAGATCTTAGGCATGACCCATTTGAATTGTTCAATTTTAATTTCATTCAATCTTTTACTAAGCTCTAGAGATATCACCACGCGATATCCTCTTTTTAGTTTAAAATGACCAAGTCCATCCAAGTGAAGATGAAACAAATGTTCAATAGGAGCAGAAGGAATATCATCGGTGTGTTGAAAGCACATTTGATTCTAACTATTAAAATAAAATATTACATACTCCAGTTCTGGAAAAAACATGTATTGGACCGGTTCAACACCCACTGGTAATTCATTGTTGATATACCAAGTTCCATAAGGAAGAAGAAACTTGGTATTCTTGGACTGTCTAAGAGCGCCTATTCTTCCTAAGGATGATGGTCTAGATAGACCAACTAATGGCACAAGGTTTAGCTTCTTGACATTGTTGTGTAGCAATTGAATTTCCAACTTCACTTCGTGAGCATGAATATCCTTGTGTTTGTTGATAATTTGTTATATTTGCATCCACTCACTATAGTCAAATTTGACTAGCTGACAAGAAAATACAACCTTAATGTATTCATATTTTGTTTTCTTTCTAACCAAGTGAAGCTTCAGTGACTCATTCCTTGGTTTGGTGCATCTTACATTGATAATAGGATTAGGCTTTGTCCTACGAGTAACATCATCTCCAAACTTCTTCCTATCAATCTGATCATTTAGGTCTGAAACTACATGTTGTCTCTCCAGATTATTATTGAAAATTTTTTTGACCTGATTTTCAGTGCATTGAACCTTAACACTCTCATCACTGGAAGACAGAGCTTGAAAAAGTTTAGTAGACAGACATTTTTCTTTTCTCAATTCTTTCTATTGACAAACAAGAACATTATATTCTAGCATGATTTTTTCTAACATCCCCAAAGGGTAAGCTCCGCATTTCTACTAATTAATTTAGATCAAAATTGAGTTTTCTTTTATTTATAGGAGGAGATGTTGAAGGATCACCATCAGCAACAACAGTAGAAGAGCTTCTAGCTTCATCCTCTTGAGCACCCCCCGCTTCCCCTAGAAGGAAGCCTTCCTCTTTCGAGGATTGTGCTGATCATTATCAGAATCAATGTCGCTATTAGTTCTTTGAGGAACCTTTTCTTGAGTAACCTCCACCTTAAAGTAAGAATCAGGGTAGACAACAATCAGGGGAAAATTAGCTAACCCTTCACAGTCATTGGTCTTTGTTGATCACCAATGTCAAGAATGGGTTGTCATTTGTTGCATCAACGTATGGAATATTAGCAACAATAGTCTGCTTTTGAGGATCAACTTTAGATTTAACCCTTCCAGTCATCTCATGCTGAGATGGAGTTTGTACAAACATCACCTGTATTTGCATTGGCTAAGGACCCATTTGATTATTCTCCCCTTTTTTGGCAGCATCGATTGGGGAAGAGAATTAGGAGGTGGATTTGTTAATGGAGCTGGAGGTGTAGGAGGATTATCACTTGTAGAGTTTGGAGTAGTTTCATCAACAATCATATCACCATTATCATCATCATGGTCATCCAATGACATAAGTAGCTTCATTATAGCCACATGTCTTTCAACTTTACTCAACCTTTTATCCAGTGATTGATTAATCTGCACAATTAGAGAAAGTGGGGAAAGCACAGTATTTTGAAAGTTAGTGTTGGATTTTTCTTAATTATCCTGATGAAAGGCATCATTCACGATAAGAGTTTGTATATGAGGAATAATCTCAGATTGAGGAGGAATCAATGGTTTGATAGTTTTGATAAAAGGAGGGGTTGATCCATGTTGTGCAAAATCATCAGCAGAGGAAGAGGGTGAAGATGTAGTTAAAAAATGAATGTGCTTGTTCATCCTTTGGCGAGAGTTCATTCCTTAAGAAAAACCTTGTCCTTTATCAGGGTTGATTATTTTTCATCTATATCAGAGTATTCTTCCTCATCAGAGCCATCTTTATTAGCATCATCATCATCATCATCATTATTCTCTTCTTCAATACCAACATCATTATCATTATCATCATCATCCTCTTCAGAGAATGAGGATTCAACCACGTAGGGTTTTTCAATCTACTTTTGGATCCTAGCACTAAAGGAAAATTATCCTGAGATGGAGATGCATTAATAATATTTGAGGAAATGGAAGGAATTGGAATGATAATCCCATGACTTTTAATATATAATTGATCGCGAGACTATATCAGACCAAGCTAACAAGGATAAGGAACATGCAATGGCTTCTAGTTTGTAGTAACGCAGTTAATCATTTAAGTAAGAAAAAGTTGAACAAAATCCAGTCTTTTGTTGTAAAAAATAGAGTATATGTTACTTTTCTCAAATAGATTCAATTGATCCAAACTTCCAGTCTTATGTTCAAGACATTTGCCAATTACAACTACTAAGTACTACCATCCTACATTAAAAAGCTTACGAAGAATGTTCTTGTATAGATCACAAGTGAGACCCAGAAGTTTGAAATTATGCCCTAATGTCTCACGAACAGATTTGCAACTATCTTCAGAAGGAGTTTCAGAGTAACTTTCAATTCGAATAAGATGAAGAGTAGTTCGAAAGGATTCGACATTAATAGTAACCCTATATTGACCATCTTTAGTGGTTCCAATAATGGTTCAAGCGTCAGTATCAACAAAGAATGAATAATAGAATTCACATGCTTGTTTAGGGTAGAATAGATAAAGGAAGTCACATAATTTATATCGAAGAGGACTGCTCTTTACGTAGTTGACAAAATCTTCGATTCCTGAGTTCGAGAACTACTTTAAGATTTCATCAAAGAATGCCACATTGGTCGAATGAATGATAATGTTGGAGATAGGAGCATGAGGACCTTTGATGACGTTAGTGTTGGGGGAAAGCTTGTAAAAATTCTTTGACATGGTGAAATCTTTGAGGAAGATGATGATTTGGAGTCCTTTCGAGAAAGAAGCTTAATTCCTTGAATTGCTTGTAAAAGCGAACTTGGATGAAGACTTCCAAATAAATTTTTTCCCTTTTACGCAATCATGAGTGATGATATATGTGTCGTAAAAATCATGTATCCCAAGATAATGGTGGATCTTTCAGTTGTCATCCAAAAAGTTATCGTCAAAACTGGTGACATGTCATCAGCAGTAGAACACAAAGATAAATGATCAACGAGTGCCTTGAATTGTTAAGTTTGCGATGTCTCCTAATAGTCTGGGTTTTAAACTACCATTCACCAACATGGTTCATTCAAGACACGGCCAACATGTGCTTGGGAGTGACTGTGGTGTGCGGCATGCCTAAACTTACCCAAATACCACAAACATCGAACCAGTGTCGTAGCGAACCATGAAATACTATGGGAGTATTTCTCGAGTCAATCCTTTGTAGAAATCCTCATTCAAGCGATGTTCCCTGATCATTCCTTAGCGATAAATTATCTGTTTTGATAACTCTTTCCTGCTTTATCGCTTATTCGGGATATATAACTGTCATATATATATATATATATATATATATATATATATATATATGTATATATATATATATATATATATATATATATATATATATATCGATTTAATTTGAAGGAATTATCATCATCTCTTTCCTGATCTTATTAAATCAACATGCCTCCAAGAAAAAGACCCAGCTCAAAGACCAACAACCCTCCGCCACCACCTTCTCCTCAAATTGACCTCGCAACGCTTCAAACAACTATTACTGCCGCAGTGACAACCGTCGTGTCACAAATGAACCCCAGTAATTCAGGAGTTGGTTCCCAGCCCCAAAACCTAGAAGATAGTCAGGGACACCGAAAAGGGGGTTCTTATAAAGATTTCATGAGCGCAAAACCCACTTCCTTTGATGGCACTGAAGGTGTCATTTCCCTCACTCGATGGTTTGAGAAAATCGAATCCATATTCGAAATATGTGCTTGTTCGGAGTACGATAAAGTAAAGTTCATAGCCTGTACCTTCAGCGACAAAGCGCTGACTTGGTGGAACGGCCGAGTCAAATACTTGACCCTACCTGTAGCGAATGATATGGGTTGGGAACTATGAAAGAACTCCTTCTGGCCGAGTACTGCCCTCGGGGCGAAATACAGAAGTTAGAGCACGAGCTCTGGAACCTAAATATGAAGGGTTCCGATCTTACAGCGTACACCTCGAGGTTTGATGACTTGGCACTGCTCTGTCCGGGAATGGTTACCCCGGAGAGTAAGAAAATAGAAAGATTTATTTGGGGGCTAATCTAGCCAACCAAGGGACACATCTTATCTGCACGGCCGAATATTTATGATGGTGCCAAAAGTTTAGCCTAGATCATGATTGACCATAGTGATGAAGTTGAGGAAACAACCGCCACTCCCGAACCGACCAAGACTAGTGGTGAAAAGAGAAATTTCTGGAGGAAGAAGGAAGGCCAACCTTCCCAAGGATCCTCAAAGAAACAGCAGACTGTAGCAGTCCATGCTGCTACTACCCCCGTTGATGTTGCTTCTGTGGTGAGATCTACAGCCCAAACCCCTACCAGTATGTATGCTGGTAACCTTCCTCTGTGTGAAAAGTGAAAATACCACCATAACCCTGGCCCCTGCCGCGAGCTATCATGCATCAACTGTGGCAAAAAGGGGCACACGGTCCGATTTTGCAAGGCACCAGCCCAATCTGCAAATCAATCTTCCGGAGTAGGTGTTGGTCAAACCTGCTATAACTGTGGAGAAGTTGGGCATTACAAGAGGAACTGCCCCAAGAAGGCGACAGCTGATAATATCGGGAGAGTCCTAGCCATGGGACAGGAGGAGGCAGTCACCGATCCCATTGTTGTTTCGGGTACGTTCCTTCTCGACAACTCTTATGCTAGTATTCTTTTCGATTCGGGTGCTGAAAGATGTTTTGTTAGTCATTCATTCAAACATAAACTAAAACCTAACCCCCAACCATTAACCGAAACGTTTACCTGTCGAGATGGCTAACGGTGAGAAAGAAAGCGCTAATGATGTATTCATAGGTTGTTCCCTTACCCTGAACGATCATTCATTCCCCATCGATCTTATGCCAGTCTCCATTAAGAGATTTGATGTTATCATTGGCATGGATTGGTTGAGTCCCAATCATGCTGATATCCTTTGCTATGAAAAAGCCATCCGTCTCAACCTTCCTTCGGGTCAAACTCTCATAATCTATGGCATTAAACTCAGCTCCAACCTTCGCATCATTTCTTGCATCAAAGCTCAAAAGTTCTTGCGAAAGGACTGCCAAGCATTCCTAGCCCATGTAATCAATGAGAGACAGGAAATTAAAGACCTCGCGAGCATCCCCGAAGTCTGTAATTTTCCTGATATCTTTCCAGAAGAGCTTCCAGGAATTCCTCCCGAACGTCAGGTCGAATTTCGCATTGACCTAATTCCTGGAGCTACCCCCGTAGCCAAGTCTCCATATCGCCTAACTCCAGCAGAAATGCAGGAGTATCCAACAACTCAATGAGTTACTTAGTAAAGGGTTCATCAGACCGAGTTCCTCACCCTGGGGAGCTCCGGTGTTATTTGTAAAGAAGAAAGATGGATCCTTTCGGATGTGTATCGACTACTGTGAGCTGAATAAGTTGACCGTCAGGAACCGATATCCTCTTCCGTGAATAGATGACATCTTCGATCAACTTTAGGGAGCCAACTATTTCTCAAAGATAGACCTTCGGTCAGGGTACCATCAGCTACGAGTTCATGAGAGCGATGTTTCCAAGACAGCTTTCAGGACTCGGTATGGACACTACGAGTTCGTAGTGATGCCCTTCGGTCTAACCAATGCACTGGCTGTGTTCATGGACCTGATGAACCGAGTATGCCGTCCCTTCTTAGATAAGTTCGTCATTGTGTTCATAGACGACATACTTGTCTACTCCAGAAGTGAAGAAGACCACATGCAACACTTGAGGTTAGTGTTGGAGACCCTTAGATCGGAGAAGTTGTACGCAAAATTTTCCAAGTGTGAATTCTGGATACAGAAGGTAACTTTCCTCGGTCACGTGGTAAGCGAGGAGGGTATTCACGTGGATCCTTCCAAGATTAAAGCAATAGAGAATTGGTCTGCACCGAAGACACCCACAGAAATCCGTCAATTCTTGGGTCTCACCGGCTATTATCGAAGATTCATCCAGAACTTTTCCAAAATCGCCAAACCCCTAACCACTCTAACACAAAAACGAGTACCCTTTTGTTGGAGTGAAAAACAAGAATCTGCGTTCCAGACGTTAAAGCAAGCCTTGTGTAGCGCATCTGTTCTGTCCATACCCGAAGGGACAGAAGACTTCGTTGTCTATTGTGATGCGTCTAATCAGGGCTTAGGCTGTGTGCTTATGCAAAGAGGAAAAGTGGTTGCTTATGCCTCAAGACAGCTGAAGGCACACGAGGTCAACTATACCACACATGACTTGGAGTTAGGAGCCGTAGTCTATGCACTGAAGATTTGGAGATATTATCTCTACGGAACTAAGTGTACGATCTTCACTGACCATAAAACCCTGCAACACATCCTCAATCAGAAAGACCTAAACATGAGGCAACGACGATGGGTAGAGTTACTCAGCAATTATGAGTGAGAGATTCGCTACCATCCCGACAAGGCCAATGTGGTAGCAGATGCCCTTAGCCGAAAGGAAAGTTCAAGCCGTAAAATGAAGACACTGACGATGACTATCCATTCCCATTTATCCATGCAAATCCGAGACGCCCAGATAGAAGCTCTTAAACCCGAGAACAAATCAAGCGAAGCCTTGAGGGGAATGGATAAGAAACTTGAGATCAGAGGTGACGGAGTCTACTGTTTCATGGACCGAATCAGGATTCCAAAGTCCGGAGGATTCAAGGAGATTGTCATGGAGGAAGCACACAAGACCAGATACTCTGTTCACCCAGGTTCGGACAAGATGTACCTAGATCTCAAGGAACAATGCTGGTGGCCAAACATGAAAGCCAAGATCGCTACATTTGTGGGAAAGTGCTTGACTTGCACCAAGGTGAAAGTTGAGTACCAGAAACCCTCGGGTATGCTCCAGCAACCCGAGATACCTGAGTGGAAATGGGAGATGATTACCATGGATTTCATCACCAAATTACCCAAGTGTCCGAGTGGGTACGATACCATTTGGGTAATTATCGATTGTTTGACCAAATCCGCTCACTTCATCCCGATTAAAGAATCGTTTAAGATGGAAAGACTCGCACGGATCTACATCCAATAGGTAGTTCGACTGCATGGTGTGCCTGCGTCCATTATCTCCGATTGAGATACCAGGTTTACCTCCAGATTTTGGCAGTCTCTTCAGAAGGCTCTTGTAACTAAACTAGACATGAGCACGACTTATCATCCTCATACCGACAGACAGAGTGACATAACTATCCAAACTCTGGAAGACATGCTTAGGGCATGTGTCATCGATTTCGGACAGTCGTGGGACACACATTTGCCTTTGATCGAGTTCTCGTACAACAACAGTTACCATACCAGTATCAAGGCTGCCCCGATCGAAGCCCTTGACGGTCGCAAGTTGAGATCCCCGCTGTCCTGGGCCGAGGTAGGGGACACGCAGCTAGCCAAGATTCGATTCCCCGACAGTTCTCTCACTGGTCTTGAAATCATCCGTGAAACCACCGAGAAGATCACCCAAATACGGGAATGATTGAAAGCTTCACGAGATCGCCAAAAGAGTTACGCAGATAATCGCCGGAAACCTCTGGAATTCCAGGTTAGAGACTGTGTCCTGTTTAAGGTCTCGCCCTGGAAAGACATGGTACGCTTTGGAAAGCATGGGAAACTTAACCCGAGGTACATTGGACCCTTCAAGATCCTTGCCAGGATCGGTCCGATAGCCTATAAACTTCAATTACCTCACGAACTCAATAACCTCCATCCCGTCTTCCATGTCTCAAATCTCAAGAAGTGCTTATCTGATGAAACCCTAGTGATTCCCTTAGATGAGATCGAGATCAACGAAAACTTGAACTTCGTGGAGGAACCGATCGAAATCATGGATCGAGAGGTCAAACGTACAAAGCAAAGTCGCATCCCGATAGTGAAGGTTCGTTGGAATGCCAAGCGGGGATTGGAGTTCACTTTGGAGCGTGAAGACTCAATGAAACAAAAGTATCCACATCTCTTTCCTGATCCATGACTTGTGTCTTAATTCTGAATTTCGGGATGAAATTCCCTCTAACAGGGGGATAATGTGACAACCTGAAGTTTGTTTCATCAATTGTAACCCTTTTTGTTAATATATTCGTCGTTTTTGATTCGCTTCCGTTACGTCATTTATTTAGGTCATAACTGTGGGACTTCTATTATGACTTAATGAGTGTCTAAACATGTTTAGAACTCAAATTAACACTTCATATTAGTAATCAAAAACATTTTCGAATCGACCATATCGGGTTACGGTAACTCAATTGGGTGCGACCAAAAGCACAGTATAACGCCGATATCAGGTAGAATTCCACCGTGTCCAAAACTTAGACACTATTTAAAGTGATCTAAGCTTCCATTTGAAGCTTTTTCTCTCTCTCACTACTCTCTCTCTAACCTCTCTCCTCAAACCAAGATTCAAGGTCCAAAAACATAGAATTAAAGCTTCAAATCCTTGAGGTAACTTCCCTAACTTGTTGTTCAACCTTCTTAGCCTTGAAATCCGAATTTAAACATTGATTTTGGACCTCAAACATGAGTTTACGGCCAAGGAGCATGCTTGGTCTGTAAACACCTAATAAGAGGGTTTTTATGCCTTTAAACCCCTCCAAACCAATTTTGGGACATAGATTCGACTATATGGCTTACCATTCTGGATTTAGAACACCCTAAACATGAATTTTGAGGAGTAAACATGAGTTTACTGCCCAAGATCATGCTTGGGCCGTAAGCTCAGCATTCATGGGTGGTAAACTCATTTTTAAGTGTTAAAAAGCCATGTAAACACACCATTAGCCTTGGAATAAATCCTAGAACCAACCAAAATTAGTTTTGGGACCTTAAACATGATAAATACCTTCCTTTTGAGTGTTTACGGCCATGACTCCCCAAGAACAAGTTCCAGGGCCATAAACTCCTTTACATAGGTCAAATGGTGCGTAAAATTCATCCCAAGGCAGGAAAAATAGTTTGAATTACATGTGATTGTCCTAGCTTCACCAAATAAATCAAGGATTGAGCATGGGGGAGTTTACAGCCATAAACTCCATGTTTACTGCCGTAAACTCCAATAAATGGTACTTAAGTTAATTCAATCCATTCCAAGGCCCTAAATTTAATCCTAGCTAATTTTCCCAAGTGTTATCTTGTCATTTAGCACCATAAAACCCTTAACCATGAGTTCATGGCCATGAACTCATGTGGTTAAAGTGTTTACGGCCGAAAACTCCATAAGGAGTTTACTCTTGAAGAGTAAACTCATTTCCAAAGTCCCACACGTCCGTAGATGTCACCCGGGTCACTCCAAACACTTGATTTGAAGTGTTTTCGCTCGTTGGAGTGTATTATCATATCTAATTAGTAGTTTAAAATCTAATTACATACATTTGGATATTATTTCATATTACATAGGCACCTCATGCGTTATCAAGCCCCAAACCATCACATAGCATCCAAACCGTCACGTTTTCTCGTCTGGTGAGTTCATACCCCTACCCCTTTTCAATGTTTTCACTGTTTTCAGGGGGAATACAAGCAAAGTACAAGTGATACTTGTACTCAAAACTTGTTTTACATACATTGAGTTTCATATTGTATATGGTTTTAACACTGACAGTCGTAACAAACAACCGTTTGAACCTACAGAACACATTATCATGTTATTTGTGAAATGCATTATAAATTGTTGTATTTATATTATTCACAAATGTTTTCCCACATTATAACAGTTAAAAGCATGACATTTGAACATGGTTTTGTCCTCGGTAACACTCCACAGAGATACGCGAGTGGAGGATAGTCATTTGATCTTTCAGTATTATTACTAGTAAATTTGTTAATCCTATAATTGGAGACAAGTCCTCGGTGAACACTCCACAGAGATACGCGAGTGGAGGACCTCCACCGTTACCAGAATCTCTTAGATAGGGAGTGTGACTTGAGTGTATAGATCTATACGGGGCTGACTACCCCGCACATGGCTGCTAGCTACAGCCGAACCGAAAGGTTCAAGGGTGACGAAAGTAATATAGGGTGATGGACTATTTATTGCCCTAATTAGTCTATTGTATGGTTATGGAACTCGCAATTTGGATAACAGAGATTTACTTTATAGTAATAATGGGTTAAATAACTAGTTTACTTGATATATGTTAGTTTCATAAACGTGTTAAAACTAATACATTTTCAGAGTACATCTTTTACATTACATTTTGGGTTGGTGAACTAACACACACTTTACAAGGATAACCAGGTTTTCAAAATACATCTTTCACATTAGGAAAATATGGGTTTTTCCTGGGATCACAGTCGAACATAACAAAGAACAATGTAACCTAACAGTTAACCAAACATTACTTTTAAGAAAATATGGGATTTTCTTGGGTCGTAACAGTTTCAGAAACCTTAAAGGAAACTCGTACATTTTCACAAAACAAAACCCCTTATGAACTCACCAGCTTTATGCTGATTTTTCAAACTGCTTGTATTCTCAGGTCCACATTAGACAGGTACCCGAAGATCCATTTTGGCGAAGACGGAGTGCGTAAAAGACACATCTTACTTTTGTTCATATATATACTATGTATCACACTTGTACAACTTACTTTTGAACAAATGTAAACTTTTTATATGTTATGTAATGGTTGTTTACTTTACTTACTATGTGCATTGGATTTGATACTTAATGTGGCGTCCACCCCGGAAATGTTTCCTCCTTCGGTTTTCGGGGTGTGACATACAACAACATGCTTCGGGATGATGATGTGTTCAAAATTTCATATTAGGCTTAGTATTGATACCTTAAGATTCCTTTTAAAAATGGTACAAAATAATAAACAATTTACTACAAAAGAGTTAGTTAAACAAGAATACATTTTAAACAACCAAATATGTGCAACTTTTTTTAGAAAGGTAATAAAGACTCGTTCCATCAAATCTTTTGAAATGAATGGTCATAAATGTGATTCCATTTTCCAAGATATCTAGCACTTGAAATATCATCTATAAATGAGAAAAACAAGATCAACCATATCACACAAAAACACAATTCACAGTAAACAAAGAGAAAGGATTCCTTTAATGGTTGAGATTCTGCAGATTGATTCCCAACTTCATGTTCACCAAGAACAAAAGAAAGCATGAACTAGTCTTTGTAACCTACAAGTTAGAAGGATCCAATCTTTGTAACCTTCGAGTTATGAAAGTCAACAAGACAATATTTGAAGGTTCTATTCATTGTGAATCATGAAGGAAGAGAAGGTGGAAACAATGTCTTTTTGAAGACGCCTTTAGATCTTTGAGGTCCTAACAGATACACCGGAACGATAAGAAAGAACATTGACAATGTTAGTAGCAAAATGTATAAGTAAAGCATGAAGCATGAAGCAAAAATAAACTAGTGTACCAATGTCTAAACTAATAAAATCAAACCATGTAAATATCGTTATCCCTTAGTGTAGAAACCCAATTTTGTTTTAAGAATCAAACACTCTTCCCTCATGACAGCTGAAAAGAAATTTGTAACAAACATCACAAAGTTGACTGATGGAGATGAAGTTTCCTTTCAGACCCTCAACATAAAACACATCCTTCATCTTAATCATCTTGCATTCAAAAGTTCCAACATGTACAATAGCTCTTCCACGATTTTCATCAAAAGTTATTATTGGACCATCCTACTCTGCAAAATCTATTAAGAGGGACTTGTAACCGGTCAAGTTTCTAGAGTTTCCACTCTCTAGTTATCAAGTTGTCCTAGATTTGGACTTGATCCTTTGACAACGTGGGAACTATCAACATCATATACGCCGTCAGGGGAATCATTGATAAGTTCCATGAGACCTTTAATATTCAACCCCTAATCTTTAGATGTCTCATTTTCTTCTACCCATTCTTCATGATCCTCTTGTTTTGCAATGAAAGCTTTTAGCAACGAGATGTTTTTCTTCTTCATGTGAACCATCAACTTCTTGTACAAGGCTTCATAGCTCTTATGACTTTGGGCTTCTTTCTTCTCCTTGCAGTCCTTGGCGAAATCATCAGGGATTCCACAATTATAGAAATCGACTAAGCTCTTCTAATCGGTGAGATCTTCATCACTCTTTTCACCTTGATATGAGTTATTTTAGTCGCTAATTTGCTTCATTGCTTCATTTTGAGACACTAGTGCAACATACTTTTCTTGGCTTGAGTCATTAATGATTTCTTTACGAAGAGATTTGGTCTTTTTATAATTTCGCAGAGTACCGAACAAGGAATTCAGATCCATGGTATCGATCTTTTCACTAAGAACATCAGCGTGATGTTACCAAATTTTTTAGAGAGAATCAATTAACTTTAGAACCAATTGAGACGAATCCTTGATGATTCCTAGCTTGCACATATCATTAACCAAATAGTTAAATGTAACGTCCGTGTTTCGAGGCTAAGCATTAGTATGATGATGTAATAGTAAAGGTCAATCATTGTAACCTGTTTTGAAGAAATAAAGAGGATTTACTTAAATATTATGAGAATTATGTGCTTATATACTTATTTATAAAGATGTAATAAATTAAGAATGAAAATAAGTGTCAATAATAAGATGTTAGATAAACTCGACATCGATAAAGAAATCTGTAGTGGTCGTGACAAGGATTCCGGAGATATAAAAAATGCCTAAATCCGAGTTATAACGAAGAAGTTATGGACTTTCGAAGTATTGCGACAAAACTGACACGACACTGTGTGAAATAAAAAGTGTGTCACACCCCCAAACCAAGGATGGCGGAAACGTCCGGGGGTGGAGGACTTCATGTGTAGTATCATAACAACAATGGCAATAGTGATGAAAGTAAATACAACCAACATATATATAATTGAAAGAGTTACATCGTTGTATGAATTACATGTTTCAAAATCAATTACAATATGTTGACAAAATATGATAAGTTTGACGCCTCAACGTCCCATCCTCAAAAGTACTTTGTTACCTGTTTAGCGATTTCCTGAGAATACAAGTAGTTTGAAAAAGTGTCAACACAATGGTTGGTGAGTTCATAAGTTTTTGTATATAATTATGAAAAAGCTTGTCTCGTAATTCTATAGTTGTTCCAGGAAAATCCGATATTTTACTTAAAATGAATACTGTAGTCTTGTATCCAAAGACTGAAACGTATGAGTAATCTTCCTTATTTACAGAAAATAACGTGAGTTTATTTCAATATAAACGCGTATGATATTAGTGAAATTCTCATAAATTCTTAAGTTTGTTAATACTTTCTGTGAGTTATTATAACCATACTATTACCTAGGTGGCCTGGAAACGACGTTCTTCGGGCGTCGTAGAACTGAAATGACACTTGTCACCACAGACCTGCCGGTCTGGCTGTTGCAAGCAGCTCTGGTGTGGGTTTGTCAAGCCCAATATAGATCTATATACAACTATCACGCTCTCCCTCCAGGAGTCTCTGGTTACAATACAGGACTTATGATTTATGCGAAGCGAATGTCTCACAAAGTTATTAACGAATTTACACTTAACATAATGAAAGTTTCCCTTTTGTATAAATGTACCCTTCTGAAATGTATGCATATGGAAATGTATAATAAACTATACCTATTATAGTTTATCCAAAACGTTTGTAATGTATAAGAACTCTTTTATGAAAATGCATTAGTGTTATAATCCATAAATCATGCTTATTATGTCTTAATATTTGAGTTCTAAATGAATTAATAATCTTATCATGAATGACTAAGTTTCAGTTTATGATGATAAACTAACAAGGAAAAACATTCAATATTTACAACTTATTGTTATACACTTTGCTCAACATAATACAAAGTGTTATGAAATTTATATGCTGTTAATTAACTTTAACCTTTATGCGCTGTTTTAGGTAAGTCATAGAAAAATCATACGAAGTCGAAAACTAGATCCGTAAATTCAGAGACTCTCAGTCCAAAATGTGTTTATAGTTTGTATATCCTATGTTGTTTGATATACTTAATTCACTATAAACCGTGCTCTGATACCAATCTGTCACACCCCCAAACCAAGGATGGCGAAAACGTCCGGGGGTGGAGGACTTCATGTGTAGTATCATAACAACAATGACAATAGTGATGAAAGTAAACACAACCAACATATATATATAACTGAAAGAGTTACATCGTTGTATGAATTACATGTTTCAAAATCAATTACAATATGTTGACAAAATATGATAAGTTTGACGCCTCAACGTCCCATCCTCAAAAGTACTTTGTTACCTGTTTAGCGATTTCCTGAGAATACAAGTAGTTTGAAAAAGTGGCAACACAATGGTTGGTGAGTTCATAAGTTTTTGTATATAATTATGAAAAAGCTTGTCTTGTAATTGTATAGTTGTTCCAGAAAAATCCGATATTTTCCTTAAAATGAATACTGTAGTCTTGTATCCAAAGATTGAAACGTATGAGTAATCTTCCTTATTTACAGAAAATAACGTGAGTTTATTTCAATATAAACACGTATGATATTAGTGAAATTCTCATAAATTCTTGAGTTTGTTAATACTTTCTGTGAGTTATTATAACCATACTATGACCTAGGTGGCCTGGAAACGACGTTCTTCGGGCGTCGTAGAACTGAAATGACACTTGTCACCACAGACCTACCGGTCTAGCTGTTGCAAGCAGCTCTGGTGTGGGTTTGTCAAGCCCAATATAGATCTATATACAACTATCACGCTCTCCCTCCAGGAGACTCTGGTTACAATACAGGACTTATGATTTATGCGAAGCGAATGTCTCACAAAGTTATTAACGAATTTACACTTAACATAATGAAAGTTTCCCTTTTGTATAAATGTACCCTTCTGAAATGTATGCATTTGGAAATGTATAATAAACTATACCTATTATAGTTTATCCAAAACGTTTGTAATGTATAAGAACTCTTTATGAAAATGCATTAGTGTTATAATCCATAAATCATGCTTATTATGTCTTAATATTCGAGTTCTAAATGAATGAATAATCTTATCATGAATGACTAAGTTTCAGTTTATGATGATAAACTAACAAGGAAAAACATTCAATATTTACAACTTATTGTTATACACTTTGCTCAACATAATACAAAGTGTTATGAAATTTATATGTTGTTAATTAACTTTAACCTTTATGTGCTGTTTTAGGTAAGTCATAGAAAAATCATACGAAGTCGAAAACTAGATCCGTAAATTCCGAGAGTTCCTAAAATGAGTCTAGTTTACTCATAATTTTTATCATGATTTTTGGAAGCATTTAACTTATATTAAAATACTCATATTCACAGACTGGTCCGGATTTGTGTTTGAAAAGACAGGCTGTTTTGTAAAAATCACCATAAATTGTAAAAAAAATCGTGTGGAGATGTGCAAGTAGTCATTTTAAAGCTAAGAAGTGGAACTACTTGCACCTAAAACAGTTTTGAAAACTAAAATGTTTAAGTTGTCCAAAATAGTCCGTGAATGGAGTTGAACGTTTCTGATGAAGACTGTTAGAAAAGTGTAGTTATGTTCTTGGTGTTTTAACTTGTATTCCCCCCCCCCCCCCCCCAAAAAAAAAACTTGAGAAAACATAAAAATGTAGGGGTATGAACTCACCTTAAGTGATTTCAGTAGATGATTATTGAAGAATGGAAGTGTTTAACTCAAGAACACTTGGAGATGCCTTGAAGATTTTCGAGAATCTAGCATCATAGTTATAGAGTTTGTGTAAGCAATCAATGATTTGAGTAGAATGAAGTGCAATAATCACAAGGAGGATGAATTATACTTACCAAGAGTGGAAGAACACTTGATGATCACCCTTGGGATCTCGAATTGGAGAGAAAAGTTTGAGGGGAAAGTTGGAGTTGGATCTTTGGTGAAATGAGAGTAATTGGAAGAAAAATGAGGAGAGAGGATAAATATCTAGCTCTCAAAAACGTGGGAATAACTTGTTAGAGAGGTAAAAAGGACAAGGAAGTGACAAGGTATGGGCTGGTGGTGAATAGTGACATGGAGTGGGTATGGGAGTGGTTGCTTGTGTCATAACTTAAAGGAAAGTCAACACTCCACCTTTGTACTTCACCCACTCTTTTGGATAAGGTTTTATCTTTAAAAACGTGATAATTTAATAATTATGGGTCCTTATATGTTAAAATAAAGTTTTGGGTCAAAATCCCGTGTTAAAACAATTAAAAACGGGCCTAAAACGCAAATTTAGTCGAAAACCGGGAAGAAAAGCATTCCCAGCGAGACCTCTCGGTCCTAGGCCGAGGTTCGGTCCCTAGGCCGAGGTTCGGTCCTTGCTGGTGCCGAGTCGGAAGCGAAAGGTGCAAACCAGAAGCGAGAAGCGAAGGGCGAGGGGTCAGTCCGAAGGCTCGGTCCGAAGCAAGACAGAAACGAACTAGACCGAGGGAACCTTGACCCGAAATGGACCGAACGTTCGGGTTCGGTTGAGGCATGCGAGGTTCGGTTCCAGGAGCCTTCGGGTTCGGTTTTTTGAGTGAGGTTCGGTTCAGCAGCCTTCGACTCAGGAGGGTTCGGTTCCTAAGGGGACTTTCGGTTCCTAAGAGGGGTTTTTCGCTTAGACTTCCGTTTTTGGGCTGTTTTTGCCAAATTCGAGGGTCGGGATGCCCCGAGTGACTATAGAAAGTTGGGAGAGATTTCGAGAGAGATTTGACATTCTTGGAGAGATTTCTCATTCAGAGAGAGATTTGGGAGAGATTTGACATTCTTGGAGAGATTTCACATACAAAGAGATATTTGGGAGAGATTTCATATTCTTAGAGAGATTTGGGAGAGATTTGACATTCTTGGAGAGATTTCACATACAAAGAGGTATTTGGGAGAGATTTCATATTCTTAGAGAGATTTGGGAGAGATTTGACATTCTTGGAGAGATTTCACATACAAAGAGATATTTGGGAGAGATTTCATATTCTTAGAGAGATTTGGGAGAGATTTGACATTCTTGGAGAGATTTCATATACTTAGAGAGATTTGGGAGAGATTTGACATACTTAGAGAGATTTGGGAGAGATTCTCGATAAGAAGAGATAGAGTGAAAACGATGGAGAGCGGTTTCGTGTGTGACAAATGTGTGTGTCCGTCTTCGCAATGCAGGGTCCGTAATTCCCGTTATGCCATGTTTTAGGATCTTACACACTCCCTATGAGTATGCAACATTGTCTTATTGTTCTTGTTCATTGTTTAGCACTAAGGTTAAAGAAATTTAAACACACGAACTTTCCAAGTGATGTTTTCTCATTAAGATAGTGACTTATACAGAAATTTACATAATACAAACCCTATTATACAAGGTTTAATTGAGTTGACCGGTTTGACTCGTTGACTTTGTCCGGCTTAGACTTGACCCGAATTCGACTATTGTCACAAAGTGACTTTATGATACAATACTTTTTAGCCTTTTTAATCTAAACGAAAGTCATAGTGTTCGTTAAACCGAGAGTGTGCATGAAAAGAACACCCAAATTTGACTTCGTAGGAGGAAGTTATGGTTTTTCCGAGATTCGGATTTGCACTATGCAGCCTGGAGTTTGAATAGTAGATCGACCAACTTTTAGCTGACACAACCTAAACGAGAATCGAAGGTCTCGTCAATAGTTGCTCAACGGAAAAAATACAGACGAAAACAGATGTCGAAGAAGAAGTTATGAAAATTTATCGGACTTTTCCTGTCCATACCTGTTAAAAATATAGATTTAAAAATAAATTCAAAATTAGCCGACAGAGTCTATATGAAAGTTGTACATTATGTCTCTACCTATGCGTGGATATAAAGAACATCAAAAATGAAGCTTGTATGCCAAGGTTACGAATTTTATAAGTCAAGCGTGTGATTTACTTAGCTGTATTCGAAGGGAACGCCCTGCGTTCGCAAAGACTAGGCATCGGTTCGGCCATGTCCTTCCATCCGATGATCGACAAGTATTCCTATGAACACGTTGCGTACCCTCATATGCCTTGTGTATGAAGGAATACATAGTGTACCACCGAAGCTACGCCCTGCGTTCCAAGGACCTAGAGCATATAAAAGGCATATGAGGGTTGGCTTCAAAACTCCCACATTTACCATCTCTTTAGCTCTCTCTCTCTGTCTCTCTCTTTCTCTCTCTAAGCATCCTAAACACCCCAAGCCTAGGAAACTTCCCTAGCACTAGAAGAAAGCCCCGGAGTACCCAAAGACTCCAAGAAAAAGAGCTTTTCGGCTCAGAAGCTCTGCCCATGCAGAGCCTGGTTTTTAGCAAGACCTGTTGTTTCATCAAAGGAAATTATTTTTTAGAAGCGAACCACTGTCTGAGTTCAGAATCATCACCTTAACAAGTGAGTGCATAGTTACTTTCATCTTACACATAGATATGAAATATTTTATCTAAATTACGTGCTATATGTGCATATTATCAATTTATCTTGAGATCTATGTTGGATGAAAGATTTAAACCTTTTTTCTTTAGATCTAAACTGTATATATGTATTTTTTTTAGATCTAAACTTTTTTTCTTCAAATCTAAAATGTATATGTATTTTTTTTAGATCTAAACTTTTTTCTCCAGATCGAAACTGTATATATATTTTCTTTTTGATCTAAACATTTTTTTTCATCTCTGAACCTTTTTCTTTAAATCTGAACAATATATGTATTTTATCTACAAATATGTTGGATAAAACATTGGTAGATGAAATAGTTGGTGTGTAATGAAAGATGAGTTGGATGATAAGATGAAAGGTGATATAAATCGTGAGATGAGGGTGAGAGGTGAAAAATGGGAGAAACCTTTACCCAAGCGTTGAACTCATTATCTAGCAGAATATGGATGACAACATGTAACAACCTAAATTTCCAAAACAATTTTTCATTTTTAAAACATACATTTACTGATAAAATAATATCAAAACATAATGTATCAAATGTTACCATCACAAACATATCCTAGAATCTCAAAACATAAACTCCACGAGTGTGTACATATCATGTCGGCGCCTTCCCGTGATCATCACTAGGACCTGAAACACATATCACAACAACTGTAAGCATAAACGCTTAGTGAGTTTCCCAAAATACCACATATAACACAAACGCCTTTCTAAGCCATAACTCTGAGGTCTTCCGATCCAAGTGTCTCAGGGGACTTCCGTCCCGAATCCCGGTAGACCTTCCGTCCTACACGTATCGAGCTTCCGGTCCGTAACCTCCTAACCTTCCGGTCCATGTCATCTTGACCTTCTGGTCCTTATCATACATAACATACATAACACATACATATCACATAACAACATATAACACATACGTCTCATAGCATACAAGACCTTCCGGTCAAACATAGGTACCCTTCCAGGTATAATATAGTGAGAAGACTCACCTCGGATATCTCCGATAATCTCGCACACATATACACTAATCTAGCCTCCGCCTAAACACATAAACAATTATCTCAAATCAATAAGGGCTCTCCAGGCTATACTAGTCTCTTTCATGTCCTCTAACAAGGCTAAAATACCATTTTACCCTTCAATTGGTACACAAGTCCAATTGTTGACCAAACCCTAAAAGTCAACAAAAGCCAACGGTCAACTTTGACCAGACTCGGTGAGTCCATGCATGTCCTCTTCGCCCCTGCTCCTCACTCGACTTGCTGAGTCAAACCTACACTCAACGTGTTATTACAGGTTGCGAATCGCGGGGCAACCCGACTCGACTCGTCGAGTCCACTTATGAACTCGGCGAGTTGTTTCCATAATCACACTCAAATGACCTTCTGAGATCAGATCCGTTTCTCTAATCTATAGATCTGACTTCCCCATGACCAATAACCATGTAAAGGTCGAAACTTGACTCACATGCAATGCACCCAAGGCTTCTTTTGGTGAAATAACCACTAAAATGGCTACCTAGGTTCACAACTCAAAAGGGACGGCATAAAGCATAGCTATAGGGATTATCTGGACCTCTTAAGGTCCAAATCTAAGAATCATTACACCCTAGGACCTCATCCACTCCAGATTCAACCCAAAATAATGCATATAGAAACCCTAGATTCCACTAAACATCATAATCATGAGAGTAAGCACACAGATTGATACCTCCAACAACTTCATCTGACCAAATGGAAGTAGATCCAAGCTCCCCAACTCGCCTAGCTTGTCCTTGCTCCTTTCTTCTTGCTAAACCACACAATAAATGGTGAATTAGTCTTCCTCTAACACCGCAAATGATCTCTCTGCTCTTTAAGGTTTCTCATGGGTGTAGTGGCCACAAATGAACGCCATAAAGACCTTTAAATACGGGTGAGGCCCTGAGATTTAGGGTTTCACTTTACTGCGCGGACTCTCTGTGTCCATGCATCGACTCGTCGAGTCCGGTCATTAATCCAGAAAAGAATTTACGATCCTACTCGGTGAGTCTGAGCGTCTACTCGCCGACTCACTCCATTAAACTCAAAATAAATATTTAAAATAAGATACCTGGGAATCCGAATGTTAAAATTCTCCCCCACTAGAATCAGACTTCACCTTCGTAGTCTCATTCTACAAACAACTCTGGATGTAGCTTCCGCATCTCCGCCTCCGACTCCCAAGTCAGCTTGGACCCTTTTCGATGCTGCCACTGAACCTGAACCAGTGGCACTTCCTTGTTTCTCAAAACCTTGATCTTCTGATCCAACACCACGACTGGCCTCTCAACATAATTTAAGCTCGCATCCACCTGAATATCCTCCAATGGTACTATTTTCGACTCTTCGGCTATACACTTTCTCAACTGGGACACATGAAAGGTATTATGAATCTGGCTCAACTCCACAGGTAGCTCTAAGCGATACGCTACCCTGCCCACCTTAGCGGTCACCCTGAATGGACCAATATACCGGGGCCCCAGCTTTCCCCTCTTCCTGAATCGGATCACTCCTTTCCAAGGTGATACCTTAAGGAGTACAAAGTCCCCCACCTGAAAATCCAACTCAGATCGTCGTCTATACTGGGGCCCCAACTTTCCCATCTGCCTGACCTGTTGTATTTGTTCTGATGTCTGAATCACTATCTCAGTGTTTCCCATCACTCGCTGCCCTATTCTGCCCAGTAGATGGGAGTCCGACACCTCCTCCCATATAATAACTCTAAGGGAGGATTACCAATACTCGAGTGGTGGTTGTTGTTATAGGAAAACTCAGCTAACGGCAAGTACGTGTCCCAACTTCCTCTGAAGTCCAATACACATGGTTGAAGCATGTCCTCGAGCATTTAAATCGTCCGCTCACTTTTCCTGTCGGTCTGTGGGAGGTAGGCGGTACTGAAATGCAGTCTTGTACCCAACTCCTCATGGAACTTCTTCCAGAACCTGGAAGTGAAACGTACATCTCGATTTGACACAATCAGATCGGTACACCATGCCGCGATACCACCCCCCTCACATACACCTCTGTCAGCCTCTCTGCGGAAGAGCTCTCACTGATAGCAAGGAAGTGAGCGCTCTTCGTCAACCGGTCAACGATCACCCAAATTGCGTCAACACCTATCATTGTCCTTGGAAATTTGGTGATAAAATCCATAGAGATTTGTTCCCACTTTAACTAGGGAACCTCAATTGGCTGCAACTTGCCGTCCGGACACTAGTGCTCGGCCTTAACCCTGCGACAGGTCAAACACCTCTCAACGAACCACACTACATCCTCTTCATACAGGGCCACCAATACTCTCTCTTCATGTCCAAATACATCTTGGTGGCTCTAGGATGGATTGAGAACCTCGATCGGTGCGCCTCCTCCATCAAAGTGGTACGTGCCCCGCTGCATATGGAATCCAAATCCGACCCTGAAAGGTCGTAAGCCCACAACTATCAGTAACGAACTTAGGTACCTGACTAATCACTCGCTCTCTCTTGCGGTTCTCTAGTCTCACAACCTCTACCTGGGCCTCCTGAATGGTGTCCAACACCGGAGTCATCACTACCAACCATATACAAATGTCTTGAATCGGGGCACTCTCCACCCTACGGCTTAGGGAATCAGCTACAATATTAGCCTTGCCCAGGTGGTACAGAATCTCACAATCGAAATCATTTACCATGTCCAACCATCTCCTCTGGCGTATATTCAGGTTGGGATGATCCATCAAATACTTCAAGCTCTTGTGGTCCGTGTATATGGTACACCGAACCCCATACAGATAGGGATGCTAGATCTTGAGGGCGAACAACACTGCCCCCAACTCCATATCGTGGGTGGGATACCTCGTCTCATGAGGCTTCAGCTACCTCGATGCATACGCCATCACATGCCCCCTCTGCATAAGTACTAGACCCAACCCTGATATCGATGCGTTGCAATACACCACAAAATCCTCCATCCCTCTGGGAGGGCTAACACCAGAGATTTTCATAGTCTCTTGCGAAGTGTCTCAAACGAGGTTTGCTGCTCCGGACCCCATGAAAAAGAAACACCCTTGAGGGTCAACCTGGTGAGAGGCACGACGATCTTGGAGAAATATTTGATAAATATCCGATAGTATCCAGCCAATCCTAGAAAACTCCTGATCTCGGTAGGTGTTCTCGGCACCTCCCACCTCATAACCGCCACAATCATGGCCGGATCCACCAAAATCCCATTCTGGTTATCGAGATACCCAAAGAACTAGACCTCCCGTAACCAAAACTCACATTTGGAAAATTTGGCATAAAGCCTCTCCGACCTCAATACCTCAAGAATCTCTCTAAGATGCTCCTCATGCTGCTCTCTAGATCTCGAATACACCAAAATATCATCAATGAACATGATCACCGAGCGATCCAACATCAACCTGCACACCCTGTTCATGAAATCCATGAACGACGCCGGTGCATTGGTGAGCGTCAAAGTCATCACCACGAACTCGTAATGCCCATAACGAGTTCTGAATGTCGTCTTCTGGATATCTTCATCCCGCACCTTCACCTGATGATACCCAGACCTCGACTAAATCTTGGAGAACCAAGACGCCTCATGCAACTAATCAAATAGGTCGTCGATCCTAGGTAATGGGTAACGATTCTTGACCATCAACTTGTTCAACTCTCGGTAATCAATGCACATGCGGTGTGAACCATCCTTTTTCTTGAAAAAAAGGATCGGCACTCCCTAAGGGGAACTACTCGGTCTAATAAACCCCTTCCCCAGCAGCTTCTGAAGTTACGAGGATAACTCTTGCAACTCTGGAGGCACAAGGCGATAACGTGCCTTGGTGATAGGCGTTGCCCCCATAAACGTCCCCCATCGCAATCGGGACAAGATCAATCAGGAACTAAAAGACCAAAGATCTCAAGCACACATCCCCGAATTACCTCAGTAGCATAAACCGCTCGCTCCTTAGCTATGAAAACCCGAAGAGGTCGACTCAACTCCACTCAACAAATACTGATGTGATGCCTAAAAGCTAACGACACAAAGGATCGACTCGCACCTGAGTCAAATAACACCAAAGCAGGTACAAAATTCACAAGAAAAGTACCTACGAATATTATAAAAAAAAACATCACATAACAATCAGCATAAATAAATGAAAGAATACGTACCAGCCACGACATCGGGCGTTGCGCGGACCTCCTCCAATGTCAACTAGAAAGCTCTCCCGCGAGCTTTCGGTGCCTCGTCCTTCACTCGCTGTCCCTCAGTAACTCGCGCAGACCCCTGCGCTGACCTCCACAGCAACAGTGGACACCTGGCCTTCCGATGGCCCATCTGGTTGGAATGAAAGCAAACCATAAATCCTTAGGGGCAATCCTTGGCGATATGCCCCTTCTTGCCACATTTGTAGCAAGCACCTGATTGACAAACCCCATCATGTCCCTTGCCGCACTTCCTGCAAGTGTGGCCCTTCTGGCATCCAAATTTCGAATTGGTAGGCTTTGCCCGCTTGGCTGCCGGCTGAGACTGTGTCGGCCGCAGATCCTTCCCTTGAGACTCGGCCTCCTCCCTGGCCTGATTCTCCAACTCAATCTCCCTCTTTCAGGAATTTTCCTGGAGCTTGGAAAATGTCCGGTAAGTTGAGTTCGTCACGAACTCTTGAATATCCCTCCTCAAAACGCCCAAATATCGGCTCATGTGTGCTTGCTCGGTAGACACCTGCTCAGGGCAGAACATCTCCCTTTCATGAAACTTCTTGGTAACTACAGTAACATAATTAGTACCCTGCTAGAGGGTCAAAAACTCCTGGGCCAATCTTTCCCTCTCCACCGGGGGAACATACTCGTCTCTGAACATGGTGCTGAACCTCTCCCAAGTGACCTCTGAAAGCTCTGCAAGAGTGAAGTTCTCCGTCAAAAACTTCCACCGATCCTTCGCTCCCAGGCGGAGCTGGTTCAGCACAAATCGGACCCTCAGATGCTCTGGATATGAACACGTGTAGAAGCATCCATTGATATAATAAATCCATCTCATCGCAGCGATCGGATCCTGCATCCCGTCAAACTCTGGTGGCTTAGTGTTGCTGAACTCCCGAAACAACAACAAGTCACCTCCCTGAGGCCTGGCAGTAGCCACAGCTACAGTAGCTGCAGCCTCGGTCACCACTGCGTACCACTCATCGAAAGTCCCAATCAATGTGGTCTTGATAGACCCAAACATCTCCAGAATCTTGGCTCGAATCGCCGTTGCCACCTCATCGTTGATCATCTGATGAAGCTCCTCTTCACTCATGTCGCTCGTCTCAGGTCTGTGGTGTGTCCAAACCATGATGTCTCTGAAATACAACATAAAAATATCAAAGACCCGCTCGAGCATACTAGCACTCGATACCTCCACTCTACTTGTTCCCAAGTACCCAAAGGATTCCTACATGGGCTGCGCACTGATCCGGTGTTTTCAGTAGTATGTGCCATATACTACCGTCTACACCGCATTAGTATTTACCCCAAGTACTCCTCCTTGGATCCCAGATCACAAGTACTCTACTTCTCGCTAGCATAGGCTACCCTTCGGTAAACCTTTTGTAGCCCCTCACTGCTACCTACTCACTCACAAGCATCTCATAGCAGCAGAAATCCTCCTAGGCTAAGGCATAAAAAATCAGGCCACTCTGGTCCTAATATGAATACCTAGCCTACTTAGCATGCATAACATATCATAACATAACTCGTAACACACAATGTAAGGGTATTTTGGGAAATCACCGTTCGGGTGCTGGCTGATCGTAAACACTACTCCGCTTTGCTCGTTTCAAAACCTTTTTATTCTTTTCGAAAAATTGTTTAATTTATGAAAAATTTCTCAAATCCTCAGTTTGAGTTCAGATACACCCGAAAATGCACCCGAATCCCTCAAACCAAGGCTCTGATACCAACTTGTAACAAGGTAAATTTTGAAAACAATTTTTCATTTTCAAAACATACATTTACTAATAAAATAATTTCAAAACATAATGTATCAAATGTTATCATCACAAACATATCCCAGAATCTCAAAACATAAACTCCACGAGTGTGTACGGATCACACGGGCGCCTTCCCGCGATCATCACTAAGACCTAAAACACATAACACAACAACTGTAGGCATAAGTGCTTAGTGAGTTCCCAAAAATACCACATACAAAACATACACCTTTACAAGCCATAACTCTATGAGATCTTCCGATCCAAGTGTCTCAGGGGACTTCCGTCCTGAATCCGGGTAAACCTTTCGGTCCTACCCGTATCGACCTTCCGGTCCGTAACCTACTGAACTTCCAGTCCATGTCATCTTGACCTTCTGGTCCTTATCATACATAACATACATAACACATACATATCACATAACAACATATAACAAATACATCTCATAGCATACAACACCTTCCGGTCAAACATAGGTACCCTTGCAGGTACAGTATAGTGAGAGGACTCGCCTCAGATATCTCGGATAATCTCTCACACGTATACACTGATCTAGCCTCCGCCTAAACACATAAACAATTATCTCAAATCAATAAGGGCTCTCCAGGCTATACTAGTCTCTTTCATGTCCTCTAACAACGCTAAAATACCATTTTAGCCTTCAAATGGTACACAAGTCCAACTATTGACCAAACCCTAAAAGTCAACAAAAGCCAATGGTCAACTTTGACCGGACTCGCCGAGTGCACTCGTGTGACTCGGTGAGTCCATGCATGTCCTCTTCGCCCCTGCTCCTCACTCGACTTCCTGAGTCAAACCTACACTCAACGTGTTATTACAGGTCGCGAATCGCGGGGCAACCCGACTCGACTCGTCGAGTCCACTTATGAACTAGGCGAGTTGTTTCCATAATCACACTCAAATGACCTTCTGAGATCAGATTTGCTTCTCTAATCTATAGATATGACTTCCCCATGACCAATAACCACGTAAAGGTCGAAACTTGACTCACATGCAATGCACCCAAGGCTTCTTTTGGTGAAATAACCACTAAAATGGTTACCTAGGTTCACAACTCAAAAGGGATGGCATAAAGCATAGCTATAGGGACTCTCTGGACCTCTTAAGGTCCAAATCTAAAAATCATTACACCCTGGGACCTCATCCACTCCAGATTCAAGCCAAAATAATGCATATAGAAACCCTAGATTCCACTAAACATCATAATCATGAGAGTAAGCACACATATTGATACCTCCAACAACTTCCTCTGACCAAATGGAAGTAGATCCAAGCTCCCCAACTCGCCTAGCTTGTCCTTGCTCCTTTCTTCTTGCTATACCACACAATTACCTCAAATCAATAACAGATCTCTAGGCTAGACTAGTCTCTTTCATGTCCTCTAAGAAGGCTAAAAGACCATTTTACCCTTTAAATGGTCCACAAGTCAGATTGTTGACCAAACCCTAAAAGTCAACAAAAGCCAACGGTCAACTTTGACCAGACTCGCCGAGTGCACTCATGTGACTCGGCGAGTCCATGCATGTCCTCTTCGCCCCTGGTCCTCACTCGACTCGCTGAGTCAACCCTACACTCAACATGTTATCACAAGTAGCGAATCGCAGGGCAACCCGACTCGACTGGTCGAGTCCACTTATGAACTCAGCGAGTTGCTTCCATAATCACACTCAATGACCTTCTGAGGTCAGATCCGATTCTCTAATCTGTAGATTTGACTTCCCCACGACCAATAACCATGTAAAGGTCGAAACTTGACTCACATGCAATGCACTCAAGGCTTCTTTTGGTGAAATAACCGTTAAAATGGCTACATAGGTTAACAACTCAAAAGGGATGGCATAAACATAAATATAGGGACTCCCTGGACGTCTTAAGGTCTAGATCTAAGAATCATTACACCCTGGGACCTCATCCACTCCAGATTCAAGCCAAAATAATGCATATAGAAACCCTAGATTCGACTAAACATCATAATCATGAGAGTAAGCACATATTGATACCTCCAACAACTTCCTCTGACCAAATGGAAGTAGATCCAAGCTCCCCAACTCGCCTAGATTTTCCTTCCTCCTTTCTTGTTGCTAAAACACACACAAAATGGTGAATTAGTCTTCCTCTTGGACCACAAACGATCTCTCTGCTCTTTAGGGTTTCTCAGGGGTGTAGTGGCCGCAAATAAAGGCCATAAAGGCCTTTAAATAGGGCTCAGGCCCTGAGCTTTAGGGTTTCACTTTACAGGGCGGACTCGCCGAGTCCACGCATCGACTCGTTGAGTCCGGTCATTAATCCATACAAGAATTTGTGATCCTACTCAGCGAGTCTGGGCGTCTACTCGTCGAGTCCCTCCATTAAATTCAAAATAAATAATTAAAATAAGATACCTAGGAATCCGGATGTTACACAACCACAAACTATTCGAGACGGTCCGGTGGAACGCTAGCAGACTCACAACCTGTAGGTGTTGTGAACGATATGTTCACCTAGTGTACTCTAAAAACCCGTTAGCATATATTACGGGTGGACTCCGAAAATAATATTTTCAATAAATGAGATAAACCATGGCAACTATGGAGTTAGCGCCTCTTGGATGAACCCTAACAACTATGGACTTAGTGCTTGTTATATAAACCCTGGCAACAATGGACACAATGCCTAGTCCTTAGGAATAAATAATGAGGGATTGATGATTCATAGAGAAGATACTTAAGAATAAATAAGATAATGGGGATGGGTAAATGGTTTAATTATTTGATGATGAAACATAATAACTATATTATTGTGGTTTGAAAACCCTATGTACTCACTAGGTTTCACAACCTGACCCACTTAGTTTATTTGTATCATAGGTGTGGATATAAAGCTACACTACATCGAAAGATTAAATAGATGTAGATCACCGGTGTAAATGAATATAACTTTTGTTTAAGCTTATGTTTATGTGTTGACGATGGCATCCCAAAGTTTTAAAATGAATAAAATACATTTCTTCGGAAATGCTTGGATAACATATTTATCATGTTTTTCTCGGGAAAAATTACGCAATACTTTTCTTTAAAAAGTTACTCTATTTGAAAATTAAGCATAAAAAAATCGATCTTTTTTGGTAGTGAAAATGTGGATGTCACAGTTGGTTTCGGAGCATTAGTTTAAGCGAATTAGGAATTTGTAGGATTTCTAGACTTAAACTTAGAATGGTAAGCAATGATTGTGAGATGAGTCTCTACTATATTTTAGACACAAGCACTATTTTATTTTAGGAAAGATGCCTAAAATGCTTTTTATGCTCTAAATGATTTATATTATAGCTATAAAGATGCCTTATATGCTATTATTTGATCTGATATGTTGTCTATTGCTGACTTATCTAGAAACTTTATGTGTTTAGATTTCTAAGCATTAAATTATAATGTTAGAACTGGCATATAACTTATTGGAGTGATAAGGAGATTTATACGTCTATCGTAAACAAATCTTTCTATCTACGTTCTTGTCACTACACAAAACGTCTTATTTTGGTGTATAGGCCAACGTGGCGAGCACTCGAAGCAGATTCGGAAATAGTAACCCACAGCCTGAGCCACTAGTGATTGAGCGTGCACCAGAAGTAGTAGCTACACATGATCCAATCACATTGACAGGAGTACAGGCAATGGTGCGGATGATGTTGGATCAATAGATGGAAGAGACAAGGTGCTTACTTCAACAAAGTAAGGACGAACTTGATGTGTGAGTATGCAAGGCACCTACTCTTGAGGCAACCATCTGGGTTGCTAATTCTATCAAAGAAATGATCAACAATATGACCACCAACAAGGTTGTTTTGAGTATATTTGTGTTGCGTCTTGGGCTAAGTGTTTTGTAATCCGGATTGGGCCTGTCCATCCGTTTCTATCTAGATTAGTTACGTAGTTATCTAGATTGATTGTTAGGGTTATAGTATATATATGCATGCATGTATGCATATATTGACAAGTTTTTCATTACGTTGATTTGTGTAACCCTAAACGCCTCTACAGATTGAAGTTCTTTATCGAGCTCTTCTGAGGTGTTATTTCATTAATCATTCGACATATTCAGCGCAATACTTGTGTTCTTATTACGTTCTTATTTTATATCTTGCTTAGAATCATACGATCCTAAAAAGAACTTTGATCTAACAATTGGTATTAGAGCAGGAGACTGTGTGATCAATACACATTCCTTCTGTATACATAATTCTTTAGGGTTTCCGCTTTTATCGTATAAATAGAAGCCGTCGTCTTCATATCGACAATAACTCTATTTTTTATAAAACCCTAATCTCAAGTTTACAGGTTTGATTCTGAGCAGCTCACCATGTCTCAAGAAGATTCACATACAAACCCAATTATCATCTCAAACAACATCGGATCAACAACCAGAGTACCCATACTCTATACTCAAGACTACGAAGTATGGGCTCATCACTTTGAAGATTACGTGGTTGGATCGGAAGACAATGGCTATCTCATCTGGGAAGCTATCACTCTTGGACCGTTTGTACATTCGGAGACAAACACAACTGTTAAGATGCAAAAAGATTACAATAAGTTGGTGACAGATGTTCAAAAGATGCCACAGGATGAGAATGACAAGATCTTGTGTAACGTAAAAGCCATGTGGATGATAAGATTCGCCCTGCAATCTGACAGCTTTCGGCTTGTAGGTTCATGCACAACTGCTAAAGAGATCTGGGATAGGCTGAAGGAACTTTACTCAACTGATGAAGATCTGGAACACTCCATTCAAACTCTGTTACTATCAGAATTTGGAGTTTTAGAACAGAAACTTGAAGAGAAGCTTGTACAGACCTTTGATCGGTTCAATCATCTCTTAAGTAAGATGATCAAGCATGGCATAGAGAGGAAGCTAATCGAGCAGAAAGTAACGTTTATGAATGGGCTGAGACCAGAATGGATGGTTGTGGTTTCCACTGTGAAGGCGCATGAACAGTTCAAATCGTACTCGCTGGCGAAACTAGTAGGGATACTGAAAATCCCATGAAAGTGTTGTAACTAAGGAAGCGAAAGTGGTCTCTGGTATGGGATTGTTGGCTCTTGTTTCTAAAGGAAAAAGTACTGCTGAAAAAGAAGAAGAAGAGTCAGATATCTCAGAGTGCAAGCTTACAAGTGAGGAATATGCCTTCATGATCACAAATCCAAAGAAATTTGCAAGGAGAAAATTTCCCGCCAACAAGAACCGAAACTGGCAGGGAAGCTACAGTTCTGGGAAGATGAAGGATGAACCTAAAGTATCATCTCAAAAGGATGAAGAGAAAAAGGAGAAGACACTTGCAGGAGACTCCGGATACGACTGCAACTATTGTCACGGCAAAAACCATTTTGCCAAAGATTGCATGTTGAGAAAGATGGCCAAGAAGAGAGAGGGTGAAGATGACGAAGCATATTATATGTGCAAATTAGAAGAAATCAAAAAGAAACAGCCGTCCAACAGCTCAATGAATGCCTTAATCGTACAGGAGAACGCTGAGGAAGATGAGTTCGGTGGCATAGAAGTATGGTCAACCGACTTTGAAGACGAAGAGGTTAGAAGACCCACTCATGGAAAGGAGAATGTGGCAAAGAATGAAGGTTCGGGTGGAAAATGTTTTATCGTCACTGCTGGTCCATCAACTGAGAGTGCGGATTCAGAACCGAACCTGACTGAAAATAAGTGTTATGCGGCTAAGCCAGCGAGTGAGAAGATCAACGACTGTGATCGATTGATAAAAAAGGTACATTCTATTATTGAGTCTCTTAAAATTTCAAAAATTGATTATCAAGAAGAATTAAATGAATTAAACTCTAAATTCTCTAACCCAAGTAGTAGCCTCATGCAAACCCGCTTAGCAAATTCTAATCTAACTGACCAACTCGGTAGGGTGTCTTCAAAAAGTGGGGAGAGGAGAATCTGGATTGAGCTGAAGGAAGCAGAGTTAGTTAGGGCTAGGGATGAAAGTATTTATTTGCAAAGAGATAATTTAAAGTTATTAAAACAAAGAAATGTTTTTTGTTTTTATTTCTAAGCGTCTTTATACAAATATTGCTCAATTACATTTAAATTGTGAAATTGGTAAGAAAATTCATAAGATGATTTTACTCTTTCTTGAATTTAAAGAAGATGAAGTTATAGCAGAATGTGAATCAGAAGTGTCCTCTGAAGAAACGTCAATGTCGTATAGGCTAGGTTTGGATAAGATAGAAACTTTCATCGATTCTAAGGAACATAAAAGTATGTTAAAAGATATCTTAGATGAAAATGATAGGCTAAAGATTAAAACTGAAACTATACATACATTCGACTTGTCAAATGCTAAAATTTTTAAGGATAATAAAATAAACTTAGATAATTCGTCCGAATTTGATGCGGAAAGCGAGATGAGTGAAATCTCAGTAGAAGATGAGGTTGATTGTTCTAAGTTTATGAAAAATGAAACCGAGAGTGACAAAACCTCAAATATCAGAAATTTCGGTTGAGTTTGCTCGTCTGTCAAAAGAACAGAAACCAAAACTCAAGGAAAAAGCTTTGGTTTATCAAAAGGTCCAAACCGTGCCAAATCAGGTTTATGCTACGACTGGAGTCACTCAAAAGCAGACGGCAGAATGAAGAACAATGGTTGACGAAGATAATGTTGTAGGTTGCGAAGACTATTTTTGGTCGGCTCCTATTGATAACGCAGATGAAACGGTTGGACTATCTGAGAAAACCACATGGAGAGTCAAGGGTAGATACATACCAGAACCTCTCAACAAACCCTCCAGTTTCGATATTCCAAGCACAAGTGGAACCAAAGATGTTCCTAAAGAACTAATGGTTAAACCTGATGTTCCTATCAAGAGGGAAGAACCGAAAGTTCTGCTCAAGAGAGAGGAAGCACCGAAAGTTCAAACTAAGTCACCTACAACCCACGAAAAAGAGAAACCGAAGGCAAGCTTCAATATTCACAAATCTCAGAAGGAGCTAGCTGAACAGAAACGCCTGAGAAATCGAAGATACGCCACGAATCTGAATGAACGTAAAAGGCATTGGAATTCTCAAAATCCCAACTATGAGATTCCCAGGAAAGAATCCATGGACAATTGAAAGGAAAAGATGAAGGAAAACTATAGTCCAAATTCCTATTATTCCAAATCCCAGAACCGAAAGTCTAGTCTCGGTCCTGAACCCACTTTCGGTCCTCGACCCACTTTCGGTCCTCGACCCAGATTCGGTCCTAAAACCAGATTCGATTATAATCCTAGTTATGGATCCTCCAAGTCCCAAGATACAACAAATTATTTAAAGGACATCAAAGGAAAAGGAAAGTTGGTATCAGATTCTGAGAAGGAAAATAAGAAATCCTCTACTAAACCTAGGAATCAAACGAAAAACACTAAACCATCAAAAGCAACACCAAATGATACTCTAAAATTTAAAGAAGATAAATCAAAAATCAAGGTGTATACCATTAAAAGAAAAGTTCAAACAACTCTAATTAAACGAACTTATTTGGTTGATGCTTCTGTTGTAATTCCTTTCTCTGTGAAAAACTCACAAGGACCCAAGAAAGTTTCGGTCCTTGAAAGATGGTGGGTCTGTGAAGTTTGGAAACAATTCCTATAGGACAATCAAAGGATACGGCATGATAACTAACGAAGATTTCTCAATCAGAAAGGCGGCTTATGTAGAAGGATTGTAGCACAATCTCATCAGTGTATCGTAATTAGTTGTGGGCACAGGTTTGAAGGTATCATTCGATGATGAGGGGTCTGAGATAATCGAAAAACAATCTAAGAAGGTTCTGCTGAAATCTGTGCGAAAGGGTGAGATGTACCCTTTAAATATTAATCCAATACGAGGGACACCAGCTATTTGTCTTCTGTCAAAGGAAAACACTGATGAAAGCTAGTTATGGCATCGACGTCTATCACACCTAAATTTCAATGATATCAACAAATTGGTAATTGGGGATCATGTTTGAGGCCTTCCTCTTCTCAAGTTCGATAAGGAGCATTTATGCGCAGCATGTGAAATGGGTAAGCAAAGCCGAAAAAGCCACCCAACACGCATCAATACTAAGATAGTGGAAGCACTTGAACAGTTACACATTGATTTGTGTGGACCTTCTGCTATAGAGAGTATCGGTGGAAGTAAGTACATTCTTGTTATTGTAGATGACTTTTCCAGCTTCACCTGGGTTTTCTTTCTTAAACAGAAATTAGATGCAACTCCCAAGATGAAGGTGTTCATCAAGCAAGTGGAAGTGAGATTAAGGAAGATAGTCAGAAACATCAGAAGTGATAATGGACTAGAATTCAAGAACAAGGACTTTGAAGACTTTCTGGCTGATAAGGGGATAACTCACAATTTTTCAGCCCCCTATACACCACAGCAGAATGGGATTGTTGAAAGACGAAACCATTCTCTATGTGAAGCAGCCAGAACCATGCTCAGTTACGCTTCTCTACCTTTATACTTCTGGGATGATGCCATCGCTGCTGCTTGTTATACTCAGAATCGGTCTTTGCTCAACAAGAGATTCTCCATAACTCCTTATGAGATCTTAAATAATAGGAAACCGAACGTCAAATTTTTCCATATTTTCGGTTCACGATGCTTTATTTTTAACTCTAAAGAGAACCGAAATAAGTTTGATGTTAAAGCTGATGAAGGCATATTTCTGGGTTACTCTCTGTGATCAAAAGCATATAGGGTGTTGAATAAGAGTTCCAGAAAAATTTAAGAAACTTATAATGTCACTTTTGATGACAATTATATGAAGGAGGTTCAAAGGACTGACAATGCTTCAGGAGACATATTCCAAGAATCTTGACAGGTCTCGGTTCCAATATCCAACTTGTTTGAGGAATACATTCGGCCGTTCGATGAACCAAAAAAAGCAATTCATTCGGAGGCAACAGCAGCAGACAACAAAGTAGATAATTTCAAGAAGGTCATAGACGATGCCACTAAAGAGATGGAAAGCGAACCACCAAGTCCTAAGTCATCCAAAGGCTCTCCAAGTGAAGCTTCAACGTTCCAGGGGGAGTGCTCAACCACTCCAAAGACAACTAAAGTTACTGTTGAGGGGGAGAATCCAAGTTTATCCCCAACATCTAAAAGTATAGATGATAAAGATACAACTGATCCAAAAATCACAAGTGAAAATCCAATCGAGGGGGAGACACCCACTTCAACAACCAATACAAACTCTGATGATGACAGAGACTTCACTTCGCCAGTCGAGGGGGAGAAGGAAAAAGTAAGTGATAGTTCTACTGACGAAGGCGAAGGTGATCCGTCAGATGTTGAAATAGAAGTAGAAGCTGAATTGCATCCAGAATATGATCCAAGATATCCTCCATTAGTAAAATGGAGAAAGGACCATCCCAAAGAGCAAATTATTGGTGAAACTTCCGAAAATGTTCTTACTCGGTCTCAACTGAAGGCGAAACAAACTGCATTATTCTCTAAAATAGAATTTTGTATGTTTAATTTGTTTATCTCCAAGATAGAACCGAAAACTGTAAATGCTGCACTTGATCATTCTGATTGGGTTCAAGCAATGCAGGATGAGCTCAATGAGTTCGAATGCAACAATGTTTGGAGGTTGATTCCCATACCGAAAGATGCCTCTGTTGTCGGCCTAAAATGGGTGTTTAGAAATAAGCTAGACAAGGAGGGGAATGTCATTCGTAACAAGGCTCGGTTGGTAGTAAAAGGTTATTGTCAAGAAGAAGGGATAGATTATGAAGAAACCTTTACTCTAGTAGTAAGGTTGGAATCTGTTAGAATCTTTCTTGCATATGCTGCTCACAAGAACTTCAAAGTTTTCCAAATGGATGTCAAATGCGCTTTCCTGAATGGAGAATTAGAAGAAACCGTCTATGTTGAACAACCGCCTAGTTTTGTGAATGAAAAAAATACCTTGATCACTGCTATGTGCTGGATAAAGCTGTCTATGGTCTAAAACAAGCACCGAGAGCCTGGTATGAAACACTAACTCGCTTCTTAAAAATGTCAAAATTTAAATAAGGTTCGGTTGACCCAACCTTCTTTCGTAAGAAGGAAGGCGAACAATTAATGATTGTTCAGATTTATGTTGATGATATCATCTTCGGCTCCACGAATCCTAGCTTAACAGTTGTATTCAGGAAGTTGATGAAGACTAAATTTGAAATGAGCGCAATGGGTCCAATTAACTTTTTCCTTGGTTTGAATATTAGACAGGGACCAGAAGGTATTTTTATAAACCAGGAGGAATACACCAATAACTTACTAACGAAATTTGGAATGAAGGGTGATTCAAAAGTAAAGGTTCCTATGGCATTCAACACTAAGCTAACCCCATCTCTGGAGAAACCTGCTGTGGACATAACACTTTATCGACAAATGATAAGGTCTCTTATGTATCTGACAGCTAGTAGACCAGATATTATGTTTTCTGTTTGTTACTGTGCCAGGTTTCACGCCAATCCAAGAGAACCTCACATGCTTGCGGTGAAGAATATTTTTCGATATCTGAAGAAAACTTCATCTCTCGGTCTCTGGTACCCTGCTAAATCAAGATTCTTCATTCAATCCTTTTCTGATGCTGATTTAGGAGGATGTGGAGTGGACAGAAAAAGTACTATAATTGGATGCCAATTTCTTAACTGAAAACTTCTGAGATGGCAATCCAAGAAACAAACCTGTGTTTCTTTATCCACAGCCGAAGCTGAATGCATCGTTGCTGCATCTTGTACCTCTCAAGTGGTTTGGATTCAAAGTCAATTAAGAGACTATGGGTTAAGTATGAAAAAGATTCCTCTCTACTGCGACTCTGAAAGTGCAATAAGGATTTGTCATAATCCAGTACAACACTCAAAAACTAAGCACATTGCACTTAGGTATCATTTCATCAAGGATCATATAGAAGACGGAAACGTGGAAGTTCACTTTGTTCGATCTGCTGATCAACTGGCTGACATCTTTACTAAAGCCTTACCCGAAGCAATCTTTAACAAAATCCTACAAGGCTTGGGATTGATGGAAGGAGAGTCGGTACCAAATCTTCAAATCTCTCATTAAAAATTAGACAACCGAAATGGACAGACCGCTCGGTCTATTTCGGCTCTCGAATTTTAGGGAACAGAAATGGACAGACCGCTCTGTCTATCTCTGCTCCGTGATTTTTTGGAACGAAACTGAACCGAATGGTCGATCTATTTCGCTTCTCTCAAATAAGGTGTCGGTTGTATATTTTGTGCATATCTTTTGTTTGCTTTGAACTTTAAATATTTTATCTTTCTGTTTTTATTCGTTTTCAGAAAATTTCAAAAATCCAAAAATATTTTATCTTTCTGTTTTTATTCTTTTTCAGAAAATTTCAAAAATCCAAAAACATTTTATATGTTTTGTTTTTAGTATTATTTTATCTATCTCGATTGTTTGTTTGGTGTTTCTCTTTATTTTTCTTAGGCTATATGGGTAACAAGAACAACCGACTGTGGATTTAAGGCATGTATGATTTAATTTCAACATGAACCAGTTAAGGGTCCCTAGAAGCATGCTGCTGCATGTCGTCTTAAGCCTCTATGATCTTGAGTAGGCCTTAATGATTCGATCTATACGTATCGTTTTTTCCAAATCATGCTAATTTATGCTACTCGGTCTAGAGCTACCTTACTCTTCTCATATGAGTTAAGAGTTTCTCTGATCTGTCAGGATTATCTAGCAGAAGGTACATTCGGTCCTTAAGCCACCTCTTTACATTCTCCATCTACTTTCGGTTCACCAACGTAACCCTGGAGACTCTCGGTCTTTACCACTGAGGTTTATGGTTACACAACATCTTTGTTTATGATCTTAGATACATATACCATGTGTTGAGTGAAACTCAAAATCCAACACCAAAAATGAATTGACGGTGAATTATACATTCAAGATTTTACTGGTTACCAAAGGAAATCTGTTTTTATTTTTGAGATCTTTATGAAATTGTCTACAACCAAGGCATTTCTTCCCAAAAAGATCCAGTTTATTTTTTTGAGATTTCTTATTCCAATATAGTCACTAAAATAAGATATCCTACCTACCTGTTCAATAGACCACATAGGTCTCACAGGTTTCCAACGATCGGTTTTATGATAAAACCCAAAGTTCGATTGAACACAAGCTACCCTGAACCTATTATTAAAAGAAGCCTTTCAATGTTTATTAACAAACAGTTGATCGTATTTTTCGGGAAACCACACAAGCACTTGAAGTCTATCTTGACTCTGAAGGAAGTGATTCTTGCCTGGAATCCTCTGCTTTATGTCTCACAGACATCACTCACATCCAATACACATTTGATTTATTTCTTTCACTTTGTCACACTTATGCACGAAAATTTTATTTTCCAACATCGTAGGTACTGTTTGGTATGAGTTTTGGTTATCCATCATAACCAAACAAGGAGCTATATGGAATTTCAAACGCCAATTAAAGATAACATTTAGGCGTGTGAATTTGATCTGTTTCTAAACCCATGCATGCTGACGCAGTCCTGGGAGTAACCATATTGTCACACATCGCGCCTTTTCAGGCGATGTTTTAGCAACCCATCATCACGATTTTCTCTCTCCAAGCAACGGTATATAAAGAGTTGAATGAGTTATTTGTCATTTACCAGTCTCAATTCTCTCAATATCTTCTTCTTCATTCATCAATGGCGACTTCTTCATCTGCACATGATCAGACCGCATCATCTTCTTTGCTCACTATAAGACCTAACCAAAACATGATCATTGAACTTAGTCCGTTCTTATATGATCCATACATGTTACAGGTTTTAGAATGCTTTTAATATTCCCCCCTGGTTTTAGCCCTAACCCAGGTTGAAGCCGTTCCAATGTCGCTCTTATCACAAGTTTATTCTTCGGCGACATATGACAAGAACAAGGATCCCATCTACTTCACCGTCCACAACAAGAAATCTTCAATTTCAAAAGTGAAGTTTTGTTCAATCTTGGGCCTTGCAGTTGATTCCTCCATTATATCACCAGATTTCATCACGACATCACAACTGTTCTCCATGATGTATGAAATGGGGTACACGGATGTGCTTACCACGATTACAAAGGTGAAGAAATGATGTTTACCATCCCAATGGAATAGTTTATTAACCCTGTTGATTAAGGGTTTGGCCGAACGAAGTGGTGGTTCCGATACCACCAGCAAGGGGTTTCTTACTCTTCTTTATTGTCTCTACAATGGGATCAATCTCGATTACGGCTCCATCATCTGGTCTCAAGTGGTGCAGATTCTAAACACTATGACACGTCATTCAGAAATCGCTAGTGGCCGTTTTTGGACTTTAATTACCAAGAAGGCTATCGATTCGTTAAAGATTCCAATCATGAAGGATGTTCTTCTTGCTACAATCGCAACCTTCCATACGAAGAAAATTATTCTTTCAGATCTACGTAAGTTTCTTCACTATGGAATGATTCCTGAAACAATGTACAGATGTGTTTCAGAACAGAGCAACGTCCTGGCCGATTATAGGAAACTACCTCCTATTGGACCGAGGGTTCTAACTCCTGAGCAGCAAGTTGCCTTAGAAGCATTGGAGAAACCGATCAACCGAGGAAAGAAACCCACGAAGAAAGAGGAGCCTGAGGAACCAAAGGCCAAGTCGTCTAAGCGAAAATCTGATGAAAGGGACTCTTCTAAACCGAAAATGAAAAAGGTAAAGAAGATGGCTCGTAGGCCAAGAGAACACACTTCTCCAAGAACAGAGCCTGATGCTGAAAAACTTGAGGAAGAGGAAGTACATCATGACTCGCCCCGAGAGCTCACTCCTCCATGCTCCCCTACTCCACCAGAATCTCCACAACAAACAAAAATTCCAACTCCTCCTCCATCACCAAAATAGACAGTTGACCTTTCTGCTCCTGTTGTTACTCCACCAGTTATCATTCCAACAACCGATATGCCACCTTCATCACTGATTGCTTCTGTTCCTATCTCTACTATACCATTATCAACTCAACTTATAACCGAATCTACCGCAACTACCATTCCCAAACCCACAGTAGAATTCAATATACGTGATATAGGGGCTACTACTGTGCCTAAACCTCCCGTTATCAAATTACCTCCTTCACCAACCCAATCCTCCGATTCTGCTGCCACTATTAGGGGAGATGATGAGGATTTTGATTCTATTTACTACAACCCTTATCGAATTCCATCAGAAGAAACAACTGATGCTTCTGTTACAAGTCAACAGATCCAAGACATTCATGAAAAGTTGGATAAACTGCTTGCTGATAGCAAAGCCTATGGAGGTGTGGTTATTAAAGCTTTTTTGGAGACGACTCTTCAACAGTACACTGATGCCATTGATAAATCTACAGCGGCTGTGGATGAGTCTGCTTCTACTTGTAAGAAGGCCACCAAGGAAGTTTCTGAGGTTGTTCATACAACTCAGATTTTCCTTGACTCTTTAAAATCTCATGCTGACACCAATGCAACAAAATATCAAGCTTCAGTGGATTCCATATCAAAGTCTCTTCGTGAAGAAACTGACAAATTTCAAGTTGTTCGTACTGAGCTTAAAACATAAACCACCTCTTTTTTACAATCTGTGGACTCTCAGTTTGATGCTCTAACTGCAAATCTGGTAACTGAGATTGCCTTGAAGGAGGATCTAGTCAAACAGCAGGCCACTATTGATATACAGAAGGTGCAGCTCGCCCAGGTAGAGATGGAAATCTCTTTGTTAAAAACTCAAAGGGCGGTGTACAAAAGTTGTGCAGGAGATGTTAAGGATATGCTGACCAATTTGCTGGAAGCTCATGATCCTATACTAACCTTGACAATTCGCAAACATCTTCAATCCAAACTCCTCCCTGCCATTTCCATACTTAGCGAGATGAAGGGTGTTTCGGAGGGGTTCACACCTCCAAAACAAGAGGGAGAGGGTAGTGCACAACCGGTAAAAACAGAACCGAATGTTAATTTAGCTTCGGTTTCTGAGAAAAAGCTGAAATAGAAAGAGATTCATATTGCAACTGATAGTGATACAGAAGAAGAGACTATTGCAGATGCTCTCAAGTGGAAAAAGAGTGATAGAGATTTGGATGAAACTATGAAAGTGGCCAAACAGGCTGAAGAAAGAGAGAAGAAGAATAAGGAAGTTGAAGAGGCCTTGCAGTGCAAGAAGGCTCTTCTTCCGGAGTGGAACAAAGATACACTTATCAATCAAGCGATTGAGTTTCCATCTGTCTATTGGTTGGAACCAATTGCTTCGTTTGACTGTGAAAACTCTAGAGACTTGCAGTTTGACATGCCCATAACCAGAAAAGCATTCACTTTCCATTGCTTTGAGGCAACTGCTGAGGTCCCATATCCACATTCTAAGGTTGACATGGAGCTGATAGATTTTTATTTGAAGAATGGTCAACCGCAGTACTTGACATGGAGCGCACAGAAAATTACTAAAGTCACGGTACTGAAACCTTTATCTACAGGGAGATTCTTCAATGTCAATTTCAAGATCAACTGTGGTTCAGCAAACACGGAGTCTTTATCTCTCTGGCAGATCTTCCCAACCTTAATCCACACGACTGGATTCTGCTATACAACATTCTTCTCTCTAATCCCAGAGAGTATGAGCCGATTTTTGAACATATTAAAAGAATGTTGGCCTCCTATATTCATGAGCTAGCAACCATGGATCAGGAGATATCTAAGGTTATGAACAGAAAGCCAACTGTGAAGCCGATGTCTAAGCCTAGTGATGTGAACAAAATGAAATTGGGGCAAATTGATTCTACAAATCTGACAGTTATGTTCACTAAAGGTGATAGACACAAGTTTTTGTTCACCTTGGTCGATAAGCATTTGTTTTCAACAGATTCCTTGGAGAATATCATAAATATCATACATCGATGCAAGCAGAACTCAGTGGCTGACAACAAGAATTTCACAGATATGCTTCGGTGGTATATAACGTTTCGACATCATATTCTGGCCATTATACCGAAGGTGTTTAAAACAGTGAAGAAGCCTTCTGTTGTTAAGAAGGAATGAAGTTTCTACTCCAAAGACGCAAAGGGGGAGATTGTTGAGTATATTTGTGTTGCGTCTTGGGCTAAGCGTTTTGTAATCCGGATTGGGCCTGTCCATCCGTGTCTATCTAGATTAGTTACGTAGTTATCTAGATTGATTGTTAGGGTTATAGTATATATATATATATATATATATATATATATATATATATATATATATATATATATATGCATGCATGTATGCGTATATTGAAAAGTTTTTCATTACATTGATTTTTGTAACCCTAAACGCCTCTGCAGATTGAAGTTCTTTATCGAGCTCTTCTGAGGTGTTATTGCATTAATCATTCGACATATTCAGCGCAATACTTGTGTTCTTATTATGTTCTTATTTTATATCTTTCTTAGAATCATACAATCCTAAAAGAACTTTGTTCTAACAGGTTGAACTTGGAAAGAAGAGAAAATTTGAGGGGTCTTCAAGGTCTAAAAAGAGCAACATGTTCTCAAAGTCTGGCAAAGGGGGAGGTAAAGAAAAATGGTGCTAGAAGTGAAAAAGTAAACACTCTAGAAGGGAGGTGACTTTCTCAAATGTGGAATGATTAGGCATTACACTAATGAATGTACATTTAGCAAGAAGGTGTGGCACAGATGTAAGGAAAAGGGCATTTATCTTGGGACTACCCGGAGAAAAATGAAGCGCTAAGAGTGAATGCACCTACAAAGCCTAAAAGCATCTCAGAAAATCCTTGATGAAGAAGGTGACAACGTAAGAGATCATTATTGAGGGTTTTATAACCGAAAGTCAATATATGAAGTAGCCATTTAGATAGTACCATGTAGTGTAGCCTTTTAGAGGCATAGTATAGGGTGAACTTGAACGTCTATTTGATCGTTTCAAGAAATAATATAAACCCTGGTTTTGTTATCTAATATGTTAAATGATTATGTGAAATTGTTGAATTGTTACTTGGAAAACTACGAGACAATTCTTGGCACGAGTATGAGTAGGTGTGAGTGGTAATAGAGGCATATACTACTGGAAGCAAAGGACTTGCACTTGGATCGGGGAAAGTCACGAGGTTACCAAGAAGATAATAACTGATTCCATTTTGTTCACATCTGTCGCTATCTTCGTTTCGGTAATGACTAAGAAGATGATTGTTATACACCATAGAGGTCATATCATGTCGAGTCCGACTAAGATGCGTATGTTATGCGGTTTAAGGAACCAAGATCGATGTAGCATCTTACTTAAACCAGACGACTGAAGTGAAATATATTTGAAGCGATCAATAGAAGTACCGCAGTCTTTGTTCAAGTAAGAAGCTTATAGCTAGAGGTGTTTCATGCTAGATTGTGATTATATTACATTAGAACATGAAGGAAGGTATAATCCATTCAGAAACTCGACTCTAAAAGACTTGAGTCTAAGTAGTGCATAATACGATGCGAGGTCAGTAGAACATGATCCATCAGTCTATTATGTTAATCTATGGAAAGAACTTATCTTTAGTTTGTTAAGCAGAATGAGGAGTCTCCAATAAGGATCGAGATTGTAACTTGTAGGTCTCGATTCAAAATCCAACATAGGATAAAGAGTGGCTGCAAGATTGAGCACGCCTACAGACAAGAATTCCAAAAGTTAGATACTCATTCAAAGGAACATAATAGTTACGACTATTACTTAGGATGAAGAGATAATGTATGGAGTCATTATACAAGACCTGTCTTATTGATGATTTTGGCATAGAGTTGAAGACTTCATAGTCTATAGCAATGCATCCGTAGTTGGGTTGGTTTGTGTTCAGACCCAAAAAGATAAGGTGATAGCGTATGCATATTGACAACTGAAAGAGCACGAAAAGAACTACTCCAATCATGATCTGGAGTTGGAAGTGGTAGTATTCACATTAAAGATATGGAGGCATTATCTTTATGGCAAAAAGTGCAAACTTTTCACTGATCATAAGAGTCTCTACTATCTCTTTAATCAGAAGGAATTAAACATAAGACAACGACGCTGGCTAGAGTTACTCAAGGATTACAACTGTGAGATACTTTACCACCCTGGTAAAGAAAACGTTCTAGCTGATGCTATAAGTCGAAAAGAAAACCTTGAAAGAAAAAGGCCTGGACCGTTCAGAATATAATTTGTCTTAATGATTGTGGAAAGAATTAAGGAAGCTCAAGAAGAAGCTTTAGATAAGAAAGATCGAAAAGAAGAATGTTTAGGAAAAATGTTAGTGTTCGGTACAAACGGTCAATGATTGAGGGTATTCCAAGATAGGATCTGGGTACCTAAGATAGGAGGAGTAAGAGATCTCCTAATGGGAGAAGCTCGCAAGACCATGTACTCGATCCATCATGGAAGCACTAAGATGTATAAGAATCTGAAACCTTACTACTAGTGACCAACGATGAAGTTCAATGTTGCGAATTATATGGCCGAGTGTGTAACATGTGCAAGAGTTAAGGAAAAACATCAGAATCCATAGGAGAGTTTAGAACCTTTACCTGTACCCATGGCTAAATGGGAAGACATCACCATGGATTTTGTGACTAAATGGCCCAAGAAAAAGAACGATCACGACATGATTTGGGTGGTCGTAGATCGGTTCGTTAAGAGTGCACACTTCATAGTAGCCAATGAGAGATGGTCTATGGATAAACTTGCAAACGCTTACGTGAAAGAAGTTGTGAGATTTCATTGTGTACCTTTAATGATTGTGTCGGATCGTGGTAGTTGTCTCACATCAAGGTTTTAGAGGAGTCTATGAGAGGAATTGGGTAAGAAGTTGTGTTTAAGTATAGCCTATCATCCGCAAACTGATGGTCAAAGCGAAGGGACAATTCAAACACTGAAAAAGATGGTAAGAGCATGTACCCTAGAATTCCAAGGTAAGTAGGATGAACACTTACCCCTGGTAGAGTTTTTCTACAACAATAGTGTCATACGTCGTCATGTTGGCTTAAAGTCGATGAAAAGCAGTTTATAGGCCCCGAGATAGTCCACCAAACTGTTAAAAAACTGAAAGGAATTCGGGGAAGGATGTTAGCAGCTCAGGATCATTGAGTCAAAGGCTATGCTGACAAGAAGATTCGACTTATGACATTCGAAGTAGGAGATCCGGTTTTGCTTAAAGTTTCACCATAGAAGGGACTTATAAGATTTGGGAAGAGAGGAAATGTAACATCCTGACTCCCATGTATTACATTTATTTATTATTGGTATTTCATGAGTGACTCAACGAGTTGTGTGTCCAACTCGTTGAGTAGAGGTCGATTTGGTCACGTGGGTTTAATGATCGACTCGACGAGTCAGAGAGTTGACTTGTCGAGTTCCCGCTGTGTGAGGAAACCCTAAATCCCTAGGTATGTGACATGTTTAAAGGAACTTATCTCCTTATTTCTGCCTCACTAGCTACCCAACTCCCATGTGTGAAACCCTAATCTGCCATTTGAGCTAACAGAGAGTGATAGAGATAATATTTGAGTGTTTTGTTGAATCATTGAAAGAGAAGAAGTGAGATTCAAGCAAGGAACGAGGGAAGGCTATGAGATCAAGTATACTTTCACTTGGAGATTATGTTGGAAGTTAAAAGTCATCACCTTGCTCATCATGTTGTTTAGATCTTGTTAATGAGGAACTTTTGTGGCTTTTTCCATATTTCTTTGAGATTTTGTATGACTTGTGCTAGACAAGCATTAAGACATCAGATATGGACCTTGTAAGTTCCATAGAGTCCATAGGTCCTAACTTTATCCAATCATGAAAGAGTTATTGTGCTTAAACACTATAGTTAGAGCATGTAATGGCATTATGGAGCAAATATTCCATGCATGAACGTAAAGATCAAACCTTTATGTAACATTCGAACCTTGGGAGTCTAGATCTAGAGTTTGGATTGGTAGATCTACCTTAAACCATCTGAATGAGAATTTGACATAAGGGACTCGACGAGTTAATGGGCTGACTCGACGAGTCGGCTAGGGTTCTTCCCGATGAGTCTGGACATGGTTAACTCGGCGAGTTTACGAGACAACTCGCCAAGTTAAGTTGGGTTTTCACGATGTTCTGAAGGAACAAGGGGGACTCGGCAAGTGACATAGATGCACTCAGCAAGTCAGGTCAACATGGACAGTTGAATTGAGTGTTGACTTCTATTCACCTTAGGGTTTGGTCAAGGCAGGGATTATGGGGACTATAGAAGGGTAAATTGGTCTTTTACCCATAAAATAGTTTAAGACAGATAATAATGTAGTTTATTTCGAGTCGTGATTTAACTGTTCATTAGAGATTATTATCTTATGTTTTAGGTGGAGGCTAGTTTGAGGTTCGTGTACGAGATTATTACTTGCTTACATTCGAGGTGAGTCTTCTCACTATTCTTTACCTAGAGTGGTAATGATTGTGTAACCGGAGGGTCTTATGTGTTATATTGAGTATTGTGATATCCTGCATTATGTCTTTATGATTCGTGCTATGTATTATTCTGAGCTTACTGAGTTAGGACCGGAGGGTCCATCCGAGTTGCAGGACTCTAGGGTCCCGCTGAGAGACACTGACCGGAGGGTTTTATTTGAGCATAGCCATGAGACACTAATGAGACATGTGTGGTATTTTAAGGAACTCACAAAGCTTCATGCTTACATGTTATGTGTTATGTGTTTCAAGTACCTCTCAGGATCACGAGAAAGCACCGGCTTCATTGTACACACTAATGCGAAAAAGGTATGGATATTCTGCTCGAAAGCATGACGAACAAGCGTAAGCAAAAAGCATATGTGGATGATTCTAGGATAGTGACATTTTTATGGGGATTTGTGTTGACAATTGAGACAATTATGTTTTTGAGATATATTATGAGTTTTTATGTGTTTTAAAAATGAAAATTTTGGTTTCAAATTTATATTGTTACAAGTTGGTATCAGAGCCTTAGTTTGAGGGATTCAGGTGTCCCTTAAGGTATGTCTACAGTAAAACTGAGGATCTGAGTAATTTTTTCAAAAAAATTATTTTTCTAAAATGAGAAAGAGTTTTAAGAGAAAACAATTTGGAGCAGTGTGTATAATCAGCCATAGCCCGAACGATGATCTCCGAAAAAACCCTTACTTATTTGTGTTATGAGATATTAATGAGATGATAGTGATGCATGCTAGAGGATAGGCTAAGTAATTCATATTTAGGGCTAGAGTTGACTGATTTGTGAGGCCTTAGCCTAGGAGTCGTTGCTATCTATTATGTGCTTTGAGTATGTATTGAGTAAGAGTATCTAGCCAGATCACTTAGGAGAGAGAGAGAGAGAGAGGGAGGGAGTTTTGAGTCGAAAGACAATCTAAGAGAGATACCTAGATGAGAATATAAGAGATCTACTGAGAAGGTAGTCCGTTATTCGTGAGAGTTAGAGTACTTGTGAATTGGGATCCTAAGAGGAGGACTTGGGTTACTAAGGGTTGGCGAGGAAGGTAGTATTGGGCCCGTATTACTGAAAGCACCGGATCTATATGCGGCCTAAGTAAGAATTCTTAGGATACTAAGGAACCAGTAGGGATGGGTGTTTGAGTTTGAGTATGCTCGAGCGAGTCTCTGATGATTTTTGTGTTGTGTTTTAGAGACATAATGGTGGGTAGACACCACAACCCTGGAAGCAGTGGGACTAGTGACGATGAGATTCATAGGATGATTCACAAGGAGGTGGCCGCAACCATTCAAGAGGTGATACTGAGATGTTTGTGTCAGTTAAGACCACACTGATTGATACATTTGATGAGTGATATGTTGTCGTTACTGAGGTGGCGGCTGCTGTAGCCTCTGCAGCTGTCAACGCTGCTAGGCCCCAGGGAGGTGACTCATTGTTGTTTTAGGATGTTCAGTAACACGAAGCTACCAGAGTTTGATGGGAACTAGAATCTGATTGGTGTTATAAGATGGATCTCTGATATCAAGGGGGTGTTTTTACACGTGTTCATATCCTGATCATTTGAGGGTTTGGTTTGTGTTGAACCATTTTCTCACGGGGGCGAAGGACTGGTGGAAGTTTGTTACTACCTGTTTTACTCCTGCAGATCATGTTGCAGCGACATGGGTGAGGTTCACTCAGCTATTTTGAGAAGATCATGTTCCCCCGGTGGAAATGGATTTTTGGCCCAAGATTTTTTGTCTCACAAGCAGAAGACAGAGTCAGTGACTGAGATTACGAGGATGTTTCATGAGAGGGCATCATTTTGACCTGAGCATGTGTCCACTGAACAGGCATGTGTGTGCCCGTATCTGAGCATATTGAGGAGGGATATATGTAAGTTCATGGCGAACTCATCATACAAGACATTCGCTGAGCTTTAAACTAATTCCAGAATGAGTTAGATTGAGCTAGAGTTACAGACTAGTGAGGAGGAGGAGTCTCAGGGAAGGGACCAGTGACCAGTGCAGTCGTAGCCAGTGATGAAGCAAGCTAAGCCTACTGATACGAGGACTGGGGGCCAAAAGGGATGCACTTGTGGCAAGTGCAGAAAGAGTCACGAGAGATCGTGCCGAGTGGGTATTTGCTACAAATCTAGCAAAGAGGGGCATATAGCGAAGGATTTCCCCAAGGGGTTTGCAGTCTGCTTTCACTACAACCAGACCGGCCATCGGAAGGCCGAGTGCCCCCAGCTTTTTCAGGGATCAGGACAGGGATCTGCACCTACTCCTTTATGTGTTACTGAGAGTCAGCCAGCGAAGGTCTTGACACAGAGGGTTCGTGGGAGAGCTCTCTGCTGATAGCGGAAGAGGTTCGTGCAGCATCTAACGTCGTAGCTAATATGTATTCTTTATTTATATTCTTTTAAGATATGTTGTGCTTATATTATGTTGTGTGTAGGTACTTTTCTTTTGAGTTCTGTACCTGCTTTGGTGTTATTTGACTCAGGTATGAGTCGATCCTTCATGTTAATAGCTTTTAATCGTCACATCGGTATCCAACATGAGGCATTGCGTCAACCTCTAAGGGTTTCTATAGCCGAAGAGCATCCAATTATTGCTACTATTGTGATCACAGGGTGTGTACTAGAGATCTTTGGTGTTAAGTTCACGATAGACCTAGTACCGATCGTGATGGGTGATGTCTTTGGCATAGTGGGCATGGACTAGCTGAGTCGGTTTGGTGTTGTGATTGACTGTGAGCAACGATTAGTGACTATACGAGACCCTAGTGTGGGACTGTTTACGGTGTATTGCGAGGGTACTAGCTCTGGATTAGCTTTCTGCTCTGCTGCCAGAGCGAGACAGAATCTCCAGCAGGGTTGTATGGGCATTTTAGCGTATATGATGGATACGCATGTTGCGACAGAGAGGTTGGCTTCTATCACTGAGGTTCTGATAGTGTACGAGTTTCCTGATGTTTTCCCAAGGAGTTATCAGGTGTTCCTCCCGAGAAGCAGGTGGAGTTTCAGATCGATTTGGTTCTGGGAGGGGTGCCTATTCCCAAGGCAACTTATTTCCTTGCACCACCAAAGATGCATGAGTTATCCTCATAGCTCTAGGAGCTGCTGGGGAAGGGTTTTATCAGACCGAGTAGCTCACCATGGGGAACGTTGATCCTTTTTGTCAAGACAAAGGATGGTTCACACCGAATGTGTATTGACTACTAGGAGTTGAACTAGCTGACGGTTAAGAACCGTTATCCACTACCAAGGATCGACGATCTGTTCAATTAGTTGCAGGGGGAGTCTTGGATTTTTAAGATTGATTTAAGGTATGGATATCATCATATGAGATTCTACGAGGAGTATATCCAGAAAATGGCCTTTAGGACTCCTTATGGGCACTTAGAGTTTGTGGTGATGCCTTTCTGGCTCACCAACACACCGGTAGCATTCATGGAACTCATTAACCGACTGTGCAGGGCTATGTTAGATCGATCGGTGATTGTGTTCATCGATGATATCCTAGTATATTTGAGATCCAGAGAGCAACATGAGGAGCATCTTAGAGAGTTTCTTCGAGTTTTGAGGACAGAGAGGCTTTATGCCAAATTCTCCAAGTGCGATTTATGGTTACGAGAGGTTTAGTTCCTTAGATACCTCATGAATCAGAATAAGATATTGGTCGACCTGGCCAAGATTGAGACGGTTATGAGGTGGTAGGTATCGATATCCCCATCCAAGATCAGGAGTTTTCTGGGTTTTGCCAGCTACTATCGGAGATTTATCATAGATTTCTCCAAGATTGTAGTTCCTCTCACCAGTTTGACCCGATATGGTGTTACTTTTAATTGGGGTCCCGAGCAGCAGGCCTTATTTAATACCCTTCGCCAGAGATTGTGCGAAGCCCCGATGTTATCCCTTCCTGAGGGAGTGGAGGACTTTATGGTTTACTGTGATGACTTTATATCCGGGATGGGTGTAATATTAATGCCGAGGGGTCACGTGATAGCATATGAATCGAGGCAGGTGAAGCCTCATGAGATGAGGTATCTCACTCATGACCTGGAGCTAGGGGCATTAGCGTTTCCCATCAAGATTTGGCACCACTACCTGTACGGAGTCTGGTGCACCATATATACGAACCACAAGAGTCTGAAGAACCTTATGTATCTACGCAACCTGAATATGAGGCAGAGGAGGTGGTTGGATGTAGTGAAGGATTATGACTGTGAGATCCTATATCATCCGAGCAAGGCTAATGTGGTAGCTGACACCCTACACCATAGAGCTGCGAGTGCTCTGCTTCGAGGTGTGTGCATGAGGATAACAGTGATCACTCCAGTCTTAGACACCATCCGAGAGGCCCAAGTGGAGGCCATGAGACTGGACAACAGCAGGAGGGAGCCGGTTATTGGACAGGTTTCCAAGTTTGAGATGGACAGTCGTGCACATATGACTTTCCGAGGGTGGATTTGGGTGCCCTATACAGATGGAGTTCGTCGTATATTGATGGACGAGACACATATGTGACATCCCCAATTTCACGGCCAAAAAAGACCGGTTTTGTTTATACTTTATTTCAAAATCAGAGTAACCTTTTTAATAAAAGAAATGCAGAATTTGTACCAAAACAATAATATGATAAAGATTTATCAAAAGCATTTCCTTAGAAATTTATTTCATTAAAAGACTCGGGATGTCATGTTCGATACAGTAGATAAGTATAAACAGTACATTATAAGCCTTAGAACAGTTATTTACAACTAATGACCTATAATCCAAAAGTTCCTCATCATCATCATAATTATGCTCTGAGTCCACTACCTGTAAAACAGTAAGCTGAGTGGGTCAGGCTTGGGAGCCTGGTGAGCATATAGGGTTTTCAACCAACAAATAATAATAAATTTATTAATTTCATCGATCAACAATAAATTTATTAATTTCATCAACCAACAATAACCCTGATTACCCATTCCCGTTATCCTCACTTGACGTCCCTAAACACCTATACAAGGGACCTAATCTAAGGATTTTATCATCGGGATGGACACTACTGCTAAGGGGGTTCCTCAACAATAAATGTCCTAAAGGCAACCATGAGGGGGATGGAGTACACCGGTGAACACATCGTTCACAACACCTACAGGTTGCGAGCCTGCTAGCGTTCCAATGGACTGTCTAGAAGAGTCTGTGGTCGTCATCCATACTCCGCTAGATGACTGGAACAACAACAACATCGAGGCCTCTCATCATTTTAACACACATCAACTATTTTGTCTACCCATTTTCTACCTAGCATATTTGTAGATAAAATACATATACAATTTATAACTTGTATAAAACATTGTATTCAACAATCATCTCAAATAAATAATCAATATAATTACACATAACACGTGTTTTATAGAAAATACTTCATATCTATGTGTAAGATGAAAGTGACTATACACTCACTTGATTTGATGATAATCGGGCAGCAATTCGTTCCTTAAAATGATCGTTTCTAATAAAACCGGGAGTTTTATTGAGAAACCTGGCTCTGTGAGAGTTGGAGCTTCAAAACCGAAAAGATAAAATTTTACGGGTTTTCGGGCACTTCGGGACGTATTACGGGCTTTAAAAATGATATCGGGGCTTCGGGGGAAGTCAAAATAGCAAAATATAAGTTTAGGGGTGAAAAATGTCAAATTTCCAAAAGTAGTTGGAAGATCTCGCAGCCCCCCTATTTATAGGGTGCGAGGCCGAGGTCCTCGTGGCTGAGAAGCATCCACGTAGTACCTGCGAAGTTCAGACATGGAGGGGAGAGGTGGCAGCGAGGGAACGAGGCGCGTGGCGGCAGCGAGGCGAGACACGGAAGCGGGTTACGAGGCTCGGACGTGGCCCTGCGAGATTCGGACACACGGCGGCTACGAGGCGGCTTCTGATTGGCCTAGGCTTCGGTCCGAGGGAATAGCACACGTTAGAACCAGATTCGGCCACATCCTCGGTGACACAGCAGCTTCGGCGAGGTGACGTGTCCGGTTACTGTTCAAGCAAAATTTTTCGAATTTTGAGCCTCGAACTTCTAAAATCCATAACTTTCGTATAAGAGCTCCGTTTTTGACGTTCTTTATATGCACGCGTAGCTCAAATCATGCTCTACAACTTTCGTTCAGACTTCGTCGGCTAATTATGAATTTAATTTTAATATTATTATTTTTAACAGACCGGGACAGGAAAATTCGTTAAAAATTCATAACTTCTTCATCCGACATCCGTTTTCGTCAGTCTTTTTACCGTTGTACTACTATTGATGAGACCTTCGATTCTCGTTTAGGTTGTGTCGGCTAAATATCGCTCGATCTTAAATTCGAGTATTTAGTTGTCTACTGGTAAGCTAAAACTTAGAAAAATCATAACTTCCTCATACGAAGTCAGATTTGGACGTTCTTTTTATCGAACCTCTCGATTTAATGAATACTACGACTTTCGTTTAGATTGTTAAGGCTAAAAATCACTTTATCACAATATTCACATTTTACACTTCCCGGTGTCGTGCCAGTTTCGTCACGAAACTTTGACAGGTCATAACTTCTTCGTTATAACTCAGATTTTGGCGTTCTTTATATCTCGTGAAACTTCGACAGGCCACTACAACCTTCTTAAAAGATATCGGCTTTTTCTAATATTTATTTTAAAGGCTTATTTTCATTATTAATTAATTAAATCATAATAATTAAGCAAATAAGCATATAATTCACATAATATTCACATAATTCCTCTTTATTACTTCAAAATGAGTTACAAAGGTTGACCTAGACTATTACAACTTTATTAATGCTTTTAGCCCAGAAACACAGGCATTACAATTCTCTCCCCATTAGGATGATTATGTCCCCGGAATCACACATCAGCAAACAAATACGGGTAGCGACTCATCATGTCACTCTCCATTTCCCAAGTGAGATTTGGCCCATTCATATGTTTCCATTACACAAGCACTAAATCAACCATCTTGCGTCGCAACTTTTTAGTCTTACGGTCAACGATTGCCTCTGGTTCTTCGATTAACCTCTTGCTTTCATCCAGCCTTAACTCATATATTGGAATTATGTCGGTAACATATCCCGTGAACTTCCTTAAATAACACGCATGGAAAGTGTTATGAATACCATCTAGTTCTTCTGGTAGTTCTAGCTTGTAAGCTTGATTCCCAATCCTCTGAAGAACTTTAAATGGTTTAATAAACCTTGGACTCAACTTTCCCCTTTTACCAAATCTTATAACTCCCTTCCACGGTGAGACTTTAAGCAAAACCGAATCACCAACTTCGAATGTTATCGGTTTTCTTTTCTTGTCAGCATAGCTCTTTTGACAATCCTTAGCTGCTAACATCCTTTCCCAAATCATTTTCAACTTTTCAGCAGTCTGATGGACTATCTCAGGTCCCATAAACTGCTTTTCTCTAGCTTCAAGCCAACAAGACAGCGTACGACACTTTTGTCCATACAAAGCGTGATAAGGTGCCATCTTTATGCTGGAGTGGAAACTATTGTTTTAGGAAAACTCTACTAAAGGTAAATGTTCATCCCAATTACCTTGGAATTCCAGGGTACATGCTCTCAGCATATCTTCAAGTGTTTGTATTGTTCTTTCGCTCCGACCATCAGTTTGTGGATGGTAAGCTGTACTTAAACACAACTTGGTACCTATTTCCTCTTGTAGACTTTTCCAAAATCGTGACGTGAAACGACTATCACGATCTGATACAATTGTTAGAGGAACACCGTGAAGTCTCACAATTTTCTTCACGTAAGTATTCGCAAGCTTATCCATAGACCATTTTTCATTGGCTGCTATGAAGTGTGCACTCTTGGTGAAACGATCCACGACCATCCAAATCATGTCGTGACCGCTCTTTGTTCTGGGTAGTTTAGTCACAAAATCCATGGTGATGTCTTCCCATTTACCCATGGGTACAGGTAAAGGTTCTAAACTCCCATACGATTTCTGATGCTGTGCCTTGACTCTTGCACATGTCACACACTCGGCCACATACTTAGAAACATCGAGCTTCATCGTTGGCCACCAGTAATAGGGTTTTAAATCCCTATACATTTTCGTACTGCCAGGATGAATCGAGTACATGGTCTTGTGAGCTTCTTCCATCAGAACATCTCTTACTCCTCCCATCTTAGGTACCCAAATCCTATCTTGGAATACCTTCAACTCTTGGTTGTTTGTACCGAATACTAATGTTTTGCCTAGACGTTCTTCCTTTCGGTCATTCTTCTCTAAATCTTCTTCCTGAGATTTCTTTATACTCTCCACAATTATTGAGACAACCTCAATTCTCAACGCTCTTGGCCTTTTCTTTTCAAGGTTGACTTTCCGACTGAGAGCATCAGCAACAACATTTGCTTTACTAGGGTGATAAAGTATCTTACAGTCGTAGTCTTTGAGTAATTCCAGCCAGCGTTGCTGCCTCATATTCAGTTCCTTCTGATTAAAGAGATACCGGAGACTCTTATGATCAGTGAAAAGTTCGCACTTCGTACCATAGAGGTAATGTCTCCATATTTTTAGAGCAAAAACTACCGCTGCCAACTCCAAATCATGAGTAGGGTAGTTCTTTTCATGCTCCTTTAGTTGTCTTGATGCATATGCTATCACTTTATCTCGCTGGGTCAGAACACAACCTAACCCAACTCCAAATGCATCACTATAGAATGCAAAGTCTTCAACTCCTTCAGGTAAAGAAAGAATTGGTGCTTCACATAATTTCTTCTTCAACTTCTCAAAGGCTTCCTTATGCTTTTCACTCCACGTATAAGTAGCTCCTTTGTGGGTCAAGGCTGTTAATGGAGCGGCTATCAAAGAAAAGCCTTGGATAAATCTTCGGTAATATCCAGCTAATCCTAAAAAGCTTCGAATCTCCGTAGGACTTTTTTGTTGTTCCCACTTCATTACAGCTTCAATCATTGCTGGATCAACCATTATTCCTTCTTGGATAATCACATGACCCAAGAATTGGACTTCTTGAATCCAAAATTCACATTTGGAGAACTTTGCATTCAACTTCTCCTTTTCTAGGACTTCTAGCACTTCACGTAGATGCTTTTCATGCTCCTCTTGGCTTTTCGAGTAGATGAGAATGTATTCGATGAACACTATCATGGATTTATCAAGGAATGGTTTACAAACCCTGTTCATCATATCCATGAATGTTGTAGGAGCATTGGTTAGCCCAAATGACATAACCAAGAACTCATAATGTCCATATCTTGTTCTAAATGCAGTCTTTTCGATATCATGCTCTCTCACCTTTAGTTGATAGTATCCCGACCTAAGATCGATCTTCGAGAAATAGCTCAAACCCTGTAACTGGTCGAACAGGTCATCGATCCTTAGCAACAGGTACTTGTTCTTTATCGTTGCTTTGTTCAGCTCTCTATAATCAATACATATTCTCATGCTTCCATCCTTCTTCTTTACGGATAACACCGGAGATCCCCAGGGTGATGAACTAGGTCGAATGAAATCACTGTCCAACAGCTCCTGAAGTTGCGTCATGAGCTCCTTCATCTCCGTCGGTACTAATCGGTAAGGTTCCTTTGCTATCGGTGTTGTTCCCGGTAACAAGTTTATATGAAACTCCACTTCCCTATCAGGTGGTAATCCGGGAAAATCTTTGGGAAAGACTTCCGGATAATCACACACAACCGGTATATTCTGCACCTCTTTCTTCTCCTTCTTAGCATCAATTACGAATGCCAAGTACGATGCACATCCTTTGGACAAACATTTCCTGGCTTTCATCAAGGAGATAATTCCAGAATTCACTCTTCGTTTGTCCCCGTACACCATAAATGATTCTCTTCCGGGTGGGTTCACCCTTACAATCCTCTTCTTGCAAAGAATCTCAGCATCGTTGGCACAAAGCCAATCCATACCCAAAAAGATGTCGAAACCGTTTAACTCTCTGGGTAATAGCTCTTCGTGGAATTCGTTTTAGGTCAATGATGATGTTCCTAATACGATTACCAACAGGTACGAATTTGCCACTGGCAACTTCTACAATCAGGGCATTATCAAGTTTTTCTACAAGTAATGCTAATTTCCCACCAAATTTATGCGACACAAAGGAGTAGTTGGCTCCAGAATCAAATATTATATTTGCAGGCAAACCATTTATAAGAAAGGTACCTGAAGCGACGTCTGCTGCCTCCTTTGCAGCCTCAAGCGTCATCGGGAAGGCTCTCGCCTTCGGCTTTGGTGGTATGTTGGGTCTTCTTGCCTCATTCTTCTTTGGGCAATCCTTTGAAATGTGTCCCTCCTCGTTGCACTCATAACAGACCTTCTTAGTGAATGTGCATTCGTTGGCATAGTGCCCAGGCTTTCAACATTTGAAACAAGTGACCCTTCTGTCACACTTCCCAGAGTGCTTCTTCTTACACTTCACACCACTTCGCTTCTGATCCTCCTCCTCTCTAACCAGACTTCGAGAATCTACTCTTCTTGTTGGACTTCGAGGATCCATCGAACTTCCGTTTCTCACCAACCTCAGCCCTTTCTAGACCTCTTTCCTTTTGTTGGGTCTCCACATTCTTAGCTGCTCGAACGGCTAATCTCAGAGTGGTTGCCATCTTGACTGTTGGGCCAAAGTCAGCCAGCAGTCCGTTTGCGAACTTCTCAACTTTGGAAAATTTGGTTGGCACTAGGTATGGAAACAACTTCATCTTTTCCGTGAATGCAACAGCATAGTCATCGATGCTCATTTTCCCCTTTTTCAAATTTTGGAACTCATTGTTCAGATCAATCAGATCTATCTCTGAACAATACTGTGCCTTCAGTTGTTCCAAGAACTCATCCCACGGCATTTTCAGAGCTTTTCCTCGCGGCATTGTATCTGCCAATAGCTTCCACCAGCTCAAGACTCCAGTTTTCAATTGTCTCACAGCGAAGATAGTCTTCTGCTTCTTGCTGCAGTCGCAACTTTCAAAAACCATTTCCATCTCAGAGATCCAGTCCATGATCTCAACAGGCTTTGGGCTTCCTGAGAGACTTGGTGGTTTCGCACCTAAGAATTTTTTGTAAATCCGCCCATCCTTGTTGTTTCTCCCTTCTGGGCCATCCCTTTGCTCACCTTGAGTCCTTATTTGACTCACTTGGCGGCTGTAGTTCCCTTCCTCAGATTGCTCGAGAATTGGCTCCATCGGTTCAACATGTATGGTAGATTCGTCCCTATTCTCGTGGAGAATCCGTCTCATTTCTTCCCTTTATTCAGCTAGCATAGCCTGAATTATGGCTTGAACTCCAGCCATGGTGACTGGCTCAGGTGCAGCTTCTTCAACAACAGGTATTTGTTGAACCACTGTGGGTTGGTTCCTATCCCCATTTGCATTTACGTTTCTGCTATGGGTCCTTGCAATCTTGATCTATACACCGAATAAGGTGAATTTAGATCTTTATTCACTATAGACTCCAAAACGTTTACATGCTAGTTCTAATATCGTAATCATACGCTTAGAATCCTACACACATAAGGTTTTCCAGATCCGGTCGGCAACAGACCATAGATCCGGACAAAAATATCATGTATAGTAAACACATGACATTTAGCACATAAAAGCATTTTAGGCATCTTTCCTAAAATATACTAGTGCTCACACCTCACAATCATCGCTTAGAATTCTATGTTTAAGTCTAGAAATCCTACAAATTCCTAGTTCGCTTAAACTAATGCTCTGATACCAAATGTGACATCCCCAATTTAAAGGCCAGAAAAGACCGGTTTTGTTTATACTTTATTTCAAAATCAGAGTAAACTTTTTAATAAAAGAATTGCGGAATTTTTCCCAAAACAATAATATGATAAAGATTTATCAAAAGCATTTCCTTAGAAATGTATTTCATTAAAAGACTCGGGATGTCATATTCGATACAGTACATAAGTATAAACAGTACTTTATAAGCCTTACAACGGTTATTTACAACTAATCGCCTATAATCCAAAAGTCCCTCATCATCATCATAATTATGCTCTGAGTCCACTACCTGTAAAACAGTAAGCTGAGTAGGTCAGGCTTGGGAGCCTGCTGAGCATATAGGGTTTTCAACCCACAAATAATAATAAATTTATTAATTTCATCGATCAACAATAAATTTATTAATTTCATCAACCAACAATAACCCTGATTAACCATTCCCGTTATCCTCACTTGACGTCCCTAAACACCTATACAAGGGACCTAGTCTAAGGATTTTATCATCGGGATGGACACTACTGCTAAGGTGGTTCTTCAACAATAAATGTCCTAAAGGCAACCATGAGGGGGATGGAGTACACCGGTGAACACATCGTTCACAACACCTGCAGGTTGCGAGCCTGCTAGCGTTCCAATGGACTGTCTAGAAGAGTCCGTGGTCGTCATCCATACTCCGCTAGATGACTGGAACAACAACAACATCGAGGCCTCTCATCATTTTAACACACATCAACTATTTTGTCTACCCATTTTCTACCTAGCATATTTGTAGATAAAATACATATACAGTTTATAACTTGTATAAAACATTGTATTCAACAATCATCTCAAATAAATAATCAATATAATTACACATAACACGTATTTTATAGAAAATACTTCATATCTATGTGTAAGATGAAAGTGACTATACACTCACTTGATTTGATGATAATCGGGCAGCCATTCGTTCCTTAAAATGATCGTTTCTGATAAAGCCAGGAGTTTTATTGAGAAACCGGGCTCTACGAGAGTTGGAGCTTCAAAACCGAAAAGATAAATTTTCCGGGTTTTCGGGCACTTCGGGACGTATTCCGGGCTTTAAAAATGATACCGGGGCTTCGGGGGAAGTCAAAATAGTCAAAACATAAGTTTAGGGGTGAAAAATGTCAAATTTCCAAAAGTAGTTGGAAGATCTCGCAGCCCCCCTATTTATAGGGTGCGAGGCCGAGGTCCTCGAGGCTGAGAAGCTTCCACGTAGTACCTACGAAGTTCAGACATGGAGGGGAGAGGTGGTAGCGAGGGAACGAGGTGCGTGGCGGCAGCGACGCGAGACATGGAGGCGGGTTACGAGGCTCGGACATGGCCCTGCGAGATTCGGGCATGCGGCGGCTACGAGGCGGCTTCTGATTGGCCAAGGTTTCGGTCCGAGGGAATAGCGACACGTGTCGGAACCAGAGTCGGCCACATCCTCGGTGACGCAGCAGCTTCGGCGAGGTGACATGTCCGGTTACTGTTCATGCGAAATTTTTCGAATTTTGAGCCCCGAACTTCTAAAATCCATAACTTTCGCATACGAGCTCCTTTTTTGACATTCTTTATATGCACGCATAGCTAAAATCATGCCCTACAACTTTCGTTTAGACTTCGTCGGCTAATTTTGAATTTAATTTTAATATAATTATTTTTAACAGACCAGGACAGGAAAATCCGTTAAAAATTCATAACTTCTTCATCCGACGTCCGTTTTCGTCAGTCTTTTTACCGTTGTACTACTATTGACGAGACCATTGATTCTCATTTAGGTTGTGTCGGCTAAATATCGCTCGATCTTAAATTCGAGTATTTAGCTATCTACTGCTAAGCTAAAACTTAGAAAAATCATAACTTCCTCATACGAAGTCAGATTTGGGCGTTCTTTTTATCGAACTTCTTGGTTTAACGAATACTACGACTTTTGTTTAGATTGCTAAGGATAAAAAGCACTTTATCACAATATTCACTTTTTACACTTCCCGGTGCCGTGCCGGTTTCGTCGCGAAAGTTCGACAGGTCATAACTTCTTCGTTATAACTCGGATTTCGGCGTTCTTTATATCTCTAGAATCCTTGTTTCGGCCACTAAATTTTTTTTAAAAGATATCGGATTTTTCTAATATTTATTTTAAAGGATTATTTTCATTATTAATTAATTAAATCATAATAATTAAGCAAATAAGCATATAATTCACATAATATTCACATAATTCCTCTTTATTACTTCAAAATGAGTTACAAAGGTTGACCTAGACTATTACAACTTTATTAATGCTTTTAGCCCAGAAACACGGGTGTTACAACATAGATCGAGATTCTCGATCCAGCCAAGGGCTACTAATATGTATTTGCACCTAAAGAGAGACTATTGGTTGCCATGTATGAAGAGGGATGTGGCATGGGTAGTTGAAAGGTGCTTGACCTATTGTCGGGTTAAGGCAGAGCACCAGAGACCACATGCCATGTTATAGCCTCTAGAGATTCCCCAGTGGAAGTGGGAGTAGATTTCGATGGATTTTATCACCAAGCTTTCGAGGACCACACGTGGGGTTGATGCGATATAGGTGATTTTAGACTGATTGACAAAGAATGCTCACTTGCTCACCATCAGTGAGAGCACTTCTACAAAAAAAATGGTCGAGATTTATGTGAGAAAGGTGGTAGCATGATATCGAGGGCCTACCTCGATAGTGTCAGATCAAGATGTGCATTTTACTTCCATGTTCTGGAAGAAATTTCATGAGGAGCTGGGTAGCTGGTTGCATTTCAATATCGCATACCACCCGCAGACAGACGGGAAGAGTGAGCGGACCATTCAGACACTCGAGGACATGCTACGTGAATCTGTTACGGACTTTGGATGAAGTTGGGACACCTATTTGCCCTTGTCTGAGTTTTCTTTCAACAATAGCCACTATTCTAATATTGGCATGCCTCCTTTCGAGCTCTTATATAGGAGGAAGTGTCAGAATCCCATCGGTTGGGCAGAGGTAGTGCAACAAGTCATGGGTGGCACATAGATAGTGCTGAAGACGACCGAGCAGATTCAGTAGGTCAGACAGAGGTTACTGATAGCCTACATTCACCAAAAGAGTTACATAGATTAGCGACGATCCAAGCTAGAGTTCCAGGATGGAGATTTTTTCCTCTTAAAGGTATCCCTATGGAAAGGGGTGATCCAATTTAGGAAATGGGGCAAGTTGGGGCCCTGATACATAGCTCCTTTCAGACTGATTGCAAGAGTAGGTAAGGTAGCTATACCGGTTACAGCTACCTACAAAGTTGAGTCAGATTCATAACACCTTCCACGTATCAGAGTTGAGGAAGTGTGTAGCCGATGAGATGGCGGTGGTACCATTAGAGGACATTCAAGTGGATGCGAGCCCGAATTATAATGAGAGGACGATTTTGATCTTCGATTGGAAAGTGAAGGTTCTGAAGAACAAAGAGGTGCCCCTGTTTTAGATCCAATGGCAACATTGGAAGGGTTTCTAGTGGGTTTGGGAGCAGGAGTCCGAGATGCGCGAGCAACAACCAAAATTATTTCCAGAGCATGACTTCGAGTTGGAAGACTGATTCTAGTGGAGGAGAATTGTAGCATCCCAACACCCAGTTATCACATTTATTTATTTATTATTGGGATTTCCTGAGCGACTCGACGAGTGATGTGTCCAACTCATCTAGTAGAGTTTGATTTCGTTATGTGGGTTTATCAATTTACTCAACGAGTCAGAGAGCTGACTCATCGAGTTGATGTTGTGTGAGGAAACCCTAAATCCCTGGGTTTGTGACCTATTTAAAGGAACTTATGTCCTCATATCCACCTCACCAACTACCGAACTCCCCTGTGTGAAACCTTAACCGGCCATTTGAGCTAAGAGAGAGTGTTATAGCTAGTATTTTAGTGATTTTGTGAATCATTGAAAGAAGATAAGTGAGATTCAAGGAAGGAACAAGGAAAGGCTGTGAGATCCAATATTATTTTCACTTGGAGCTTCTGTTGGAAGGAAAAAAGTCATCTCCTTGCTCATCATGTTGTTTAGATCTTGTTAATGAGGAGCTTTTGGGGCTTTTTCCATATTTCCTTGATATTTTGTATGACTTGTGTTTGCCAAACATTGAGACATCAGATCTGGACCTTGTGAAGTCCATAGAGTCCAAAGGTCCCAGCTTTATCCAGCCATGAAAGAGTTATTGTGCTTAAACATCATAGTTAGATCTTGTAGTGGCATTATGGAGCAACTATGCCATGCATGAACTTAATGATCGAAGCTTTATGTGACATTCAAACCATAGGAGGAAAAATCTAGAGTTTGGAGTGGTAGATCTGCCCTAAAACTTCTAAATTAGAATTTGACTTAAGGGCCTCGACGATTCAATGAGCTGACTCGACGAGTCGGCTAGGTTTTTTCCCGGTGAGTCTGGACATGGGAAACTAGGCGATTTGACGAGACAACTCGATGAGTTAATTTGGGTTTTCACGATGTTCTGAAGGAACAAAGGGGGACACTGTGAGTCACATAGTTGCACTCGGGGAGTCAGGTCAACATGGACAGTTGACTCGAGTGTTGACTTATGTTAACTTTAGGGTTTGTTCAAGGCAAGGATTATGTGGACCATGGAGTGGTAAAATGGTCTTTTACACATTTCAATAGTTTGAGAGAGAGAATAACCTAGTTTATTTTGAGTCGTGATTTAAGTGTTAATTAGAGATTATTATCTTATGAGTTAGGTAGAGACTAGTTTGAGATTCGTGTACGAGATTATTACTTGCTTGCTTTCGAGGTGAGTCTTCTCAATATTCTTTACCTAGAGTGGTAATCCTTGTGTGACCAGAGGGTCTTATGTCTTTCTGATTTGTGTTGTGTATTATTCTGAGCTTACCGAGTTAGGACCAGAAGGTCCACCCGAGTTGCGGGACTAGAGGGTCCCACTGAGACACATTGACCGGAGGGTTTTATTTCAGCATAGCCATGAGAGTCTAATGAGATATGTGTGGAATTTTGGGGAAATCACAAAGCTTTGTGCTTACCGTGTTATGTGTTATGTGTTTCAGGTACCTCTCAGGATCACGGGAAGGCACCGACTTGAATGTACACACCGATGCGAGATTATGTGGATGATTCTGGGACAGTGACATTTTTATGTGGATTTGTGTTGACACTTGAGAGAATTATGTTTTTGAGATATATTATTAGTTTTTATGTGTTTTAAAAATGAAAAAATTGGTTTGAAATTTACATTGTCACAGGAAAGTTTAGTCCAAGGTTTATTGGACTATTGAAAGTTCTTTAGAGGATTGGGAACCAAACCTACAAGCTGGAATTGGCAGAAGAACTAGATTTATTCATAACATTTTCCGTGTGTGTTATTTGAGGAAGTTCACGAGAGAAGCTTCCGACATATTTCTAGTTTCACAGTTGAGGATGGATGAAAATATGATGCTCATTGAAGAACTGGAGGAGATTGTTAACTGTAAGACAAAGAAGTTGCGAGGCAAAATGGCGACTTAGTGCTTGTACAATGCAAACAAAGAGTGACATGATGTGTCACTATATGCATCTGTTTGCTGATGCATGATTCAGAACAGAATCATCCTAGGGGAGAGAATTGTAACTCCCATGTTTCGAGGCTAATCATTAGTATGATGACGTAATAGTCAAGGTCAACCATTGTAACCTATTTTGAAGTAATAAAGAGGAATTACTTGAATATTATGTGAATTATGTGAATTATGTGCACATATATTTGTTTATAAAGATGTAATAAATTACGAATGAAAATATGCGTAAAAATTAATATGTTAGATAAACCTGATATCTATAAAGAACGTTATACTGGTTGTGACAAGGATTCTGGAGATAAAAAGAATGCTGAAATCCGAGTTATAACGAAGGAGTTATGGCATGTCGAAGTCGTGACAAAATTGGCACGACACTGTGTGGCGTAAAAAGTAAGTTTACAATACAGTACTTTTTAGCCTAAGCACTCTAAACGAAAGTCGTAGTATTCATTAAACCGAGAACGTGCATGAAAAACACCGAAATCTGACTTCGTATAAAGAAGTTATGATTTTTCCAAGATTCAGCTTTGCAGTATTCAGTCCAGAGTTCGAATAGTATATCGATCGACTTTCATCCGTTACAACCTAAACGAGAATCGAAGGTCTCGTTAGTAGTAGCTCAACGACAAAAAGACAGATGAAAACAGACGTCGGATGAAGAACTTATGAAATTTTAACGGACTTTTCCTGTCCCATCCTGTTAAAAAAATAACTTTAAAAATAAAGTCAACATTAGCATATGGATTCTAAAAGAAAGTTGGCCCCGTCCTCTAGCAGAGTATGGATGGCAACCACAGACTATTCTAGAAGGTCTGGTGGAACACTAGAAGACTCGTAACATATATGTGTTGTGAACGATATGTTCACCCGGTGTACACTAAAAACCCATTGACATGTATTGTGGGTGGACTCCCGAAAATAATACTGTCAATAAATGAGATAAACCCTGGCAGCTATGGGCTCGTAGCAGCTATGGACTTAGCATTTATTGGATGGACCCTACCAAATATGGACTTAGTGCATGTTATATAAACTCTGGAAATGATGGAATTCGTACCTATTCCCTAGGAAAATCCTTAGGAATAAATAATGAGGCATAAATGATTCATAGAGAAGATACTTAAGAATAAAGAAGATAACGAGGATGGGTAAATGGATTAATTGCTTGATGATGAAACATAATAACTATTTTATTATGGGTTGAAAACCTAATGTACTCATCAGGTTTCCCAACCTAACCTACTTTGTTTATTTGTATCACATGTGTCGATATAAAGCTACACTACACCGAGAGATTAAAGAGATGTAGGTCACTAGTGTAAATGAATGTAAGCTCTTTTTATGCTTATGTTTCTGTATTGACGATGAGATCCTAAAGTTTTAAAATGAATAAAATACATTCCTTCGAAAAAGCTTTGATAACATATTTATCATGTTTTTCTGGGAACAAATTTCGCAACACTTTTCTTCAAAAAGTTACTCTAATTTGAAAATAAAGTATAGACAAATAAGTCTTTCTGACCGTGAAATTGGGGAGGTCACATTAAACCTATTAAAGGTTTGGGTTACAGTCCCACCTTGTTGAGCAAAGAAATTCTCATATCTCTGATTGAGGTTGTCTCCTGAACTTCACAGTGCCTTCGACAACCACTGTCGGTGTATCCATCATCAATTGGGCATGTTCATAGCTTTTCAGAAAATGGTACATGTGATATGGAGGGGAGTTTCCTATCGCTGCTCTAGCTTTAACGTCAAGATTCGTCAGCCTCTTGTCATCGTTTGCATAGTTGGTCTCTGGTTTCTGATTCTAGGAACCAACTGGAGCATTGTTGGTCATAGGTTGGTACATAGGAACCTTAGGACCTCTTTCAACGATTTTGCATATCTCATAGTCCATGGTTTCAAGAAATACCACGGACTTGGTTTTCCACATGGCGAAGTTGTGTGTATTGAAGGGAGGAATTTTGTTGAGACCAAAGGATTTAGAATTATTTGAAGTTGACATGATTACTTGAGTGTATCAAAAAATCTGGTCCAATACCAATTGAAGGTTTGTATAGATCAGATACAGTTCAAGTATAAAGAGAAAATTAAAACTTAATCTAAGAAAATAAAGAACATAAAGTAAATGACACAGAGAGTCAACAAATTATTCTTTCACCAAGAAAGAGTTTTGTCTTCATCAAGAAGACGGCTTGTCACAAAGATAATTACGACACCAACCTTTATTTACAACATTAGGGTTTACCCTAATGTTATATATATATATATATATATATATATATATATATATATATATATATATATATATATATATACTAATATATAGAAGTATATCCCATGATTGCAGGGATTGCGTTGAATCTATACTAAGAACCAATCTTATCACAAAGATACCAGATCTATGATCTATTCTATACTTATCTACATCATTACCTAATATACAAAAGATTACAATAGAATAACTATATTATGCGCTGACGCTGATAAGCTTGATACGTTGGCATTGGTTGTAAAGTACACGTTGACGGTGACGGATGTGTAGAGTGTTTGACTCATCAAATCATGAGGTGTGATGTTACACACGTCACTAAAAGTGATCAATAATCATAATAAGACAAATAACATGTTAGTATAGATCACTTTTGGTGACATCTTAACTTTTTATTTTCCGACGTATGCAAACAATAGTAATGAAAAACGATTGAACATGTTAGAAAAGATAACTTATCATTACAATTTAATTTCATTTCCGAAAATGAACAATGGCGGTGACAATATTTATAAAGGGTCACGATAAGTAAACATTAATCACTCTATATAAAAAAAACATATCACTATAAGTATTTTATGGTCACCGTACAACTGTTTGTGAGTGAGTAAATGCACAAAATACTCACTATATAAAATTAAACATGTCACTAAAAGTGATTAATAACCATAATATGAGAAATAACATGTTAGTATAGATCATTTTTGGTGACATCTTTAACTTTTATTATCGGTGTATGTAAACAATAGTAATGATAAACGATTAAAAATATTAGGAAAGATAACTTATCCTTAAAACTTAATTAAGTTTGTGCCTCCAAAAGTCAAAAATGACCGTGATAATATCTATAAATAGTCACCATAACTAAACATTAATCACTCTATATGAAAAAACACATCACTACAAATATTTAATGGTCACCATTTAATTGTTTATGAGTGAGTAAATGCAAAAACTACTCATGATATAATATTAAACATGTCATGAAAATTGCTCATTTATTATAATAAGATAAATAACATGTTAGTATAGATCATTTTTGGTGACGTCTTAACCTTTTATTTGTCGGTGTATGAAAACAATAGTAATGACAAACGATTAAACATTTTAGGAAGTATAACTTATCCTTACAACTTAATTACATTTGTGTCTCTAAAAGCCAACAATTGACACGATAATATTTATAAATAGTTACCGTAAATAATTATTTATCACTCTATGTGAAAAAAAACATCAGTATAGGTGTACTACTAATGACCGTTAAAAATAAGATAAATATATCTCCAGAAAGACTTTACCATATGATGACGAATTTTGTAACGTCTGTGTTTCTGGGCTTGTTATTACTAGTTATGTAATAGTCTAGCTTAACACTTGTAACCCATCTTGAACTAATAAAGATGTATTATTTGAGTATTATGTTTTTTGTGTTTAGTTGTGTGACTTAATTAAATTAAGAATGAAAATAAGCGTCAAAATAAAATGTTAGATAAAGCTGATATATATATATATATATATATATATATATATATATATATATATATATATATATATATATATATATGGATAATGTTGTAGTAGTTGAAACGAGGTTTCCGAATACATAAAGAATGCCGCAATCCGAGTTATAACAAAGAAGTTATGACCTGTCAAAGTTTCGCAACAGAACCGGCACGACGCTGAATGGCATAAAATATGAAATTAAGATAGAGCGATATTTAGCCCTAGTATTCTAAACGAAAGTCATAGAGTTTGTTAAATCGAGAGCATGCATGAAAAGAATGCTCAAATCTAACTTCGTATCAGGAAGTTATGATTTTTCGAAGTTTCGGCTTAGCAGTGTGCAGTCCGAATACTCGATTTAAGATCGAGCGGTTTTTAGCCTAAACAATCTAAATGAGAATCAAAGATTTCATCAATGGTAATGCAACGGTAAAAAGATAGACGAAAACGGAGTTCAGATGAAGAAGTTATGAGTTTATAACGGAGTTTTCCTGTCCCGGCCTACTAAAAATAATATATTTATAATATATTAAAAATAAAGTCAAAATTAGCCAACAGAGTCTAAATGAGAGTTGTAGAGCATAATCTCACCTATGCGTGAATATAAAGAATGTCAAAAACGGAGCTCATATAAGAAAGTTATGAATCTCAGAAGTTCGGGGCGTGAACCCCAAGCCTGTGTCCGAGCTCATGAGGTGAACATATGTATTTCACGAGGTGAGTCTAGCTCACGAGGTGAGCATTAGTGGCTCACGAGGTGAACAGATGATGGACATCTTCCATGGAAAATGGCCATGATGAATGCAACGACATATCGAGCTCACGAGGTGAGTATATGTAACTCACGAGGTGAATATTAGAAACTCACGAGGTGAACCCAGAAAATTCACCTTATAAATAGAAATCAATGGTCAGCCGATTTGGGTTGCTCATCCCTTAATCTCACACTTCTGATACTCTCTCTAAGCCCTATTTTAACCCCCCCCCCCCCCCCCCCCCCGAAGCCCCGGTATCATTCCCAAGCCCCGAATATCCCGAGAAGTGATATTACCGAGCCGAAGCTCTACCCACGAGAAGCCCAACTTTTGTGAAGATCTTCCAGATCTACCGAAGAATACTACTTCTACAAGTCGTAATGTTGTCCGATCATATTCTTGTAACAGCCTGGAATTTCCAGGTATTTATTATTGGTGTATTTTTTTGAGAATTGTGAGTGGACTCGGCGAGTTGGAGCTCAAACTCGCCGAGTAGGATTGCAATTTTGGACGCGGGTTCACGTCTGGACTCGGCGAGTCAAAGAGTGGACTCGGCGAGTCCACGCTGTCTAATGAAACCCTAATTCCCAGGGTTTGAGACATATTTAAAGGGCCTTATGGCCTTCATTTGTGCTCACCAATCCATAAGAGAGAAGCCCTAGAGTGCTTGAGCGTTTTGAGAGAGAGAAAGGAAGCCATTCTTGACCTTTGTGGTGTTGTTTAGCAAGAAGAAGCAGGTCCTAACCAAGAGGAAGCAAAGGAGGTTGCTATACTATGGATTTGAAGCTTAGATCATCGCACTTGAGGTATTAATTCAGCTTATCTTCTGTTTTATAAAGTATATTTGGATTTAGGGTTTCTTGTGGCCTTTGTTGGGTTGATTTGATGCCCAAATAGTCCCATTCTAGTGATGAGGCTTTAGATCTGGATCCATAGAGGTCCAGAGAGCCTCACTCATCAAGCTTTATGAAGAGCAATGAAGGTTATGACCTTGAGTTGTGGTATTTGTGGCTAAATCATCGTATATGGTCATATAGATGTTGTATGTACATCAAGATAGCGACTTTACGTGATAAATAAGCTTGGAAGGACTGGATCTATGAGTTAGTGGAACAGATCTGACCTCAGGAGTGAGTTTGAGTCGTTGCATGGCATGGACTCGCCAAGTCCGAAGAACAGACTCGGCGAGTAGCATGAAGATTGCCCAGCACCACTTAGCGAGTGGTCTTACCGAGTTGAGGGATTGACTCAGTGAGTCAGGGAGAGTCAGAGTGGGTTGACAGGTGGACTGAGTCAAGCTGGGACTCGCCGAGTTGTTCTTGAGACTCGGCGAGTTGAGTCGTGGAGGCCCCACAACTCATGCCAGGTGGAACTCGTCGAGTTAGGAGAATACTCGTCGTGTCAAGTGAGGATCCCAGGGAAATCAGTGTATGCGTATACACTCGCCGAGTCGCTATAGTTCACTCACCGAGTCCGGTCAAAGTTGACCATTGACCATTGACCAGTGTTGACCTATGTTGACTTGTTAAGGGATAGTTAATCTTAGTTGGGAAAGTGTTAATTAGAGATGTACTGTGTTATAGCAGGACTATAGCTCGGGAGATCGAGCACTAGTGATTTCAGGGACTTACGAATTACCGAGATACGCGAGGTGAGTCTTCTCATTATACTTTACCTTGAGTAGGTAAATAGAGTTATGTGATACAGTGCTTGTATGCTATATTTATATGTTATGTGTTGCGCTGCATTATTCTTTGTGATTTATGATGTACATGTTTACAGAGTTAGAACCTAAGGGTTCACAGAGTTATAGCCTCGAGTGGCTAATATGTGTTATATGTGGTATTTTGGGGAACTCACTAAGATTTGTGCTTACAGTGTTTGGTGTTATTTGTTTCAGGTTCTAGTGACGACCGTGGGAAGGCGCCGGCTTGATCAGTACACACGCATGGGATTTATGATTTTGAGATCTTGGGATTTTTGTATTACTTGGATTGAGTTTCAAACATGGTTGTTTTATGAATATTAAGTAAATTATGTTTTATAAAATTTGAAAATTTTGTTTTGAAATTTACGGTGTTACAATTTGGTATCAGAGCCTTGGTTTGAGGAATTCGGGTACACCTTCGGCAGTATTTCAACTCAAACTGAGTATTTGGAAAATATTTTCAAAAAGAAAACCAAATTTTCTAAAATTAAAAGATTTCTAGAGAAATTCAGAGGAGAAACATGTGTACGATCAGTCAGCGCCCGAACGGTGATTTCCCAAAATACCCTTATATTATATGTTTATGAGATTGTTATGATGTATTCTCTTGCTAAAGTAGGCTAGGTATTCCTATTAGGACTAGAGTGCCCTGATTTGTGATGCCTTAGCCTAGCGAGAGGTGAGCTGCTATGAGATGCTTGAGAGTGAATAGGTAGCAGCAAGGAGCTTATGAGAGATCTGTTAGAAAGTGATTGAGTACCTGGAAATTGGGATTCGAAGAGGAGGACTTGGGGTGTATGCTGAAACGGTGTCGACAGTGGTATTAGGCTCGTACTACTGAGAGCACCGGGGTGGTGTACGGTCCGAGTAAGAATCTTCGGAATGCCAAGGATCAAGGAGGGATGAGTTGTCGAGTGTGAGTATGCTCAAACGGATTCTAATTTATCATATGTTGTATTTTAAAGGTTGATCATGGTGAGGACACGTCATATGTCGGAGGGCGTCGGGGCTAGTGATGAGGAGATCCGTCAGATCATTCACGAGGAGGTGGCTGCGGTCATCAGGGCAGAGATACCAGAGATGTTCGGGTCTATTAAGACCGCGCTGATTGAGACTTTCGACGAGCGTTATGCTGCTCTTTCTGAGGTTGCTGTTGCAGTGGCCACCGCAGCTGTTGCTGCTGCGAGGCCGCAGGGTGGTGATGCGTTGCTATTTCGGGAGTTCAACAACACGAAACCACCAGAGTTTGATGGCACCCAGGACCCGGTGGAGGCTATAAGATGGATTTCTGACATAGAGGGGTGTTTCTTCACTTGCTCATCTCCTGAGCATTTGAGAGTACGGTTCGCACTGAACCAGCTTCGCTTGGGAGCGAAGGACTGGTGGAAGTTTGTGACAGCACACTTTTCGCCTACTGAGCTTGCGGCAGTGACCTGGGAGAGGTTCATTGCCATGTTCCGAGATGAGTACGTTCCCCAGGTGGATAGGGAGCGTTTGGCCCAGGAGTTTCTGACCCTCAAGCAGGGCACTGAGTCTGTTACGGTCATTACCAGGATGTTTCACGAGAGGGCGATGTTCTGCCCTAAGCACGTGTCCACTAAGCAGGCACGTATGAGTCAGTATTTGAGTATCTTGAGGCGAGACATTCGGGAGTTCGTGGCGAACTCCTCATACCAGACATTTGCTGAGCTTCAGGCAAATGCCCGGAAGAGGGAGATCAAGCTAGAGACTCGGGCTAGGGAGGAGGCTGAGTCTTAGGGGAGGGATCGGCGACCGGTACAATTCCAGCCGGCAGCCAAGCGGGCGAAGCCCGCTGATCCCAAATCAGGGAGCCAGAAGGGCCGCACTTGTGGAAAGTGTGGCAAGGGTCATGATGGAGTATGTAGAGCTGGATCTTGCTACTAATATGGCAAGGAGAGGCATATGGCCAAGGACTGCCCCAAGGGGTTTGCAGTATGTATTCACTGCAACCAGACCGGACACCGGAAGGCGGAATGTCCGCAGTTGCGGGGATCAGCTCATGGAGCACTTCAGGGATCTTCCCCTGCCGCCATCAGAGCTACCGAGAGTCGGCCAGTGAAGGCCGAGGCACCGAGGGCACGTGGTAGAGCGTTTCAGTTGACCACAGAGGAGGTCCGCACAGCACCCGATGTCGTGGTTGGTACGTATTCTTGTGAATTCTGTACCTGCCTTGGTATTATTTGACTCGGGTGCGAGTCGGTCTTTTGTATCTTTGGCTTTTAGTCAGCACATCAGTGTTAGTCGCGAGGCGCTGAGTCGGCCTCTGAGAGTTTCCATAGCTGACGAGAAGGTGATATATGCCACGGAGGTGATCTGTGGGTGCGTACTCGAGATTTTCGGTGTTGAGTTCCCGATTGATTTGGTTCCTATTGCCATGGGGGATGTCTGTGTCATTGTGGGCATGGACTGGTTGAGCAGGTTCGGTGCAGTTATCGACTGCGAGCGACAGCTAGTGACCATACAAGACCCTAGTGGGGGAGTTCTTATAGTGTACGGCGAGGGTACCTGTTCTGGATCAGCGTTTTGTTCGGCCGCTAGGGTGAGGCAGTGTCTACAGCAGGGCTGTAAGGGTTTTGTGGTGTACGTGTCAGATATGCGGGTTGATTCCAAGAGGCCGAGGTCGGTGGAGGAGGTTCCTATAGTGCGTGAATTCCCGGATGTCTTTCCAGAGGAGTTGCCGGGTGTGCCTCCCGTGAGGCAAGTAGAGTTCGGTATTGATTTGGTCCCGGGGGCCGCGCCTATCTCTAAGGTGCCTTATCGTCTTGCACCTCCAGAGATGAAAGAGCTATCCTCGTAGCTTTAGGAGCTACTGGGGAAAGGGTTTATTCGGCCGAGCAGCTCGCCGTGGGGAGCGCCTATTCTGTTTGTCAAGAAGAAGGATGGTTCACACCGGATGTGCATTGATTACCGGGAGTTGAACAAGCTGACGGTCAAGAACCGTTACCTGTTACCGAGGATCGACGATTTTTTCGACTAGTTGCAGGGAGCATCTTGGTTCTCCAAGATCGATTTGAGGTCTGGATACCATCAGGTGAGGGTGCGAGATGAGGACGTCCAGAAGACAGCGTTTAGGACGCGTTATGGGCATTATGAGTTTGTGGTGATGCCTTTCGGACTCACCAATGCCCCGACAGTGTTCATGGATCTCATGAACCGGGTGTGCAGGCCGATGTTGGATCGGTCGGTGATTTTATTCATTGATGACATTTTGGTATATTCGAGATCTAGAGAGCAGCATGAGGAGTATTTGAGGGAGATCCTCGGTGTTCTGAGATCGGAGAGGCTTTATGCCAAATTCTCCAAGTGTGATTTCTGGTTGCGAGAGGTCCAGTTTCGGGGACATCTTGTTAACCAGGAAGGGATATTGGTCGATCCGGCCAAAGTTGAGGCGGTGATGAGTTGGGAGGTGCCGAGGTCACCCTCCGAGATCACGAGTTTTCTAGGGCTGGCCGGTTATTATCGGAGATTTATCAGGGATTTCTCTAAGATCGCAGTGCCACTCACTAGGTTGACCCGGAAGGGTGTCGCTTTTTCATGGGGCCCCGAGCAGCAGGCCTCCTTTGAGACGCTTCGCCAAAGGTTATGTGAGGCCCCGGTGTTAGCCCTCCCGGAGGGAATGGAGGACTTTATTGTATACTGTGATGCATCGATCTTGGGATTGGGAGCGGTGCTGATGCAGAGAGGGAATGTGATAGCATATGCATCGAGGCAGTTGAAGCCTCATGAGACGAGGTATCCCACCCATGACCTAGAGTTGGAGGCAGTGGTGTTCGCCCTCAAGATTTGGCGCCACTATTTGTATGCAGTTTGGTGTACGATATACACGGACCATAAGAGTCTGAAGTATTTAATGGATCAACCCAACCTAAATATGCGGAAGAGGAGGTGGTTGGATGTGGTTAAGGATTACGATTGTGAGATCCTGTACCATCCGGGCAAGGCTAATGTGGTAGCCGACGCCCTGAGTCGCAGGGCAGAGAGCGCCCCGTTGCGAGATGTATGTTTGCGATTGACTGTGATGACTCCGGTGTTGGACACCATTCGAGGAGCACAGGCTGAGGCAGTGAGGTCGGAAAACCAGAAGAGAGAGCGAGTTGTTGGGTTGGTATCGGAGTTCGTTACCGATGGTCGGGGGCTTATGACTTTTCAGGGGCGTATTTGGGTACCGTTTGTGGGAGGAACGCGTACCATTTTGATGGAAGAGGCTCATCGGTCGAAATTCTCGATCCATCCTGGGCCCACTAAGATGTATTTGGATTTGAGGAGGGAGTATTGGTGGCCCTGTATGAAGAGGGATGTTGCGTGGTTTGTTGAGAGGTGCTTAACCTGCCGTAGGGTTAAGGCCGAACACCAGAGACCGCATGGTAAGTTGCAGCCGTTGGAGGTTCCTGAATGGAAGTGGGATCAGATCACCATGGATTTCATCACCAAATTGCCAAGGACTGCTCGGGGAGTTGATGCAATTTGGGTGATTGTGGACAGGTTGACAAAGAGCGCTCACTTCCTTGCTATCAGCAAGAGTTCTTCCGCAGAGAAGTTAGCAGAGATGTATGTAAGGGAAGTGGTATCTCGGCATGGGGTGCCGATCTCGATTGTCTCAGACCGGGATGTACATTTCACTTCCAGATTCTGGAAGACGTTTCATGAGGAGCTGGGTACTAGGCTGCATTTTAGTACCGCATATCACCCCCAGACAGACGGACAGAGTGAGCGGACGATTCAGACGCTCGAAGACATGCTCCAAGCATGTGTATTGGATTTCGGGGGAAGTTGGGATTCGTATTTGCCCTTGGCCGAGTTTTCTTACAACAATAGCCATCATTCGAGCATCGGTATGCCACCCTTTGAGCTGTTGTATGGGAGGAGGTGTCGGACCCCCATTTGCTGGGGAGAAGTCGGACAGCGCGTTATGGGAAACACTGAGATCGTACTTCAGACGACAGAGCAGATCCAGCAGGTCAGATAGAGGTTACTGACTGCTCAAAGTCGACAGAAGAGTTATGCGGACAAACACCAGTCCGAGCTTGAGTTCCAGGTCAGTGACTTTGTGCTCCTGAAGGTCTCTCCTTGGAAATGAGTGATTCGATTCAGGAAGAGGGGCAAGTTGGGGCCCCAATATATCCGACCATTTCGGGTAGTCGCGAGGGTAGGCAGGGCAGCCTATCGTTTGGATTTGCCAGCAGAGTTGGGGCAGATTCACGACACTTTCCATGTGTCGCAATTGCGGAAGTGTATAGTCGATGAGTCGGCAGTGGTTCCATTAGAGGATATTCAGGTGGATGCGAGCCTGAATTATGCTGAGAGACCAGTGGCAATCAGAGATCGGAAAATCAAAGTTCTGAGGAACAAGGAGGTACCTTTGGTTTTGGTTCAGTGGCAGCATCGGAAGGGGTCCGAGATGACTTGGGAACCAGAGCATGAGATGCGCGAGCAGCATCCGGAGTAATTTGCAGAGCGAGACTTCGAGGGCGAAGTCTAGTTCTAGTGGGAGAGAATTGTAACAGCCCGGAATTTCCAGGTATTTATTATTGGTGTATTTTTTTGAGAATTGTGAGTGGACTCGGCGAGTTGGAGCTCAAACTCGCCGAGTAGGATCGCGATTTTGGACGCGGGTTCACGTCTGGACTCGGGGAGTCCACGTTGTGTAATGAAACCCTAATTCCCAGGGTTTGAGACCTATTTAAAGGGCCTTATGGCCGTCATTTGTGCTCACCAATCCATAAGAGAGAAACCATAGAGTGCTTGAGTGTTTTGAGAGAGAAAGGAAGCCATTCTTGACCTTTGTGGTGTTGTTTAGCAAGAAGAAGGAGGTCCTAACCAAGAGGAAGCAAAGGAGGTTGCTATACTGTGGATTTGAAGCTTAGATCATCGCACTTGAGGTATTGATTCAGCTCATCTTTTGTTTTATGAAGTATATTTGGATTTAGGGTTTCTTGTGGCCTTTGTTGGGTTGATTTGATGCCCAAATAGTCCCTTTCTAGTGATGAGGCTTTGGATTTGGATCCATAGAGGTCCATAGAGCCTCACTCATCAAGCTTTATGAAGAGCAATGGAGGTTATGACCTTGAGTTAGTGGAACAGATCTGACCTCAGGAGTGAGTTTGAGTCGTTGCATGGCATGGACTCGCCGAGTAGCATGAAGATTGCCCAGCACCACTCAGCGAGTGGTCTTGCCGAGTTGAGGGATTGACTCAGTGAGTCAGGGAGAGTCAGAGTGGGTTGACAGGTGGACTGAGTCAAGCTGGGACTCGCCGAGTTGTTCTTGAGACTCGGCGAGTTGAGTCGTGGAGGCCCCACAACTCATGCCAGGTGGAACTCGTCGAGTTAGGAGAATACTCGTCGTGTCAAGTGAGGATCCCAGGGAAATCAGTGTATGCGTATACACTCGCCGAGTTGCTATAGTTCACTCACCGAGTCCGGTCAAAGTTGACCATTGACCATTGACCAGTGTTGACCTATGTTGACTTGTTGAGGGATAGTCAACCTTAGTTGGGAAAGTGTTAATTAGAGATGTACTGTGTTATAGCAGGACTATAGCTCGGGAGATCGAGCACTAGTGATTTCAGGGACTTACGAATTACCGAGATACGCGAGGTGAGTCTTCTCACTATACTTTACCTTGAGTAGGTAAACAGAGTTATGTGATACAGTGCTTGTATGCTATATTTATATGTTATGTGTTGCGCTGCATTATTCTTTGTGATTTATGATGTGCATGTTTACAGAGTTAGAACCTGAGGGTTCACTGAGTTTGGGTGCGCGGACCCACAGAGTTATAGCCTCGAGTGGCTAATATGTGTTATATGTGGTATTTTGTGGAACTCATTAAGTTTTGTGCTTACAGTGTTTGGTGTTATTTGTTTCAGGTTCTAGTGACGACCGTGGGAAGGCGTCGGCTTGATCAGTACACACGCATGGGATTTATGATTTTGAGATCTTGAGATTTTTGTATTACTTGGATTGAGTTTCAAACATGGTTGTTTTATGAATATTAAGTGAATTATGTTTTATAAAATTTGAAAATTTTCTTTTGAAATTTACGGTGTTACAATTCTGATCAAGTGAGTGTGTAGTTACCTTCCTCTAACGCATAATTATGAAGTATTTTATACAAAATACGTGTTATGTGTATATGTTGTTGTTATATGTGTGAATGTATATTCACTTTCTTCTATCTCATAGATATGATTTATTCTCTATGAAATACATGTTATGTGTATGTGTCTCATTTGTTGATTGGAATATGTATTGAATGAGAATGCTATACAGGTTTTAAACTATGTATAAAATTATATATTTTTATCTACTAATATGTTGGGTAGAACATCGGTAGATAGTTGATGTGTGATAAACAGATGAGAGGACACGATGTTGTTGATGTTGACCTAGTTACCTTGCAGAGTATGGATGACGACCACGGACTCTTTCTAGATAGTCATGTGGAACGCTAGCGGGTTCATAACATGTAGGTGTTGTGAACGATGTGTTCACTGGTGTACTCTATCCCCCTCATGGTTTCCTTTAGGACATCTATTGCTGAGGAAACCCCTTGCAGTAATGTCCGTCCCGATGAAAATCCTAGATTAGGTCCCTTGTAATAGATGTTTTTTAAGGGATGTAAAGTGAGGATAACAGGAATGAGTAATTAGGTTATTGCTGGTTGATGAAATTAAATATAATTATTTTGTGTGGGTTGAAAAACCTATATGATCACCAGGCTCCCAAGCCTAACCCACTCAGTCTTATTTGTATTACAGGAAGTGGCATGAGGGCATAAGATGGATGAATCATCAAGTTGTTTTGTTTATGAGCCTGTATATGTATATAACTGTTGTATGGCTTGTAATATTTCATTTATGCTTTTTGGTTTGTATCGGAACATGACATCCCGAATATTGTTATATAATGAAAATGAATCTCTTGATGAAATGCTTTGATAAACTTTATTTTATCATATTTGTTTTGGGAAGAAATTCCACAACTCTATTAAATCAATGGATTTACTCTGAAATTATTTTAAAAGCATCAATGAAACCGGTCTTTCCTGGCCATGAAATTGTGGATGTCACAGTTGGTATCAGAGCATTAGTTTAAGCGAACTACGAATTTGTAGGATTTCTAGACTTAAACTTAGAACGCTAAGTGGAGATTGTGAGATGTGTGTCTGTTATATTATAGACACGAGCACTAGTATATTTTAGGAAGCTGCCTAAAATGCTTTTATATGCTAAATGTTATACATTGCCATATTATTTGTTCGGATCTATGGTCTGTTGTCGACCGGATCTGGAAACCTTATGTGTGTAGCATTCTAAGCGTACGTCTACGGTATTAGAACTAACATGTAAATGTTTCGTAGTGATAAGGATGATTTAATTATCTATCATCGATGAGGTTCTAATTTCACCTTATTCAGTGTGTAGATCAAAAATGCTAAGAACTAGGAATGGCGTTGGAAATGCGGATGAAAACAAGAATCAACCACCAGTGGTTGAGCAAATACCTGTTGTAGCAGCAGTACCAGAACCAATAACAATGGCTGGGGCGCAAGCCATGGTTCGGGCTATGTTAGCCGAATAAAGGGAAGAAATGCGAAAAATGTTACATGAAAACAGGGACGAACCAATCATACCTATTGAGGAACCCGAACTGATTCCTGAACAATCGGAGGAAGGAAACAATGTCCGCATTATGAGTCAAGTTGGGACTTAAGGAGAACGAAGGAACGACCCAGAAAGGAGAAACAACAAGGATGGGCGAATGTACAAGAATTTCTTGGGCGCCAAGCCGCCAAGTCTTTCTAGGAGCCCGAAGCCTATTGAGATTATGGATTAGATCTCTGAAATGGAGATGGTATTTGAAAGTTGTGATTGTAGCAACAAACAGAGGACTGTTTTTGCAGTTCGACAACTGAAGACTGGAGTCTTGAGTTCGTGGAAGTTGTTGGTAGATATTATGCCACGAGGAGAAGCCCTAAAATGTCATGGGAGGAGTTCTTGGAACAACTAAGGGTGCATTACTGTTTAGAGATAGATCTGATTGATCTTAAAAATGAGTTCCAAAACTTGAAGAAGGGAAGGATGAGCATAGATGACAATGCTACTACATTCACTAAGAAAATGAAGTTATTTCCGTATCTAGTGCCAATGGAACTCTCCAAGATTGAGAGGTTCGCTAATGGATTGCCTGCTGTCTTTGGCCTGACACTCAAGATGGCAACGACTCTGAAAACAGTTGTTGGAGCAGCTAAGAATGTGGAGGCCTAGCAGAAGGAAAATGGTCTGCAAAGGATAGAGGTTGGTGAAAAGAGGAAGTTCGATGGACCTTCGGGGTGCAACAAGAAAAACAAGTTCTCGAAGTCTGGTTCGAGGGGAGGTGGAGGCGAAGCCAAATGGTGCGAGAAATGTAAGAAGAAGCATCATGAGAAATGTGAAGTGGTGGCCACATGTTTTAAATGTGGAAAGCCAGGGCATTATGCCAACAAATGCACCCTCACTAAGAAAGTTTGCTATGGTTGTGGTGAGGAGGATCACATCTCGAGGGGTTGCATGAAGAAGAAGGAGGCAACTAGACCTAATATTCCGCCAAAGCCGAAGGCGAGAGCATTCCAGATGACGCTGGAAGCTGCTAAAGATGAAGCTGATGTTGCTTCAGGTACCTTTCTCGTTAACAAATTGCCTGCCAAAATTTTATTTGATTCTAGAGCCAACTACTCCTTTATTACGCATGAATTTGGTAGAAAACTAGTTTTTCCTGTCGATAGACTACATAATTCTTTATTAGTCGAAGTTGCTAGTGGCAAGTTTGTACCTGTTAGCCATCGTATGAAAAACATCTTAATTGATTTGAATAGGAATATGTTTCACGAGGAATTATTTCCTATCGAACTTAACGGTTTCGACATCGTGCTTGGAATGGATTGGCTTAGCGCCAATGACACCGAGATATTGTGTAAAAAGAAGATAGTCAAAGTAAACGCGCCAGGGAAAGATTCATTTATGGTGTATGGGGATAAGCGCAGAGTAAATTCTGGAATCATTTCTTTAATGAAAGCGAGAAAGTGTTTGGCCAAAGGATGTACATTGTATCTAGCATTCGTGATCGATGCTAAGAAGGAGAAAAAGGAGATGCGGAGCATTCCTATTGTATGTGATTATCCGGAAGTATTTCCCGAAGATCTTCCCGGATTACCGCCTGATAGACAAGTGGAGTTTAGAATAGACTTGTTACCATGGACGACGCCAATAGCAAAAGCACCTTACCGATGAGCACCGACGGAGATGAAGGAACTGATGATGCAACTTCATGACTTATTGGATAAATGTTTCATTAGACCTAGTTCCTAACCCTGAGGAGCTCCGGTGTTATTCGTGAAGAAGAAAGATGGAAGCATGATAATGTGCATCGATTACAGAGAGCTGAACAAGGCAAAATAAAGAATAGATATCTGTTGCCGAGGATTGATGACCTATTCGATCAACTACGAGGCTTAAGTTATTTTTCAAAAATCAATCTAAGGTAAGGATATCATCAGTTGAAGGTGAAAGAGCAGGATATCGAGAAGACTGCATTCAGAACGTGATATGGACACTATGAGTTCTTAGTTATGTCATTTTGACTAACCAATGCTCCAGCAGCCTTCATGGATTTAATGAACCGGGTTTGTAATCTGTTCCTTGATAAATCTATGATAGTGTTCGTAGATAACATTTTGATTTACTCGAAAAGCCAAGAGGAGCATGGCAGACACTTGCGAGAAGTGTTAGAAGTCTTGAAGAAGGAGAAGCTATATGCTAAGTTCTCCAAATGTGATTTTTGGATTTGAGAAGTCCAATTTTTAGGTCACGTGGTCAACCTAGAAGGGATAATGGTTGATCCAGCAAAGATTGAAGTTGTGATGAAGTGGGAACAACTGAAAACTCCCACAGAGATCCGAAGCTTTTTGGGATTAGCCGGATATTACCAAAGGTTTATCCAAGGCTTTTCTTCGATTTCTATGCCATTAATAGCTTTGACCCACAAAGGAGCTACTTATGCTTGGAATGATAAGTATAAAGAAGCTTTCGAAAAGCTAAACAAGAAGCTATGTGAGGCACCGTTTCTTTCTCTACTTGATGGAGTTGAGGACTTCGTTGTTTACAGAGATGCGTGTGGGGTTGGATTGGGTTGTATTTTGACCCAAAGAGATAAGTTGATCGCATATGCGTTTCGACAGTTGAGAGAGCATGAAAAGAACTACTCGACTCATGACTTGGAGTTGGTGGCGATAGTTTTTGCTCTGAAGATATGGAGGCATTACCTATATGGCACGAAGTGTAAACTTTTCAATGATCATAAGAGTCTTCAATATCTCTTTAGTCAGAAAGAATTGAACATGAGGAATCGACGCTGGTTAGAATTACTTAAAGACTACGACTGTGAGATACTTTACCACCCTGGTAAAGCAAATGTTATTGCTGATGCTCTCAGTCGGAAAGTCAATCTTGAAAGAAAAACGCCAAGAGCGTTGAGAATAGAAGTTGTCTCGACAATTGTGGAGAGTGTAAAGAAAGCTCTAGAAGAAGCTTTTGAAAAGAATGACCAAAAGGGAGAACGTTTATGCAAAACGTTAGTGTTCGGTGTAAACAGTCATGTACTGAAGGTATTCCATGATCGAATATGGGTACCTAAATTAGGAGGAATAAGAGATCTTCTGATGGAAGAAGCTCACAAAGCCATGTACTCAACTCATCCCGGTAGCACTAAAATTTATAGGGACCTAGAACCCTATTATTGGTGGCCGACGATGAAGCTCGACATTGCAAAGTATGTGGCCGAGTGTGTGACTTGTGGGAGAGTTAAAACACAACATTAGAAGCCGTACGGGAGTTTAGAACCTTTGCATGTGCCTATGGGTAAGTGGGAAGACATTGCTATGGATTTTGTCACTAAACAGCCCAGAACGAAAAGTGGTCACGACATGATTTGGGTGGTCGTTGATCGATTAACTAAGAGTTCTCATTTCATAGCAGCCAATGAGAAGTGGTCTATGGAAAAGCTTACAAATTCTTACATGAAGGAAATTGTGAGGCTTCACGGTGTTCCGTTAACAATTGTATCGGATTGTGATAGCCATTTCACCTCAAGGTTTTGGAAAAGTCTACAAGAGGAGTTGGGTACCAAGTTGTGTTTAAGTACAACTTACCATCCTCAGACTGATGGTCAGAGCGAAAGAACGATACAAACACTTGAAGATATGCTGAGAGCATGTACCCTGGAATTCCTAGGTAATTGGGATGAACATTTACCCTTGGTAGAATTTTCCTACGATAATAGTTTCCACTTGAGCATAAAGATGGCACCTTATCAAGCGTTGTACGGACAGAAGTGTCGTATGCTGTCTTGTTGGCTTGAGGCAGCGGAAAAGCAGTTTACAAAAAAAGAAGACCGATGACTTTTGAAGTTGAAAATAATCAGGGAAATCATGTTAGCAGCTTAAGATCGTCAAAAGAGCTATGCTAACAAAAAAAGAAGACCGATGACTTTTGAAGTTGGATATTCGGTTTTACTTAAAGTCTCGCCGTGGAAGGGACTTATAAGATTTGGAAAAAGGGGAATGTTAAGTCCATGGTTTATTCGACCGTTTAAAGTTCTTCAAAGGATTGGGAACGAAGCTTACAAGCTCGAATTACCCAAAGATCTGAATGGAATTCATAACACTTTCCATGTATGTTATTTGAGGAAGTTCACCAGAGAAGTTCCCGACATGATTCCAATTAATGAAAACAAGAGGTTAATTGAAGAACCGAAGGCAATCGTTGACCGAAAGACTAAGAAGTTACGATGCAAGATGGTCGAGTTAGTGCTTGTCCGTTGGAAACATACGAATGGGCCAAATCTCACCTGTGAGACGGAGAGTGACATGATGAGTCGCTATCCACATTTTTTTGTTGATGTGTGATTCCGGGGACGGAATCATTTTAGGGTGGAGAGAATTGTAACGTCCGTGTTTCTGGGCTTGTCATTAATAGCGATGTAATAATCTAGGTTAAACTTTGTAACCCATCTTGAAATAATAAAGATGTATTATTTGAGTATTATGTGTTTTGTGTCTAGTTGTGTGACTTAATTAAATTAAGAATGAAAATAAGCATCGAAATAAAATGATAGATAAAGTCGATATATATATATATATATATATATATATATATATATATATATATATATATATATATATATATATATATATATATATATATATATATATATGGATAATGTTGTAGTAGTTCAAACGAGGTTTCCGATAAGGCTGGCAATTCTCGACACGACACGCGACACAACCCGCGACACGACACGAAATAAATAGATTTAGGTTGAGTTTTTCAACCTGCTAACCCGCTAACCCGTCAACCCGCCAACCCGTTTATTAAACGGGTCATATATGGGTTTCTCAAAAAATAAACAGGTTGACCCGCCAACCCGTTTATATTCTTAATAAAAAAAAATTATTATATTTTTAAATGTATTTATGTATCAAGTACTAATATTTAATAAGTATTATATAATATATACCATTTGTTCATAGACCATCTGATTGTTTTGATATTATTACTCGTGGTGGGTGGTCTAAGGTCATAAGTCGTAATCTATAAGGCTAAGTCTGTAACATGTTTCTATGAATGTTTTTAATTTTCATTTGGATGTTTAAGACTTAACTATCTAAAATTTGGACCCACGAACCCGCCAACTTGTGAACCTGTATAAATAAATGGGTTGGTGGGTCATATATGGGTTTATTTTCCAAACCCGCCAACCCGTGACCTGTATATTTAAATGGGTTGTGTTTGGGTTGGCATATTTTGACCCGCCAACCCGCGACACGCCAACCCGAACACGACACGATTGCCAGGCCTAGTTTCCGAATATATAAAGAATTCCGAAATCTGAGTTATAACGAAGAAGTTATGACCTGTCGAAGTTCCGCAACAGAACCGGCACAACGCTGAATGACGTAAAATACGAAATTAAGATAGAGCGATATTTAGTCCTATTATTCTAAAAGAAATTCGTAGAGTTTGTTAAACCAACAGTGTGTATGAAAAGAATGCCCAAATCTGACCGCGTACCAGGATGTTATGATTTTTCGAAGTTTCGGCTTAACAGTGTCCAGTCCGAATACTAGATTTGAGATCGAGCGGTTTTTAGCCGAAACAATCTAAATGAGATTTGAAGATCTCATCAATGGTAGTGCAACGGTAAAAAGTCAGACGAATACGGAGTTCAGATGAAGAAGTTATGAGTTTATAACGGAGTTTTCCTGTCCCGGCCTACTAAAAATAATATATTTATAATATATTAAAATTAAAGTCAAAATTATCCAACAAAGTCTAAGTGAGAGTTGTAGAGAATAATCTCACCTACGCATGGATATAAAGAACGTCGAAAACGGAGCTCGTATGCAAAAGTTATGAATTTCTGAAGTTCGGTGCGTGAACCCCAAGGATGTGTGAGAGTTCACGAGGTGAACATATGTAGTTCACGAGGTGAGCCTAGCTATCCCGGTATCATTCGCAAGCCCCGAAGCAAGTTCCGAAGCCCCAAATATCCCGAGAAGTGAGATTCCCGAGCCGAAGCTCTGCCCGCAAGATGTCCGGTTTTTGTGGAGATCTTCCAGATCTGCCGAAGAATACTACTTCTACAAGTTGTAGTGTTGTCCGATCATCTTCTGATCAAGTGAGTGTGCAGTTACCTTCTTTTAACACATAATTATGAAGTATTTTATACAAAATACGTGTTATGTGTATATTTTGTGGTTATATGTGTGAATGTATATTCACTTTCTTCTATCTCATAGATATGATTTATTCTCTATGAAATGCGTGTTATGTGTATGTGTCTCATCTGTTGATTGGAATATGTATTGAATGAGAATGTTATACATGTTTTAAACTATGTATAAAAATATATATTTTTATCTACTAATATGTTCGGTAGAACATGGGTAGGTAGTTGATGTGTGATAAACAGATGAGAGGCCTCGATGTTGTTGATGTTGACCTAGTCATCTAGCGGAGTATGGATGACGACCACAGACTCTTTCTAAACTGTCCTGTGGAACGCTAGCAGGTTTTCATAACATGTAGGTGTTGTGAATGATATGTTCACCAATGTACTCTATCCCCCTCATGGTTGCCTTTAGGACATCTATTGTTGAGGAAGCCCCTTGCAGTAATGTCCGTCCCGATGAAAATCATAGATGAGGTCCCTTGTAATAGATGTTGTTTTAGGGACATAAAGTGAGGATAACGGGAATGGGTAATTGGGTTGTTGTTGGTTGATGAAATTAAATATAATTATTTATTGTGGGTTTAAAAACCTATATGCTCACCAGGCTCCCAAGCTTGACCCACTCAGTCTTATTTGTATTACAGGAAGTGGCGTGAGGGCATAAGATGGATGAATCATCAAGTGGTTTTGTTTATGAGCATGTATATGTATATAACTATTGTATGGCTTGTAATATGTCGTTTATGCTTTTTGGTCTGTATCAGTACATGAAATCCCGAATATTGTTATATAATGTAAATGCATCTCTTGATGAAATGTTTAGATAAACTTTATTTTATCATATTTTGTTTTGGGAACAAATTCCGCAACTCTTTTAAATCAATGGATTTACTCTGAAATTATTTTAAAAGCATAAATGAAACAGGTCTTTTTATGGCCGTGATTTTGGGGATGTCACAACCTTGACCTATGATAATGGGTTTTCATAGGTTATACTCACCACAATTGAATGACATCATAACTTATCTTCAATAAAGCGACTTTTCTTCTCATGTTCTTCAATAATAATAATAATAATAATAATAATAATAATAAGAATAATAATAATACCCTACATAAAATGTCTATAATAACATGCTGTTTTACATGGATAAAGCCTAGTTTTTTATTTGTGAAATGTGGTTTTGAAATCGAATTAAGTTTCCTACGGGTTCATCTTAACTTGAAATAAGATCAAACTTGAACTAAGTGCAACTTATAATGGAATAATCCAAATTATTAATTACATATAGAAAAAACATAATTGTTCTTAAACAATATATAAAGAACTAATAAAACTCCCACCTAAACTAAATTTCTCACCAACGCGTGTAGTATGTTCGTGAAAAACCTATGGAGGTAACCTTTTGAGAGCAGAGCCACTATACTGGAGTTTGTCTACATGTTATTTATAAATATTTGTCTATTTTCACTCATTATTTAACAGCCAGAAACTTGATGTTAATATGTTTTGACTTAATAGAATTTTTGTTCTTGTTGTATTGTAGCATTGTCAACCTATAGTCATAACTCAGTGGTCTTTGAATACCGATAATACACAAGCCTTTGAAAAAAATTCCAATACCATATCATTGGAAATTCAACAAAACAAGTTAAGACAATTCATACAAACGATAAACGATTTTGGTAAAACCTATGAAATAAACTTATGAAAAACTGTTACAAAAAAATTTAAAACTGAACATGATATTTAACGTTGTTTGGCCTATTTGACCTAAGTCCACAGGCGAATAAGAGAGAGGATTTTATAAAACTTTCAAAAAAAATTGGTGTATTGTGGCGTCTTTTAACAAACTTAACCAAACCTAGCTTTTCTTTAAATTCAAAGAGATGAAGAAAATCATGAACACATACCGGCCAATATTGATATGCTATGATAAGGATGGTTAATATTGTTTAGATACCTCCAAAATCGATTTAGTTTGACCCAAAATCACCTTAGAATAACTCATTATCACTTGGAATTAATTTGGGAAGAAAAGGGTAAAAGTTAAGATTCTTCGTCTTAGATGCCCCTTACTGTGACATCCTAAAACTTCTCGGATAGGAAAAACCGATTTAGTTTATGCTTTTAAAATAAAATCAGAGTAATCTTTCAAAAGGTGTTGCGGAATTTGTTCCCAAAACAAAATATAATAAAAAAGTTATCAAAGCATTTCTTAAAGAAATGTATTTTCATTATATAACAAAATCTCGGGATGTCATGTTCCGATGCAGACCAAAAGCATAAACAGTACATTACAAGTCTTACAACAGTTATTTACAACTACTGGTCTATAATCCAAAAATCCCTCATCATAATCCATCTATGCTCTGAGTCCACTACATGTAATATAAAAAGTTGAGTGCATCAGGCTTGGTAGCCTGGTGAGCATATAGGGTTTTCAACCCACAAATAATAAATTTATTAATTTCATCAACCACAATAAATTTATTTATTATGTTTAAACATCAAATAGTCAACCGAATTTCCTACCCCCATTATCTTCTTTACTCTTAAGGATCCACCCTAAGAAATCAGTTATTCCTCGTTCATTCATTCCTAAGAATTTGCCTGAGAAATAAGCACGAAGTCCATCTTTGCCTATGGCGCAACTGCCAATGTTATTTATTCGGCGCAGCTACAAACAACATCATTTGTTCTCTAATTGGCACAGCTGCCAATGTTATTTATTAGGTGCAGTTGCAAACAACATCATTTATTCTTTAATCGGCACAACTGCAAATATTGTTTATTAGGTGTAGCTGCCAACAACATCATTTATTCTCTATTAGGCACAGTTGCTAATGTTATTTATTAGGCACAGCTGCCAATAACATCTATATCATCTTTCATCCCTCATTCTTTATCTACCTACACTTCGCCCAATATATTTGTAGATATAAAATACATATACAGTTTAAAACATGTATAAAACATTCATTAATCATCCATCTCAAGAAAACAAACAACATATACTCACATAGCATGCATTTTATATAAAATACTTTATATATATGTGTAAGCTGAAAGTGAATATATACTCACTTGGTAAAACGGTGATTGGACAGCACTTCATTTTTTTAAAACAATCGTTTCCGATGAAACTGGGATGGTTTCTGAAAAAACGGACTTCACGTGGGCAGAGTTTCAGCTCGAAAACTATTTTTCTCGGGATCTTCGGGGTTTTCTTATGACGCTAGGATGATATAGTGCGGTTAGGTGTAATTTTTGCAATATTGAAGAAAGTTTAGGGTGGGAGAATGAAAGTTTGCAACCTAAAATTGGATGGTTTCGGGTGCTATTTATAGTGGCTGATCCCAGGAGTTACGATTGGCTTACATCGAGTACGTTGGGCGTACTAAGGGATAACTCCGGATGCGTCCAAGCTACGAACGCATGGCTTTCATGCAATAGAGTAGGTTGCGTGAGCGATCTCAGACTCTGCACACGAGTACGCTGGGCGTACTCTGAATTTCCAAGCATAAAAAATTCTTAACTTTCGCATACGAGCTTTATTTTTTGACGTTCTTTATATCCATGTGTAGCTGAGACTATGCTCTACAACTTTCGTTTAGACTCCGTTGGCTAATTTTGAATTTATTTTTAAAGTTATATTTTTAATAGGCCAGGACAGGAAAATTCCGTTAAAAATTCATAGCTTCTTCATCCGACATCCGTTTTCGTCCGTCTTTTTACCGTTGAACTAATAGCAATAAGATCTTCAATTCTCGTTTAGGTTGTTTTGGCTAAAAATCACCCGATCTAAAATTCGAGTTTCGGGCTGCATAATGTTATGTCAAATCTTAGAAAATTCATAACTTCCTCATATGAAGTCATATTTGGACATTCTTTTTACGCACTATCTCTGTTTAATGAACACTACGACTTTCGTTTAGATCACTAAGACTAAAAAGCACTTTAAGAAAAATTCAATTTTTACGTCATACAGCGTCGTGTCGGTTCTGTTGCGAAACATCGACAGGTCATAACTTCTTCGTTATAACTAAGGTTTCAGTATTCTTGATATCTTCGGAATCCTTGTTTCAACCACAACAATTTTTTTCATAGATATCGGCTTTATCTAATATTTATTTTCGATGCTTATTTTTATCCTTAATTTATAATAATTAAGTTTAAAGCACATAATTCATCCTTAATACTTCAAAACGAGTTCCAATGGTTGACCTCGACTATTACACCCTCATTAACGCTTAGTCCAAAAACACAGGCGTTACAATTCTCTCCCCCTTAGAATTATTCCGTCCTCGGAATCACACATCAGCAAACAACTGCAGATAGCGACTCATCATGTTACTCTTCGTTTCCCATCTGATATTTGGCCCATTCGAATGTTTCCATCGCATAAGCACTAAATCGACCAACTTGCGTCGCAACTTCTTAGTCTTACAGTCAACAATTGCCTCCATTTCTTCAATTACCCTCTTGCTTTCACCCAACCTTAGTTCAGAAATTGGAATGATGTCGGGAACTTGTCCCATCAACTTCCTCAAAGAACACATGTGGAAGGTGTTATGAATACCTTCTAGTACTTCTGGTAGTTCTAGATTGTAAGCTTGATTCTCAATCTTCTGAAGAACTTTAAACGGTCCAATAAACATTGGAGTCAATTTTCCCCGAACCACGTAACATACTCATCTTAGTCGGACTCGATTCGATATGACCTCTAGGGTCCGAATATCAATGATCTTCTTAATCATTACCGAAACGATGGTAACGACATATTTGAACAAAAACGAAATAAATTACTAGTTTCTTGGTAACCTTGTGACTTTCCCTGATCCAAGCATGAGTCCTGTGCTTCCAGTAGTATAGGCCTCTACTACTATTCAAGCCTACTCATACTCGTCCCAAGTATTGTCTCGTAGTTTTCCAAGTCACCATTCAAAAATTTCACATAATTATTTAATACATACGATAACAAAACGAAGGTTTATATTATTTCTTTAAACGATTACAAAGACGTTATAGTTTAACTTACATTATGCTTCTTATAGGCTACACCACCAAATACTATCTACATGGTTGCGTTATATCTTGATTTTGGAACATATAGTCCTTACTCCTGATCCCTTGCATTCTCGCCTGCTTCATTAAGGATCATCGGGAATGCTGCTTTCCTCTTTCGACAGTCTTGTTTGTAGTGCCCTGCTTCACTACATTCATAACACACCCTTTTATTGAATGTACATTCATTGGCGTAATGCCCATATTTTCTACATTTGAAACATGTCACCTCCGCATCACATTTTCCTATATGTTTCTTCTTGCACTTATCGCACCATGTTGCTTCATCTCCAACTCCTCTAGACTTCGAGAATTTTCTTTTCTCGTTGGACCCTAAAGTGCCTTCCAACTTTCTCTTCTTGCCAAATTCAACCTTGCTGGCGACTCTTCCCTTAATCATATCTTCAACAGACTTGGCAGCCCAGATAGTTGCCTCCAGACTAATTGCCTGATGCACTGGCACCGCATACTCCCATGGAAGTCCCTTTGCATACCTATCGATTTTTGTCAACTCGGTTGGGACAATACGCAAAGAAAACTCCATTTTTTCTTTGAACTTATTGGTGTATTCATCGATGGACACACTTCCCTTTTTCAATCTCAGAAATCGGTTCTCTAGCTCAAGCAAATTTTGGGGCGAGCAATACATGCACTTGAAATGCAATAACAACTCTGCCCAAGTCAGTTGTAGTGGCTCATTAGGGCTTAGGGTCTTCCCCAGAGTGTTCCACCGGCGAACAACGCCACCTCTGAACTGACGTACTGCAAATGTGGTTTGTAACTTTCCTTGGCAACCACATGTCATAAAGGCTAATTCCATCTCGAAGATCCAATCCATTACTTCGACGGGATCTTCCTTTCTAGTAAAAGTTGACGGATTAAAAGTCATGAAGTCCTTATAGTTGCATCCATTTTTCTGAACTCCATCCTCTTGATTATTACTCCTAACCACAAGAGGTTCATCTTGACCAACAGATCTACTGTAATTTCCTTCCTCCGACTGACCATCATTTAATCCAGGTTGTTCAACAGGCATAGAAGGTTCACTCCTGTTGTTCAACAATAATTTTCTCATTTCCTCCCTTTCATTAGCCATCATTGCCTGAATCATGGGTCGTACTCCAGCCATTGTGATTGGTTTTGGTGCAGCTTTTGCTATAGGCACCTGTTCCGTCACTTTGGGTTGAGGTTGCTGATTTCTATTCGTATTTCTAGGTTCACTTCGGGTTCTTGCTATTATGATCCATACACCAAATTAGGTGAATTTAGATCTTCATTCACGATAGATACCTAAATTCTCCTTATCACTCCAAAATGTTTACATGCTAGTTCTAATATTGTAGTCATACGCTTGGAATCCTGAAAAGATAAGGTTTCTAGATCCGGTCGGCAACATACCATAGATCCGAATAAATAATATCATATATGGCAAACATATAGCATTTAGCACATAAAAACATTTTTGGCACCTTTCCTAAAATATACTAGTGCTCGTGTCTAAAATATGGTAGACACTCATCTCACAATCATCGTTTATCATTCTATGTTTAAGTCTAGAAATCCTACGAACTCCTAGTTCGCTTAGACTAATCCTCTGATACCAACTGTGACATCCCCAAATTTCTCGGCCAGAAAAGACCGATTTAGTTTATGTTTTTAAAATAAAATCAGAGTAATCTTCAAAAAGGTGTCGCGAAATTTGTTCCCAAAACAAAATATAATAAAAAATTTATCAAAGCATTTCTTAAAAAAAATGTATTTTCATTATATAACAAAACCTCGGGATGTCATGTTCTGATACAGACCCAAATCATAAATAGTATATTATAAGCCTTACAACAATTATTTACAACTACTGACCTATAATCCAAAAATCCTTCATCATAATCCAACTATACTCTGAGTCGACTACCTGTAATATAAAAAGCTAAGTGCGTTATGCTTGGGAGCTTGGTGAGCATATAGGGTTTTCAACCCACAAATAATAAATTTATTAATTTCATCATCCACAATAAATTTATTTATTATATTTAAACATCAAACAATCAACCCAAGTACCCACACCTATTATCTTCTTTACTTTTAAGGATCCACCCTAAGAAATCAACTAATCCTCGTTCATTCATTCCTAAGGATTAACCTAAGAAATAAGGACGGGGTCTATCTTTGTCTATGGTACAGCTGCCAATGTTATTTATTAGGCGCAACTGCCAACAACATCATTTATTCTCTAATTGGCACAACTGTCAATGTTATTTATTATGCGCAACTGCCAACGTCATCATTTATTCTCACATTGGCACATCTGCCAATGTTGTTTATTCGGCGTAGCTGCCAACAACATCATTTATTCTTTATTAGGCACAGTTGTCAATGTTATTTATTAGGCGCAACTGCCAATTACATCTATATCATCTTCTATCCCTCATTCTTTATCTACCCAAGTTTCACCCAATATATTTGTAGATATAAAATACATATACAGTTTAAAACATGTATAAAACATTCATTCAACATCCATCTCAAATAAACAAAAACCATATATACACATAGCATTTATTTTATATAAAATAATTCATATCTATGTGTAAGATGAAAGTGACTATACACTCACTTGATAAGACAATGATTGGACAACACTTTGTTTTTTTAAAACAATCGTTTCCGATGAAACCGGGATGTTTTCTCAAAAAGCGGGCTTCACATGGGCAGAGTTTCGGCTCAAAAACTATTTTTCTCGGGATGTTCGCGCTTTCCTGGGTTTGCTTATGATGCTAGGATGATATAATAAAGTTAGGGTTAATATTTTCAATATTGAAGAAAGCTTAGGTTGGGAGAATGAAACTTTGCAACCTAAAATCGGATGGTATCGGGTGCTATTTATAGTGGCTGATCCCAGGAGTTACGTTGGGCATAACTTTAGAGTACGTTGGGCGTACTCCCCCTTCAATCAGTACGCTGGGCGTATTAAGGGATAACTCCGGACGCATCCAAGCTACGAACACATGGGTGTCATGCAATGGAGTAGGTTACGCTGCCAATCTTGGACCGTGAACACGAGTACACTGGGCGTACTCCGGTACGTTGGGCGTACTTTGAATTTTCTAACTTCAAAAATTCGTAAATTTCATATATGTGCTCCATTTTTTGATGTTCTTTATATCCACGCATAGGTGGGACTATGCTCTACAACTTACGTATTGACTCCATAGGCTAATTTTGAATTTATTTTTAAAGTTATATTTTTAACAGGCCAAGATAGGAAAAGTCTATTAAAAATTCATAATTTTTTCATTCGACGTCCGTTTTTGTCTGTCTTTTACTGTTGAAGTAATATCAAGAAGATATTCGATTCTCGTTTAGGTTGTTTTGGCTAAAAATCACTCGATCTAAAATTTGAGTTTCGGGCTGCACATTGTTATGCCAAATCTTAGAAAATTCATAACTTCCTCATACGAAGTCAGATTTGGACATTCTTTTTATTCACTCTCTCGGTTTAATAAACACTACGACTTTCGTTTAGATTATTAAAGCTAAGAAGCACTGTAACAAAAATTCAATTTTTCAGTTATACAGCGTCATGCCAGTTCTGTCGCGAAACTTCGATATGTCATAACTTCTTCGTTATAACTCGGATTTCGGTATTCTTTATATTTTCGGATTCATTGTTTCAACCACTATAACTTTCTTCATAGATATCGGCTTTATCTAATATTTATTTTCAACGCTTATGTTTATCCTTAATCTATAATAATTAAGTTTATAGAAAATAATTCATTCTTAATACTTCAAAACAAGTTCCAATGGTTAACCTAAATTGTTACACCATCATTAATGCTTAGCCCATTAACACGGGCGTTACACTTACCACCTTAAATCGTCGAAACAAATATCAAGTAATGTCGTCTATGACGATTTTACCAAAAATATAAAGCATTCATACTAACTAAAAGAGTCTAACAGGGCAATAATCAACCCAAATGCTTTTTCTATAAGACCAACGCCTCTTATCCTGAGATAACTTCAATTTTGGTGATTCAAAAATTTATAAAAATGAAAGTCCTTTAAAATTTTCGATTTTATGTGTTGTTTTTTTAAGGGGTTCAACAACGCCCATATTCACCAAAGCCGGCTCAACCAGTTTGGCGGCTTTAAGCGAACAATGAACAATCACCAAGACAACTACTATAAATATAGAAGATATGGATTAGCCAATTAAGAATTTAGGATTATACTTGCTGCCTTAAGATTTGATAATAGAACTTTAGAAAATAATGGAAAGCTTAAATTTGGAAAACTGAAGTCTAAAAACTCAATTTCTGAAATTCGTTCAAAACTGATTCATATATTCTATATATCTGTTCTAATCAATGAAGAATAGAATCAAAAATAGATAACTGAAAAAATAAAAATTAAAAAACATTAACCCTAATATGTTGTAACTATTAACCCTAATTGGATAATCAGTTTTGATATCGCAGATTCTAAGTGTACCTGATCTCATAAACAATTTCAACAACACAGTGTGATAGTGACACACCCTAATTAGATAATCAGATTCTAATGCTTGATTCAAGAAACAATTTCAACAACACAGTGCGACAGTGACACACCCAAATTAGATAATCAGATTCTAAGATTAAGATGATAGATAACAGAAAAATAAAACTGAAAAGTCAAAAAATTACACATACTGTTTTCAATGACAACCTCGAATCACTATTCATAAAAAAAATTTGAACAATGGAGCCGAGTTATAAGTTAATCAGAGTTGAGAGCCTAAGAATGGAGAAGGGAGAGAAAAACAGCTGGTGATGTGTGTATTTCAACGGTTCTGAATTGTTAAACAAAATCTGATTTTTGAGCCGCCCCCAAGAAGAAGCAGAAGAAGAAGAGAAGTGTGATCGTCATTTTTAGAAGAAGAACTGATGAATCAAAATTTTGAGGCGTGTGCATAGCAAATCAACGATTCAGATAATATGGTTTGTACTGGACATTATAGTGTATTGAGTATTTGGGTTAAGTGGGTCCCTCTAGAAGTGGGGGGCCTAAGCTCTAACTTTATTCAGCTAATCATAGAGTCGACTCCGATATTCACAAGTTTCTTGCTTTAGCGCAATACTCATTTGAGCATTTTACTTTATCATGTTCATCTTGAACTCCAACATACATTTCAACATTTTAATGTATTAACTTGTAATTCATACAAACCATTAAATTATAGGTTTTTAACATTTATCAAAGACATTAATAGAAGTATACCCTCTTTGTTAACAATATCATATATCACACACATTATCCTTTAAGGTAATGTATTTTCACCAACAATATATACCTTTCTTACTTCATATCATCACTCACATAAATATGGATATACCTACTATCATCACATGTATTTCAACAAGTTTTACAAAAAACATGGATGCTACACCATGTCATCGGAACTTGCTAGTCATTATGTCATATCATAGAGACTGTCAACTCTGTAATGTGGAAATTACCTAGTAATGATTGATATAAGAAAAAAAGATTATGTAACGACCCGTCTCCGGTATGATGATTCCAGAGTATTTATTTAGAAGGTTGCAAGAGGGAATCGGCGAGTTCATAGCCTGACTCGCCGAGTAAGGACGGGATTTCGAGCACGTGTTAGTAGGCGACTCGGCGAGTCCATATTCGGGACTCGGCGAGTCTGCCTGCCTGGAAGACACCCTAAATCCTCGGGTTGCTCACTATTTAAACCACCTTATAGCCCCCAATCTCGCCTCCTTCTTCCTCAGAGAGCTGTGAGAAAACCCTAATCCATCCTTGAGTGATATAAGTGTTCTTGTGTGAAATTTTGAAGGCTTGAAGAAGAAGAAGAAGATAGGAGCAAGGAGAAGAGGTGTAGAGCAAAGATCCAAGGGCAAATCAGAGTTCTTTGAGGTATCCTTCGGATTTCCTCCCCTTTTATGCTTTAAACCCACATTAGAACTCTTCTAGATCTAGTTTGATGCTTTCCTCCAGCCTTATGATTGTATGGATGCCCTAATAGGTCGAGATATCCTTAGATCTGTTCATTTAGGAGTTGTAGAGCCCGGATCTATTGCCTTTTTGATGATACTTTGCATGAAAACCCTAGATCTAGCCTTTATTATGCTTTTTGAGCTATTTTATCTTCATGGATGCATATGGGCACGTAAAGATAGAATCTTTACGTGCTAATCGGGTTAAGGGAGTCCAGATCTATAAGTTTTATACACTGGATTCAAGCAGAATCGAGTTTTGAGTTGTTGCATGCAAGTGACTCGGCAAGTTGGAAGAACGACTCGGCGAGTCGAGTCGCGAGTCCCCGATTTTTCCCTTTTGAGTGATGCCGAGTGGGACCAGTGAGTGGTAGAGTGGACTCAGCGAGTTTAAGGTCAGACTCAGTAATGGAGGGACTCGGCGAGTTGTTCATACAACTCGGCGAGTCTAAGGCAATCTTCTTAGCCCGAAGAACAACTCGTCGAGTTGTTCATACGACTCGGCGAGTCGAATGCAGATTGCCTGAAGTTTTAGATTCGAAAGGGAACTCGTCGAGTTGATGCCATACTCGACGAGTAGCAGCGAGTAGGGTTGAGAAGTGAGAAAAGGGACTCGGCGAGTTGGCGGCCCAACTCGGCGAGTCAGGTCAACTGTGGGTTGACTTTGACCAGGAGAGTTGACTTTGACCAAGAGAATTGACTTTGATCAGGAGAGTTGACTTTGACCAAGGGTAAAAGAGTCATTTTACCTTAGTGCAATGATTAGCATTTGATTGTGTGTGTTATGGATTTGTAGCCGGGGAGATACCGAAGCAGCAACAGTTAGCTTCCAGAGCCATACACACAGCAGCCAGTTCACGAGGTGAGTTTCCTTCCAGTAGGAACAGGGTCTAAGGCCACAATGTCGGGCCGTACAGTTAGCAGTAGTTTCAGGACTCCGGTCCAATACAGTAGTTAGTATGTTTGACGCCTCCGTGGCTCAGACAGGATGTATGTGTTTATTCTAGTTGACATGTTATGCTATGCTATGTTCAGTCAGTTAGCTTCGGACTCTGGTCTGATGTAGGGGACAAGGTCCCAGTCAGTTAGCTTTGGACTTCGGTCCGATGGAGGGGACAAGGTCCCAGACAGTCAGCTTCGGACTTCGTTCCGATGGAGGGGATAAGGTCCCAGTCAGTCAGCTTCGGACTTCGGTCCGATGGAGGGGACAAGGTCCCAGTCAGTTAGCTTCGGACTTCGGTCCGATGGAGGGGACAAGGTCCCAGTCAGTCAGCTTCGGACTTCGGTCCGATGGAGGGGGCAAGGCCCCAGTATGTGCTTTATATGTTATTGCATGATATGTGGTAGTTTGGGGGAGCTCACTAAGCTTCGTGCTTACAGTTTTAGTTTTGGTTTCAGGTACTTCCGCAAGCAAAGTGAAGAGCTCGGGATGATGGCATCGCACACACCACAGCTTCAGTTTTTATCCTGGGAGTTGATTCAGTTTCTTGATTATGATATGTTTCAGTTATGATACAGTTTTCCTCACAGTATTTTTATTATGGTTGAGAAACATAGTGTGTGGTTTTATGATATGACACTCAGATTTATGGTTTTTGGTTATATTGAAAAATGAAATTTTTGGGTCGTTTCAAGTTGGTATCAGAGCCTTGGTTTGAGGGATTCGGATACACTTCTGGGTGTATCTGAACTCAAACTAAGGGGAAGATAAAAAGATTTTTAAAAAGGGAAAATGTTTTCTAAAGAATTTTGAAAGAACTTAGAAAGAAAGAAATTTTTTTTAAAACGAGATAAGGGTGTGGTGCATGCGATCAGCTGAGCTCAAGTAAGTACTCCCAAATTACCCATACAAGTTATTTGTTCAGTTTCAATTTCAGTAGAACAGCATGCTAGTATAGGACTAAGGATCTAGGAGGATGCCTTATGTGCCTGCTTTATGTGTTACAGCTTTATGCGTATTGCATGCTAGTATTGAGTAGACAGCAGTAGGATAGCCTGTTTAGGTTATGCCTGATAGTATGAGCTTAGCATTGTATGCTAGTACAGTTTCCTCGTTATGGGGATAGGATTGCTTGAATAGTTCTTGTGTTCGAATGTTGCTTGCTTTGTGCTTTGTGGGATTCTGAGTGATGAGAGTTAGCCATTAGGTGAACACGTCACACCACATGTGATCAGGGTTGAATAATCTCAGAGTGTTGGAATTGGCCCTATTGCGCAGCTCTTGTCTGAGTCCAACCGTTATAGGGACGAGTCTTTTACTTGAAGGATTATCTGAGCCTCGTCACATGTGATGGTGTTCAGGTGGTGGCTAATTAGCATTATAAGGAGGCCTTCAGCAGCTGAGGACTGGTTGAGTGGAGTCAGAGATTTCCCTAGGGCAAGCCTAGGATGAGAGTAGCAGAGATCAGTAGTAGTAGAAGTGACTTGGTGGAGTCAAGGCAGTTCTTGAGGAAAGTACGACTAGATGTGGAAGGTAGTATGGGTCCGTACTACTAAAAGCAGAGGATCCGTACTCGAATCAAGGAAGGTCGAGACAAGACCAGGAAGCTAGTTGTAGTATCAATGATCCCTCGAGATATTTCAGTTTTCTGATGTCGTTGTGATGTGTTTCAGCATGGTGGTTTTGCGTTCGAGACCAGCAGCCGGCAGTGGAGGTGCCGGGGAGGGATCAGGTTCAGGCTCGGGGGACGAGCGTATGGATGAGCAGACCCGAGAGTTTCTTTCTTCAGAGATTACTCGTATCATTATAGAGCAGACTCCTGTGATCTTCAGTTCGATCAAGGAGGGTATCCTAGAGCTGATGGATGAGAGATTGGGCACCTTCCGTGCCAAGGTGGCGGCCATGATGGGGTCGCGCACCCTTACATTCAGAGAGTTCAGGGCATGTGGAGCTCCGGACCATCATGGGGCGTGGGACCCCATAGCGAGTACTAGATGGTTGGCGGATGTGGCCAACGCTTTCCGCACTAGCAGGTGTCCCGAGGGGGACAAGGTCAGATTGGCGTCCTGTCTTCTGAAGAACAGGGCACGAGATTGGTGGGAGGAGGTCGGACATACCATTGGAGATGATGCAGCATTGGATGCCATGACCTGGGATGACTTCTCTACCAGGTTCAGGACGGAGTTTACACCGGTTATTGAGGTGCAGCAGTTAGTTAGAGAGTTTCAAGACCTCACCCAGACTACAGAGACAGTAGCGGAGATCACCGCCAAGTTTAGGGAGAGGGCTCTTCTCATTCCTCAGTATGTAGACGATGAGGAGATGAAGAAGGCCCGTTATCATGAGATGTTGCGGAGCGATATCCGCCAGTTTGTGAGCCGGTCCAGCTGTAAAACGCTGGATGACATGATTGCTAGGCCTCGGGAGAGGGAGATTGATCTCGAGATGGAGAAGAAGAGGAAACCGGAGGCGGTTTCGAGTACAGGCAGTTCGGGCAAAAAGCCCAAGGTTTCCGATCACAGGTCCAGGAGTCAGCCGATCCACGGTCGATGTGGCAGGTGTGGGAAGATGCACGATGGGGTGTGCAAGGCAGGGAGTTCCGGCTGCTACAAGTGCGGTCGGATTAGGCATTTGAGCAGGGATTGTACGGCCCCTGCTACTGCCATTGCAGCATCAGATCTGATTTGCTTTCAGTGCAATCAGAGGGGACATAAAAAGTCCCAGTGTCCGAGCTTAGCTGCAGCAGGGAAGGTGGCTGCACCTGCCCCTGCTACTTTGAGGATTACAGATGGCCGGCAGGGCCGAGCCGAGGCGTCAGTGGCGAAGAGCAGGGCGTTTCAGATGACAGCAGAGGAGGCGCGAGCGACTCCTGATGTGGTGACGGGTATGTCTCTTCCCTTCATCTTTATTTTACTGATTGATTGTTGCTTATGATTATATGTTTTGTATAGGGTCGTTCTCTGTGAACAGCATTTCTGCTATGGTATTATTCGATTCGGGGGCTACCCGATCATTCGTATCACTTGCGCTTAGCAAGAGATTTAGTAGAGCTCCGGGGGAGCTGGATTGTCCATTAGAGGTTGAGATACCAGATGACAGGACCGTGAGGGTCGACAGAGTATATAGAGAGTGTTCGCTTCAGTTGTTTGATGAGCAGTTTTCAGTGGATCTGGTTCCTATTCCCTTGCAAGGGAATAAGGTTATAGTAGGCATGGATTGGCTGAGCCCCAATGGGGCGGTGATTGATTGTGAGCAGCAGTTAGTGAGGGTTCGCACTCCCAGTGGGGGAGAGTTAGTGATTCAGGGCGAGAGGCCACAACGTGGACCGACCTATTGTTCCGCCGCGAGAGCGAGACGTTATTTCCAGCAGGGTTGCGCTGGGTATATAGCTTACGTAGTAGATGCCCAGGAGAAGGGTAAGGTAGCAGTAGATGATGTTACGGTAGTGCGAGACTACCCGAATGTATTTCCCGAGGATTTACCGGGAATACCTCCTGAGAGGCAGGTTGAGTTTAGGATCGATCTGATCCCTGGTGCGGCTCCGATAGCCAAGGCACCGTATCGCCTGGCTCCCCCTGAGATGCAGGAGTTGTCTATGCAGCTGCAAGAGCTGCTAGACAAAGGTTTCATTCGGCCGAGTAGTTCGCCTTGGGGAGCGCCGATCCTGTTTGTGAGGAAGAATGATGGATCGCATCGTATGTGTATAGATTACCGGGAGTTGAATAAGGTAACGGTGAAGAACCGTTACCCACTTCCGAGGATAGATGATTTGTTTGATCAGCTTCAGGGAGCGTCTTGGTTCTCCAAGATCGATCTACGCTCCAGTTACCATCAGATGCGGGTTAGAGATGAGGATGTGCAGAAGACTGCTTTCAGGACCAGGTATGGTCATTATGAGTTTGTGGTGATGCCATTTGGGCTCACCAATGCTCCAGCCGCGTTCATGGATCTCATGAATCGCGTGTGCAGGCCGATGCTGGATCGGTCAGTGATAGTATTCATAGATGATATCTTGGTGTATTCCAAGACGCAGGAGCAGCACGAGGAGCACTTGTGGGAGGTGCTGGAGGTTTTGAGGATGGAGAGACTTTTCGCAAAGTTCTCCAAGTGTGAGTTCTGGTTGCGCGAGGTGCAGTTCCTTGGTCACCTCGTCAACCAGAAGGGTATTTTGGTAGATCCGGCCAAGATAGAGGCCGTGATGCAGTGGGAGGTCCCGAAGTCTCCATCTGAGATTCAGAGCTTCCTAGGGTTGGCAGGATATTACCGGAGATTCATTCAGGATTTCTCCAAGATAGCAGTGCCGCTCACCCGACTGACCAAGAAGTCGGTGGTATTTCGTTGGGGGCCTGAGCAGCAGCCAGCGTTCGAGACCCTCAGACAGAGATTGTGCGAGGCTCCGATCCTTACCTTGCCAGAGGGAGTAGAGGACTTCGTAGTCTACTGTGATGCCTCGATCACAGGTATGGGAGCAGTGTTGATGCAGCGAGGCCATGTGATAGCCTACGCCTCGAGACAGTTAAAGCCTCACGGGGCTAATTATCCTACCCATGATTTAGAGCTGGGGGCAGTTGTGTTTGCCCTCAAGATTTGGAGACATTATCTTTATGGGGTCCGTTGTACTATCTACACGGATCACAAGAGTTTGAGGTACCTTACGGATCAACCGAGTCTGAACATGAGGCAGAGGAGATGGTTGGATGTGCTGAAGGATTATGACTGTGAGATCCTTTACCATCCAGGGAAGGCCAACGTGGTGGCCGACGCCCTAAGCCGCAAAATGTCGGCAGCCCCTATCAGAGATCTGTGTTTGAGGATGACAGTGATCACTCCATTGTTGGAGCGGATCAAGGAGGCTCAGGTTGAGGGCCTCAAGGAGGAGAGACAAAAGTGTGAAAGGATAGTGGGCCGAGTAGCTTCGTTCGATTATGACAGTCGGGGGTTGCTGACGCTTCATGGGAGAGTGTGGGTACCGTACTGGGGTGGGGTACGGCAGGTGTTGATGGATGAGGCTCATAAGTCTCGATTTTCTATCCACCCAGGGGCGACGAAGATGTATAGAGATCTTCGACCCGATTATTGGTGGCCCTGCATGAAGCGGGACGTCGCCTGGTATGTTGAGAGATGCCTGACCTGCAGGAAGGTCAAGGCGGAGCACCAAAGGCCTCACGACAAGATGCAGCCGTTAGACATTCCCGTGTGGAAATGGGAGGACATCACCATGGATTTTGTTACCAAGCTTCCCAGGACCGCACGAGGAGTAGATTCGATATGGGTAGTAGTGGATCGGTTGACGAAGAGTGCTCATTTTATCCCGATCCAGGAGAGTATATCGGCAGAAAAGTTAGCCGATATCTATGTGTGTGAGATTGTGGCACGTCATGGAGTGCCGGTATCGGTAGTGTCATATCGAGATGTCCATTTTACATCCAGATTCTGGAAGCGGTTTCATGACGAGATGGGTACTCGTCTCCATTTCAACACCGCTTTCCACCCTCAGACGGACGGGCAGAGAGAGAGGACGATACAGACTCTCGAGGACATGCTCAGGGCATGTGTTCTAGATTTCGGTGGCAGTTGGGATACGTATTTTCCGTTAGCGGAATTTTCGTATAACAACAGTTATCATGCGAGCATTGATCGACCTCCCTTTGAGATGCTTTATGGGAGGAAGTGTAGGACCCCGATTTGTTGGGGCGAGGTCGGTCAGCGAGTCATCGGGAGCACAGAGGTGGTGCTCAAGACGACCGAGTTGATCCAGCAGGTCCGTAGTAGACTGCAGACTGCGTAGAGTTGGCAGAAGAGCTACGCCGACAGGAGGCGTTCAGACTTGGAGTTCCGGGTGGGTGATATGGTCCTTCTGAAGGTCTCACCTTGGAAGGGTGTCATCAGGTTCCAGAAGAGGGGCAAGTTGGGTCCCAGGTTTATTGGTCCTTTCAGGGTTTTGGCCCGGGTGGGTCGGGTTGCTTATCGGTTGGATCTTCCTGAGGAGCTTAGTCAGATCCACAACGCTTTCCATGTGTCTCAGTTGAGGAAGTGTTTGGTGGATGAGTCAGCAGTCGTTCCCCTAGAGGATATTCAGGTTGATAGCAGTCTGAATTATATTGAGAGGCCGGTCGCGATTCTGGACCGGAAGACAAAGACCTTGGGGAACAAGGAAATTCAGTTAGTGAAGGTGCAGTGGCAGCACCGGAAGGGGTCTGAGTGGACGTGGGAGGCTGAGGAGGAGATGAGAGAGCAGTACCCAGAGATATTTGCAGATTCAGTCGTAGCAGACATCGAGGACGAAGTCTGATATAAGTGGGGGAGAATTGTAACGACCCGTCTCCGGTATGATGATTCCATAGTATTTATTTAGAAGGTTACAAGAGGGACTCGGCAAGTTCATAGCCTGACTCGCCGAGTAAGGACGGGATTTCGAGCACGTGTTAGTAGGCGACTCGGCGAGTCCATATTCGGGACTCGGCGAGTCTGCCTGCCTGGAAGAAACCCTAAATCCCCGGGTTGCTCACTATTTAAACCACCTTATAGCCCCCAATCTCGACTCCTTCACCCTCAGAGAGCTATGAGAAAACCCTAATCCATCCTTGAGTGATCTAAGTGTTCATGTGTGAAATTTTGAATGCTTGAAGAAGAAGAAGAAGATAGGAGCAAGGAGAAGAGGTGTAGAGCAAAGATCCAAGGGCAAATCAGAGTTCTTTGAGGTATCCTTTGGATTTCCTCCCCTTTTATGCTTTAAACCCCCATTAGAACTCTTCTAGATCTAGTTTGATGCTTTCCTCAAGCCTTATGATTGTATGGATGCCCTAATAGGTCGAGATATCCTTAGATCTGTTCATTTAGGAGTTGTAGAGCCCGGATCTATTGCCTTTTTGATGATACTTTGCATGAAAACCCTAAATCTAGCCTTTATTATGCTTTTTGAGCTATTTTATCTTCATGGATGCATATGGGCACGTAAAGATAGAATCTTTACGTGCTAATCGGGTTAAGGGAGTCCAAATCTATAAGTTTTATACACTGGATTCAAGCATAATCGAGTTTTGAGTTGTTGCATGCAAGCGACTCGGCGAGTCGGAAGAACGACTCGGCGAGTCGAGTCGCGAGTCCCCGATTTTTCCCTTTTAAGTGATGCCGAGTGGGACCAGTGAGTGGTAGAGTGGACTCAGCGAGTTTGAGGTCAGACTCAGTAATGGAGGGACTCGGTGAGTTGTTCATACAACTCGGCGAGTGCAAGGCAATCTTCTTAGCCCGAAGAACAACTCGTCGAGTTGTTCATACGACTCAGCGAGTCGGATGCAGATTGCCTGAAGTTTTAGATTCGAAAGGGAACTCGTCGAGTTGATGCCATACTCGACGAGTAGCAGCGAGTAGGGTTGAGAAGTGAGAATAGGGACTCAGCGAGTTGGCGGCCCAACTCGGCGAGTCAGGTCAACTGTGGGTTGACTTTGACCAGGAGAGTTGACTTTGACCAAGAGAGTTGACTTTGATCAGGAGAGTTGACTTTGACCAAGGGTAAAAGAGTCATTTTACCCCAGTGCAGTGATTAGCATTTGATTGTGTGTGTTATGGATTTGTAGCCGGGGAGATACCGGAGCAGCAGCAGTTAGCTTCCAGAGCCATACACACAGCAGCCAGTTCACGAGGTGAGTTTCCTTCCAGTAGGAACAGGGTCTAAGGCCACAATGTCGGCCCGTATAGTTAGCAGTAGTTTCAGGACTCCGGTCCAATACAGTAGTTAGTATGTTTGACGCCTCCGTGGCTCAGACAGGATGTATGTGTTTATGCTAGTTGACATGTTATGCTATGCTATGTTCAGTCGGTTAGCTTCGGACTCCGGTCCGATGTAGGGGACAAGGTCCCAGTCAGTTAGCTTCGGACTTCGGTCCGATGGAGGGGACAAGGTTCCAGACAGTCAGCTTCGGACTTCGGTCCGATGGAGGGGACAAGGTCCCAGTCAGTCAGCTTCGGACTTCGGTCCGATGGAGGGGACAAGGTCCCAGTCCGTTAGCTTCGGACTTCGGTCCGATGGAGGGGACAAGGTGCCAGTCAGTCAGCTTCGGACTTCGGTCCGATGGAGGGGGCAAGGCCCCAGTATGTGCTTTATATGTTATTGCATGATATGTGGTAGTTTGGGGGAGCTCACTAAGCTTCGTGCTTACAGTTTTAGTTTTGGTTTCAGGTACTTCCGCAAGCAAAGGGAAGAGCTCGGGATGATGGCATCGCACACACCACAGCTTCAGTTTTTATCCTGGGAGTTGATTCAGTTTCTTGATTATGATATGTTTCAGTTATGATACAGTTTTCCTCACAGTATTTTTATTATGGTTGAGAAACATAGTGTGTGGTTTTATGATATGATACTCAGATTTATGGTTTTTGGTTATATTGAAAAATGAAATTTTTGGGTCGTATTTTTGGGTCGTTTCAGATTATTTAAGTGTTTGTCCAAATAAAAAATATGAAGTATAAAAAATCGGAAAAACATGATAAAGTAGTGATTTTTATGTACTTTGCTCTATTATTTTTTTTAAAATTACATCATTAGAAATACATACTTAATATACCAATATTATTACATACTATGATCGATAGTGTGATATAATAGAAATACACGTATAACGATACCAATATTAGAAATACATGTCCCTTTTGGGCTTTAGCTTTCAGTAAACTTCAAATTTTTGGGACTGAACTTTGAGTCGTCTTAGGAATATTTGGTTTGGACGTGTAGCTTTTAAGCATATGGTATGCTGGTAGCTTTCCCGCGTTAATTTATACTTAAAAAGGTCTTTCGTTGTAACTTCTTACGCAAATGATGGTAAACGCGTAAACAAATATTTGTTCTTATGCGATACATATCACTGTATCAAAATCAATACAGGAAAGATCGATTTGGCTTCATAAGTCCATTGGTCGAAGAGAATAGAGATCAACAACAATCCATATATTGCTTCATTCATGACCTAGCATTTGCGAGGAAAGACATCTACAATATGTAATACTTTTCAACACATTACTCGAGTAAAAGTACATGTATAATGAAGACATTAATATTACAAAGTATCGATATTTAAATAATTATTTTTTAAAGTTAATTGTGACGGGTTGTTTTCCCCTTGTTTGGGTACAAAATCCACGCAGCCAATCAGCCGTAGCTTTCAATCATATCTTACGTACATCTAACATTTCGATGTAACTTCTAACGGCACTAGTTATCCTATATAGTCTATATATACCTCTCATTAATCGCTAAGTTAGGGTATCAAAATATTAAATATAGCACACTTCACATAGCCATGAATCGAAGGTTGATTCAAGCAGCATGCAGTGGAGATGTTGATTATCTAGTTAAAGAGATCGACAACAATCCATTCACGCTTCATGCTGTGGCATTGGAGGGTGGTGAAACTCTATTACACATAGCTTGTTTCGCTGGACATGTCAATTTTGCAGCCGCTGTCATCAAAATGAGGCAGGAACATTGCAGGGAGCTTAACCAAGACGGTTTTAGCCCTTTACACATAGCAGCTGCTTGTGGGCATGTCGACATTGTGAAGGAGCTTCTCAATGTTGACTTTGGTTTGTGTTTGATCAAAGGAAAAAACAGAAAAATTCCTCTTCATTTGGCCGTGATTAAAGGTAAAACTGATGTTGTCACGGAGTTGCTTTTTGCGAGCTGCGATTCTGTCGAATGTGTTACTGCTCAAAATGAGACTCCCCTCCATCTAGCTGTGAAGAACAACCAATTCGAATCTTTCCAAGTATTGATACAATATCTGAAGCAAGTCAAAAAGGAATATCTACTGAATGCTAAAGATTACAAGGTCAATACGATCTTGCATCTTGCAGTCTCTAGGAATCAGTATGAGGTAAGTAAAGTTGATTTATTTTCACGTTCATTGGATTTGAATTTAAACATTGATGAATAATTTCTTAATGGTTATGTCTTGATAGGTTGTTAACTTTCTACTAAATGGGCAAGTTATTAGCATGGAAACTATAGAGTTGAACTCCTTAAACAAGGGTGGTTTGACCCCTCTTGACATGCTACGAAGGTTTCAAAGTGAAGACGCTGATGACATTGAGGAGTGTCTACTCCAAGCCGGAGCTATTAAATCCGAAGACCTACAGTCTACAGAAAATCCACAACAAGAAGAAAGACCAAATCTTCGTAATACAATTCGAGCAAACCCTCCATCTCCCGCTAGGCAGTTGGTAAACGACTTCTTCAAATACAATCCTGTCAGAGATTCTCCAGTCGAAGTAAGAAATGCCCTTCTCATGATAGTTGTACTTATCACCGCTGCAACTTATCAACCGGCGGTTACCCCTCCCGGAGGCACTTGGCAAGATAACAGCACTCCATCCATAAGAAACAATACGATCTCATCTGCAACTGCTACTAAACCACATACTGCAGGAGAAGATATTATGGGTAGCAATAAGCCGATAGCCTACACTATATTTATGTTTGCCAATTCCTTGGGGTTCTACACGTCGATTCACATGATGTACATACTCACCGCAGCTTTCCCTTTGAGGTTGGAGTTTAATTTTTTAATAATTGCGCTTGTTACGTCCTACAGTACTTGCATGGGCACCATGTTGCAAAAAGGCTTCTTGACGTATGCTTTTATAGGCATCTCGGTCGCTCTACTGATTATAATACAATTTAGGACCGTCGTGTTCGGTAAATATTTGCTGGGGCCTAGAAACGTATCACCATACACAGTTCAAGAAACGGATAGAGCTCATACTATGGATATATATTAGCATGCATTTGAATGTTTGACGAGTTGATTTTTTATAAGGGTACATAGGTTAACGTTTTACTAGTTTTACATTTATTAGACTATTTATTAGACCATAGGAAGGTGTGATTTTTGCCTCACAATTTTTATATGGGGTTCACATCATCTTTGCGACACTTTGTTGTTTAGGTGGATGGATTGTAGAGTTTGAAAATTGAAAAAATAATTACAAAAAATAGGAGTTGATTGGTTGGTGGATGGGGGGTTAATTGAGAATTCATCTCAGTAAATATGTAAATATGTGGTGAGTAGGAGTGCCGAGTTTCATATACCGAGATTGTTGCACGGTGTGTCCGGAAGATATATCAGATGTGTGGATGTGTCGAGCTTCCTTCCCAGCCATTCCCTGCAGTTCCGACACATTCCCTGCAGTCTTATTGTAAATATTATTTATTTAAGTTTTACATTATGTTTAGTTAACCATTTTATTCCATAATTTTATTCAGAAATATTATATTTCATTATTTTATTATACTTAACCTCTTTATTATTATCGTTATTTTTTTTCAAAGTTGATCATTAACAACTTTAAGCATAAAATTTTGATTATATATATATATATATATATATATATATATATATATATATATATATATATATATATATATATATATATATTTTGTGTGATTGTATGACTAGATTTGGATCCTTGGATTATAATTCTGAATTGTTAAGATTGTTATGGTATACCATAGTTACGATGTTATGCATTACATGTTAACATTGCTTTATTAAAAAAAAACATGTATCTAAGGGCGTTATAGACATTCTTATTAACCATTAAGTAAGGAAGTTGCTATTATTTAGACAGTTATATTTTTCTATTTTTCAAATCCATATAAACTAACAATATTTTTTACCTATTAAAAAAAAGTTGTTTAGATCATATAATATTGAACAGGTCCTTTCATTCTTAAAAAATTTGACTATAGTCATGTGATTGTTTAATAATTAACATTTTTAAAGAACTTACGTATATATTTTTCAATAATGACAATTTTCATCAAAGTAAAAATACTTCTTATTGCAAAGTTGACATATTCATGAGTGATGATTAGAATAGTTAATATTGACATTCTCATAAGACGTTCTTGATAAATGTTTTGGAGTCAGGACCATTTTGTAGGTCTAGAGAATTTAAGTATTCTTGAAGAATTGATGAATAAAAAAAATTTAGCTCTATAACACTATACATTTTTTTATACAACTTAATATTCTTGAATAATTGAACAATTAATAATAATATTCTCAGTATTCTGTAAGAATGAAAGAATAAAACATAAATTAAAAGTGTATAACTAACATTCTAAAAGAACAATACATGAACTACAAATTTTCACATATTTCATGTATTATACAAATGAAGAATTCTTGAAGAATTTGAAGTGTTCTAGTTCTAAAACACCACAAATATTTTATATAACAAAAAAAATTCTTGACAACTCTTGACAGATATCGTAGTATGCAATCTTAAAGGATATTGCAACATGCATTCTAAGATAATATCATAATATGCATTCTAAAAGAATATTGCAATAGGTATTCTTAAAGATTAGCGTTAACAACTTCCTTTTGATAATTGAACTGTAGGTCCTCTCGTTCAACTTTAAACAACTGCAAAATAAATTTGAAGATTTAATTATCATAGCATAAGATTAATAAAAACTAGAATGTAAACTATTTCTCATAATTATCTCTCACATATAAATTGTTCCATAACAATTTTATTAGGGAATTTTATCAATCACTTTTTTTTCTTAATAAAATAAAGAAATTGGATTTAGTGAAAGCTTGGCCTACAAAGTTACTAAGAAATTATCCCATGACTCATCGACACTTTGTGGGTAGGTTCCCAAGCTCTTTGAATCTCTTCCAGGAAGACACTACTAATTCCACCTAAGAAGCTATCAGTTAATTTAGAAAGTGGGGTGGACCGTCAAAAAATTGAACGCATTTGAAAAAACACAATTTAGTACACCATTTTTTGAGAATATCTATGACACTTCGATAATCAGGCAAAATACAAATGTAAGTTAACGTAATGTAAAAAAAATATAAAAGAAAAAACATACCTTGCTTCCAAACATTAATCGAGCAAATCCATCATTGATACTTGTGTTGAGTTCTTCAGCATCAAGAAGCATTTTGATAACAAATTCGAAATGGGCATATACGATAGCTTCACACAAACTGATGTGAAAATTAATTATTCATATGGTCAATTTGGAATTGAAAATATGTATATACAAACTCTTTCATGTGATTATTTAATGATTTTGTAAAAAAAATTACACAAGGATCACAGAGAATGATGATGCCGACCTAAAACCTAATTCAACTAAGATGAGGATTGACACCTATAAAATTGTTTGAAACATTTGATTGAACTGCTTCCATATATATCATCAATTTTAATTTAGGTAGGCTAATCAGATAATAGGGAAATGTCGATCATACCCAAGGTTCTAAATGGCGTGAGGCGTGGCATGGCGGCAAGGCCAAGCCTCAAGCTTAACGAGCCATGGCGTTTTTCAAGGCGTGATGTAAGGCGGCGATTTTGTATTAATTTAAAATTATATTACCACATAAATATAAATTTATATTAAATATAACTACTTTTTAGAAGTGTTAGATCAATAACTAATAACAAAAAGTTAACAAAAACCACAATACTAGTATCTCCGATTTGAAAAGACATAACAAAGAGCAAAAAACTGTGTCTCAAACGAAAAAACATGCGCCATAACACGCCATAACGCGCCATGGCGCGCCATATCACGCCTTGCCACGCGCCACGCCTAACAGCAACGTTATGAAGCTTTTCGTAACGGCGAAGCCACGCCTCACGCCATGGCGCGCCTTGGCGCGCGCCATGGCGCGCCTTTTAGAACACTAATCATACCCTCAGAAGATTCTATAAGATCAATGGTTGAGTTTTGGTTATATAATCACACAGTAACTAAGGTTTATACATGAACCCAACTCTCTCTCTCTCTCTCTATATATATATATATATATATATATATATATATATATATATATATAGAGAGAGAGAGAGACAGAGAGAGAGAGAGAGAGTTAGGTCATATATAACCTGTATCTATTATGTGAATGTATAAAAATTATAGACCAATCAATAGAAAGGGGCATTGTAGTAAATTTACTAATTAATTAGTTAAATGCCTAACAAAGTGAAGGCTATAATTATGGAACTAAATTGATATCCTTTATTTACACACTCAAATCCTCTACTACGTCGTCTCCATCTTGCCGATGAGAATCACCCATAGAAATCCCTACGACCACCATCATCATCGTCCTTATCTAGCCACCCGAAACAACCCTCCAACAACACCACCGACTCCCATCACCCAATCTATCAATGAAGAAACAAACATCGAAACAACACCTAGTCGATTAGGGTCCTGATCATTTGAAATATCTTCTTTAACTGAAGAATCAACCACTACCATTATCATCTTTTCAACAATCACAATCCACATCACTACCATCTTTATGCCAACCGTATACCTCCACCTCTAATAGACCCTACTTCTCTAACCATTAGGTATCTCTTACTGCGCACGGGATAACAAGCAAAAAAGGTTAGGGTTGATCATGACTAGATTAACCATCATTAAACTAATCAACGAAAGAATCACGATGCCATCTTTTACAGCCTGAGTTTGCTGATAGGGCATGATTCTTGAAGCTTTGCACAAGTGTTCATGTATTAGTCACTCCTTTATAATCCACAACAATGGTAAAAAAAAAAAAAAAAAAAAAAAAAAAAAAAAAAAAGGAAAACTGCTCTCATTTTCTTGTTTTTTCTTTTGACGGTAGTTTTGATGATTGCAGCATCTGTTTTTGGCAGTTTTATAAATTATTCTCATTACAAATAATCCTTGTTAAGATATTGAAATTTTGATTATTTTGCCTTAAGACTAGACTCTAGCGTGAAGCCAAACTACCACTATGTGTTTGATAAAAGTTTTAGGAGAATTCCATCATTTCCCACCTTAGTAGGGCGACATCAGTGATCCTCAGCGTGGCGGGTGCAGGTACCGCCACTGCTCCTCCCCCTCCCTGCAACCTAGGACAGTCGGCCTTTTTATGGACAGTCTGGTTGCAGTGAAAACATACCAGGCCCTTCTTGGGGCAATCCCTACTCACGTGGCCCTACTGCCCACAAGAGTAACATCCCAATACCCCAGCTGTCCGACACACCCCACTATGAAATCTCCCAAACTTGTCACACCGGCCCCGACCCTGTTGGCCCTTACTCAATGAATCCGAGGTCTTAGGCTTGTTAGCCTGAGCTACCGCTATCTATGCCTGCTCGGTCTTCCGCTTAGTGCGGGAATCCAACTCCATCTCCCGCTCACAGGCCTTCTCCACCATCTCATTCAGGGTTTTGCACCCTGTAAAGCTCATAAATTCCCGAATACCATCCCTCAGCATGGAATGATACCGGGTATGTCTCATCTCCTCATCAGTGGCATACTGTGGGATCACAAAGGCTCGCTCTCGAAACTTGGCAGTGATCTTCGCCCCAGTCTCAGTGGTTTGCTGCAAATCATGAAACTCTCGTACTAATCGTTGCACCTCAATGGGTGGTGAAAACTCTGAATCAAATCGTCGTACGAACTCAGCACATGTCATCTCAGCCACTCCGGTTGGGCCCACCTGGCTAGTAACATCACCCCACCAATCCTGGGATCTATCCCTCAGCATGCAAGAAGCAAACCCAACCTTTGCCGCATTCAGGCATGAACTCGTGCGCTGGGTGTTCCCGATATCCGCCACCCTGCGTCGGCTGACAATGGGGTCCCTGACCCAGAAAAACTTCGACGCCCCACACGCCTTGAACTCCGGAAATGAGGGAGTTTGGGTCCCGACCTGACCTGTCGCTAGCTCAGCCCTGAAGGATCTAAGTCTCTCCTCCATAATCTCCATAAAGCCCTCCTTTATCGTCCCAAAAATGACTGGGGTCGCGTCAAGGATGCCCCTGGTACCTCGGTTGCAATGAGCTTGCGCAGCCTCTCATCGATGACATTAGTAGTGTCTCCTGATCCTGTCCCGGATCTAGACCCCAATCCTAATCCCCTGCTCTAAATCGTGTCACCACCATGCTGGACTGAAATATCACAATTTACAATGATTAGGATTTCCATATAAGGGGTCTTCACACACCGGTCCTCCTCGAAGTCATCATATCTAACAGTGCTTCAGGTACAGGTCATGTGCTTCCAGTAGTATGGGCCCAATATTAGACCTGGCAATCCGTATCTACGTGTCGTGTATTCGTGTCAGACACGAATTTACACGACACGAATTTATCAAACACGAACACGACATGAATTATAAAACAAGTATGGGGTATCAAACACGAACACTACACATAAAAAAATTGTGTGACACGTGACACGACACGAATAGACACGTGTTTCAGCTATGTTACACGAAAACACGAATAGACACATTTTTAATGGCTTTTTTTAAGATAGGGCTATAAACTAATTATTGAATTTTATGAAATTTTTCCTTATTATATTATAAATAAAAAATTTAACCTTAAAGTATATATGTGTATATACGTGTTTATACATGTTTGTACGTATCACGTGTCACACGAATTTGTATCGTGTCTTATATGTGTCTAAACAGGTAAATTCGTGTTTGACACGTATAAGACACGAAAAACGAATTTAAAATACGTTTCAGACACAAATAAACATGAATTAATAAAACACAGGCACAGAAAACTTGTGTCATGTTCGTGTCGTGTTAATCGTATCGTGTATGAAATTGCCAGGTCTACCCAATAGTACCTTCTGCACCTACCTATATCTTTCCCCACTACCCTACCAAATAATTCCAATTCGTCCCATAACCAAACATAATCCAAAATTACCGAGTACATCAACCTCAGGTTTACCTAAGATTCATTATACTCATATCAATCAACCCAATCACGACAGGTTGCCTTTATGCATGCAAATTGTACACAGAAAAGGATCAAATAGACTTTCGAATAAAAGACTCTACCCTAGAACCACAACCAAACAAGGAACAGGAAATAAGGTCAAATCAATCATTCTAAGGCTATAAGCTCCTAACCGTATACAATTTTAAAAGCTTACACATAGCAAGTTCCATATAATCAACAAGGCTCAATATCAGTATAACATGGCTAACATATTGGGGAACTACTTACTTGGCTCAGCTGATCATGCGCGTTGCACTCTCGTCTTTCACTTCCTTTTGAAAACCTTTTTGAGTTATTTTTGAAAACAATTTTTTTTACCATTTCCTTAGTTTGAGTCCTGACACACCTGAGAGTGTACCCGAATCCCTCAAACCAAGGCTCTAATACCAACTTGTAACGACCCAAATTTTAAAAGAAAATTTTCACTTTTTAATTAATAAAACATAATTGCTTAAACCATAAAATTCCAACATAAGCGTTTTCAAATCATCGATTCGTTACAACTTACCCAAATCATCAGAGTGTCCCCAATCCTAACAGTAAAAGAGAGCGATAGAGTACACGCTTCGCCATCACGCCTTGCCCTTTCCCTTAGGCTCAGATGTACCTAAAACAAATCAACAACCTGTAAGTGAAATGCTTAGTGAGTGCCCTAGAGCATACCACACACCACACATACACATATCATGTTAGCTAATTAAAGCTACACACATATCATATAAGCCATGCATACATAAAACCTGTAATAGTGTCATGGGCTTCCCCACATGGTTTTTACCTAGGACTGTCATGGGCTCCCCCACATGGTCTTACATTCAATGCCATGGGCTACCCCACATGGTCCTTACCTAGGACTGCCATGAGCTACCCCACATGGTCTTACATCCAATGTCGTGGGCTACCCCACATGGTCTTTACCTAGGACTGCCACGGGCTACCCCCGGGGTCTTCATGTAAAACACACAATCACATATCATATCAATCACAGAAAGACTATCACATATAACATAATCACATAATGGTCCCGCCTTAGTGCCTTAGACCCATAGGTATGGTGAGAAGACTCACCTCCAACTGCTGAATATAATAGCCGCTCTCTTAACAGTCTGAAACCTCCCAAGCTAAATGATAATATTAATCAATGTTAGAGCTTTGATTAACCAAGGGAACCCAACTCCCCTACCCTTCCATAAGGCCCAAATACCCATCCTTTGCTAATGGGGCCAAGGTCCAAGTCCAAAATCCTTAATGGGCTTCTTGGCCCAATAATAATTCCATGGCCCGCAACAATAATATGACTCATAATTACCAGATTACACCATGCCCAATAATCAAATGGGACCCAAATAGCCTAAGGGCCCAAAACAGATGTAACGCTCGTGTTTCTGGTCTTGTCATTAATAGCAATGTAATAGTCTAGGTTAACCTTTTTAACCCATCTTGAAATAATAAAGATGTATTATTTGAGTATTATGTGTTTTGTGCTTAGTTGTGTGACTTAATTAAATTAAGAATGAAAATAAGCGTCAAAAATAAAATGTTAGATAAAGCTGATATCTATGGATAATGTTGTAGTAGTTGAAACGAGGTTTCCGAATACATAAAGAATGCCGAAATCTGAGTTATAACGAAGAAGTTATGACCTGTCGAAGTTTCGCGACAGAACCGACAACGTTGAATGACGTAAAAAGTGAAATTTATGTTAGAGCAGTTTTTAGCCGAAACAATCTAAATGAGAATCGAAGATCTCGTAAAGGGTAGTGCAACGGTAAAAAGACAGACGAAAACGAACGTTGGATGAAGAAGTTATGAATTTATAACGGAGTTTTCCTGTCCCGGCCTACTATAAATAAATAATAAAAATAAAGTCAAAATTAGCCGACGGAGTCTAAACGAAAGTTGTAGAGCGTAGTATCACCTGCGCGTGGATATAAAGAATGTCGAAAACGGAATTCGTATGAAGAAGATATGAATTTCTGAATTTTTTAATTAATTAATATATATTTATTTAATCTTCAATTCGGATAATATCCGAAGGAGTCATTGGTCTGATCCGAACTACGCCCAGCGTACCCCGGTGCATGAACCGCCTCGGACTTAAATGCCTCGCATACATAAGCAGTGACGTTTTTGGTCGCGTACGCTCCGCGTAGCTGAGTACGCTCAGCGTACGTGTGAGGCTCAGCCTCTATAAAAAGCATGCGAGGGCAGCCGAGATCTTTTGCTCCATTCTTTCTTTCTCTCGCATTTTCGCCTCGTTTTACTTGCTAGAAATATCCCGAAGCCCTGGTATTAATCCCGAGCCCCGAAGCAAGTCTCGAAGCCCCGAAGATCCTGAGAAGTAAGATTCCCGAGCCGAAGCTCTGCCCACGAGAAGCCAATTTTTGTGAAGATCTTCCAGATCTACCAAAGAATACTACTTTTGCATGTCGTAGTGTTGTCTGATCATCTTCTGATCAAGTGAGTGTGTAGTTACCTTCTTCTAATGCATAATTATGAAGTATTTTATACGAAATACGTGTTATGTGTATATTTTATTGTTATATGTGTGAATGTATATTCACTTTCTTCTATCGCATAGATCTGATTTATTCTCTATGAAATACGTGTTATGTGTATGTGTCTCATCTGTTGTTTGGAATATGTATTGAATGAGAATGTCATACAGGTTTTAAACTATGTATAAAAATATATATTTTTATCTATTAATATGTTGGGTAGAACATGGGTAGATAGTTAGTGTGTGATAAACAGATGAGAGGCCTCGATGTTGTTGTTGTTGATCTAGTTATTTAGCGGAGTATGGATAACGACCACAGACTCTTTCTAGACAATCCTGTGGAACGCTAGCAGGCTCATAACCTGTAGGTGTTGTGAACGATGTGTTCACCGGTGTACTCTATCCCTCTCATGGTTGCCTTTAGGACATCTATTGTTGAGGAAACCCCTTAGCAATAATGTCCGTCTCGATGAAAATCCTAGATTAGGTCCCTTGAGATAGATGTTGTTTTAGGGACGTAAAGTGAGGATAACGAGAATGAGTAATCGGGTTATTGTTGGTTGGTAAAAGTAAATATAATTATTTATTGCAGGTTGAAAACCCTATATGCTCACCAGGCTCCCAAGCCTGACCCACTCAGATTTACTTGTATTACAGGAACTGGTGCAAGGGCATAAGATGGATGAATCATCAAGTTTTTTTGTTTACAAATCTGTATATATGTATATATTTGTTGAACGACTTGTAATGTTATCGTTTATGCTTTATGGTCTGTATTGGAACATGACATCCCGAGTTTTGATTATATAATGAAAATACATTTCTTTATGAAATGCTTTGGTAAATATTACTTTATCATACTTTGTTTTTGGGAACAAATTCCGCAACTCTTTCAAATCAAAAGGATTTACTCTAAAATTATTTTAAAAGCATAAATGAAAATCGGTCTTTTCTGGCCGTGGTTTTGGGGATTTCACAACATATTCGGCCTATCTGCATTGCGTTCGCTCGGCGTACGTTAATAGTCTGCGCAGCGTATTGGGACATGGGACTACGCCTCATGTACACTAGGTTACTGTAACGCCCGTAGAGATAATAAGGGTCGAAAACGATTTTCTAAAAAAGATTATTTAGAATACATAATCTTAACCAAGTTGTAGCACATGTTACAAGGGTTCCATACATATAAAGAACGTCAAAATCCGAGTTATAACGAAGAAGTTATGACCCGTCGAAGTTTCGCGACGGAACCGGCACGGCACCGGGAGACGTAAATAGTGAATGTACGATAGAGCAATATTTAGCCTTAGTGATCTAAACTAAAGTCATAGTGTTCATTAAATCAAGAGCGTCCATAGAAAGAACGTCTAAATCTGACTTCGTATGAGGAAGTTATGATTTTTTGAAGTTTCGACTTAGCAGTGTATAGCCCGGAATCCGAATATTTGATCGAGAGATTTTTAGCCGGAACAACCTAAATGAGAATCGAAGTATTCGTTAGTGTAGCGTAAGGAGAAAAATACAAACGAAAACGGACGTCGGATGAAGAAGTTATGAATTTTTAACGGACCAATCGTGTCCCGGCCTGTTAAAAATATAACTTCTAAAATCAAGTCAAAATTAGCCGATGGAGTATAAACTAAAGTTGTAGAGTACATTTCCGCCTTCGCGTAGATATAGAGAACATTAAAAACGGAGCCCGTACGAGGAAGATACAAAGTTTTGAAGTTCATAGTCGGATTTGCGAAGCTGAAGAGAGAAGCGATCACGTGGCAGCATCTGGTGTTGGGTTATGAGCATTCTAACACTCCTAAGTGTACATGCAACCCTAAATACCTTGGATCTATAGATAGAACCTCTAAATCTGACTTCGTATGAGGAAGTTATGATTTTTTGAAGTTTCGACTTAGCAGTGTATAGCCCGGAATCCGAATATTTGATCGAGAGGTTTTTAGCCGGAACAACCTAAATGAGAATCGAAGTATTCGTTAGTGTAGCGTAAGGAGAAAAATACAGACGCAAACGGACGTCGGATGAAGAAGTTATGAATTTTTAACGGACCAATCGTGTCCCGGCCTGTTAAAAATATAACTTCTAAAATCAAGTCAAAATTAGCCGATGGAGTATAAACTAAAGTTGTAGAGTACATTCCCGCCTTCGCGTAGATATAGAGAACATTAAAAACGGAGCCCGTACGAGGAAGATACAAAGTTTTGAAGTTCAGAGTCGGATTTGCGAAGCTGAAGAGAGAAGCGATCATGTGGCAGCATTTGGTGTTGGGTTATGAGCATTCTAACACTCCTAAGTGTACATGCAACCCTAAATACCTTGGATCTATGTTTTCTCTATTATACATGCAAATAAGAACATCCAAGGTATTATCCTAATCTAGCATACAAAACAATGACTATAGCAAGATAGAATACATACCTCTTTGGTGTAGAATGTCTTCATGAAGCTTGAGTGCCTAGTGCCCCAAGTGTGACACCTCAAATGGCTCACACAACACCAAATACACTTGGAATAACTTGAGAGAATTCTACACTCATGAAATCGGCTAGCCCTTCTTTTTCACACACTAGTGGCCGATTTTGGTCAAGAATAAGATGCTTATATAGTTAAGGTTACACCATGTAAACCCTAATTGACATGGCCTTTCATTTCCATGATCCATGGATACAAAAACACCATGGAGCATCATATGGGTTTTAGCCCAACTAGATAATCCATGGAGCATTAGCCCACTATATAAGTATGGATGATTTGCACAATCAACCCATATATTTAATTAGTCTTCTTTTGATCACTTAATTAATCCTAGATTAATTCTTGATCAATACTAATTAAATAATATTATTATTCTTATTATTAATATACTAGAACATATAATATATTAATAACCATAAGTGTCTCATTTCTCTCATTATAGTCTATCCAAGTGCATGATGCCATGCAACCCAAATGGACCATGCCGGGTCGGGTCAAGTCTTACCAATTATAGTTATAGACTTAGACATTAATCCAACAGTCTCCCACTTGGATAAGTTTAAAACTATTATTGCGTATGACTTCAGGAACCAACTGGCAATCGTAGCTCTCAAAAGCTTTTGTCGAACTCTGACCTTGTCGATGAACTCTGACCTTTGTCAGTGACTTGTTCATTAGATAAGGGATCATATATTCCTCCATTCTAAAAATCGTATGGACTGAGACATGGATTATAATCATTCTCTCTATCCATTTGTTGTTTCCTGATTTCCGATTTATGACGACTGACTAATTGAACAAATCAAATCAGTCCTGGCCCTGCCGAGCACTTCCATTTGTCATCATTAAATCATCGAGGGGCCCACATATATCGCTTTTATCCCGAAGGTAAAAGGAATGGATAAACTTCGACTCATATGGATTGTTCTACTACTTGTTGAATCATACACAAAGGCACGTTTTATAACATCGAGTTACCAATGCGTTTTCGTGCAATCAATGTATAACCAACTCATAGTAACAACTCATATCTCTAGGTTTGAAGAATATAAGATATTATCGTCTCATGATCACCCGTGATAAAATCCATGAAGTGATTCCAGTGAGCGCGGGTTGAATCCAATACTCATAACTTATGAGCACTCATGAGTGTTGTAGCCCTTTGTCCAACACCTTAGACCTCTACAAGCCAACCTATGACACTCTTAATTCATATCTACTTCCAACATATGACCGACTGTGGATGGTTTGAATAACTTAGTCATTCCGAAACAATAACCTAGTTTATTCTGGAAGTCAAAAATGCAAAATGAAACACAAGAATAATTGAATCCAATATGGTATCAAAACCTATGAACATAAATAAAACACCTTTTATTTATCACCATATGATTACACATTATTCTTTGTATATTGTTTCAGATATCAACTTTATTCTTGAATTTAAAACAATAGTTGTCCCATGCTCCAAGCATGTACACTATGTTTTCTATACACTAGTCATGCCATACACCAAGTATGCATACTATGTTTGTCTATGATCTTTACTTTGTGAACTAGATCAATCGAACATAACTCCAATGATCCTCTTTTCACAGTCCCAAATCCTTAAATGCAAGAATTCCAAATTCATGCCATTTACTGAATCTGTTAGATTCTAAACTTATATGCATTGATCCTCTTGTAATGAATATGCACAAAGTCATAAAGACTTGACAACAAACATTATAGAGCATTCCAACGGAGATCAACTCCTTGGAAACATCCTTCTTGCATTAAGTTTCCTTAATCTTACACAGATTGAAATTTCCAACTTTGAAACATTTCCAAGTTCCATTTTGACTATCACTTTTGAACAAGAGTTGCCTCCTTCCAGATTATGTCAATATGGTCCTTCCAGAATTATCACTATACTTCCAACTGTCCTTGAGCAACCAATCTTTGGTAAACCTTAGATTGTCCTCAACAATTGTTTAATCCTTTTAGTCATATCCAGTTCTAAACCTTTTCCCTTCTTAATGCCCCAGGCATTTGGAAAATTTTAGAAAGGATGAATATAGCACATGTAATCGATCCTATATCTGAAGCATATAGGAAACGATTCATGATGTCTCACATAAAGTCTAAACCAGTCTTTTGCTATAATATGTCCATTTCAATTTGCCAAGTTCTCATAATTCAGATTATGAAAAGGGATGTCGTAATCATAATCGAATTTTAGAACGCAAATAATGGACCCATATACAGAATTTCCTTATGTTGAGCCATTCCAACATGAAATTCATATATATCCTTGACTAAATGATTAAAACCTCACGATCTAAGCTTAGAGATTTGAGATGAAGTACAATTTCCTCTCCCTTAATTATAGCAAAACAACTTTTGTCCCAATTGAAACCTTTTGTTTTCTATAATTAACATTGCTAACTTGCAATACTTTATCATAATTATCATGCTCCCACTAACATGATGATTATTAGCATAACACTTATGCTCCCACTAGCTTTGACATGTACTCAGAAACCAGCTGACTTTCTTACCAATGTTCAGATTTCTGATACTAGATTGTTTTAATAAAACTTTATCAAAATCATACACCTTCCCTTAGATAGCACACTTGTGTGTCTAAACAATTATGAATAGGGATGTCGTAATCATAATGGTTAGACCTTTTTGCCACTTCTCACAAGTCCAGGTTAGTGTGCCGGTAAACCACACACGCTCCACTAACGACTTTGAGAATGCAAATATCACAATTGCTATCTTAGCTAAAATCTACTTAGTGAAAGTGTTTCCTCACCATCATTTTCATGAATCGGAGAGAAACCTTATGCCAATTAGATTTGTTGGTGTATGTGTTCTTATCCATGTGAATTGTCATAACCATAGTCACAAGACAAGGATAATGACAAATCCAAACTCATATGGATTGAACTCAATCTTAATTTCTTGCCACCTGGCAGCTCAAGGGCCTGCCATTGCTTCCAAGTTGTTGTGCAACAAATTGAGAACTCTAAGAACTCATATACAAAGCCAACTTTAACTGGAATGGGCAAAAAATATGTCAACACGATAGGTTATAAACCTCAAGTCGTGTGCTAGTGAAGAACTTCAGGTTCTATTCTTGATTAATTCTTCAGACTTTCAAGAACTTTAAGACTCCCACTGTCCTCTTGACCTATAAGACTCCCTTGTCAAACATCCAAGAGATAGTGTGGATTCGAATCAAGACAAACACTTCACACAATTGGCCTAATTTGGTCTTCGTTTTATCCAAAACATCACAATTTACCAATTTCAAATGTACAAGAGTATAAAACTTTTACTCTTACATTTGACAAGTGTTTTAAACCTTCTTTGAGACATGTCACTCAAGTTACAATCTTGGAGTATGACTCTAAGACTTGTATTGGAACGAACTATGACTCATCTTCTTGATTTAACCATTTCAACAATTCAAGTTCCTCTTCTTAGTCATAAGGATGCACTAAGATTTCCTTAGAGAACTACTTTGATATGGTTTCTTAATCATTAAGATGATCACAAAATTGATACTAAAGTACTCACCCATCTTTTCAGATTTTAGAAACTTTTATCCTTCTGCCTAATTTGATTCTTCTTATTCGCTCTGCCTTACATTGGAACCTTTTTCCAATGTCTCAGATTTACACTTAAGCTTGTAAGTATAATCATATTTACTGAGCTTTAGTAAACTATGACGAATAGTCTTATCGATCTTTTGTGGTGGACTTAATCAGTGCACAAGAATGTGTACTCGATCCCTTAGTCCTTTACTTGACTCACACATCCATGTGAACAAGTAATTGGTCTTAATTTTTCCAATACTTGAAAGTTCTCATTCATCATGCTATACAACTTGCATGATTCCAAGTTTCGGTCTAATTGAAACTTGGGTGATGAGAATCTTTCCTTATTTTGGTAAATCTAGACATTACCACAAATGAAAGAACCAATTTCATATTTCCACTCTTGCTCTTAATGGAATCTTATAAGCAACAACATTTCCACAGATGCCATTGTAAGGATATTTTAAAATAAATAAAATCAAAATTTTCCTTTTATTTTAAAAACTTTGCGGAAGAACTTGTCCTTACAATCCATATGAAAACTTGTTGTTATCTATTCCTAAGCAATATCTCATAACTCCTAAGAAGTAGCTCAAGAATCCGATCTTCAAACTATGTGATAGAAATCCATCTACGCGATCAGATTCAGCATATTCTTTCTTTAAGTTTCTTCACTTTTCTTTGATTCTTAAAACATCACCATGTGACCCAGTCACATCATATATCAAGAATCTTAGAATAGAAACTTACCAGAGTTAGATAGTGGACTTTACCTGAAGTAGAGTCAAACTTATTGACTTTAACATCCTTAGGTAAATTTGGCAGCTTCACAACTAATGAACCTTCCTTTGGCAATATAAACATATGGACCCTCTAATAATGGTACACAGGACTATCACAGACTTAGCTTTTCTCTTTACCATTTGGTCACCGAGTTGACTGTGGCCGATCCCTTTCCATTGGGAAGAGAGAGCTTTACTGGATATCCAATGTCATCATTGTCAATGTCCATAAAGTTTTAGGAAGATGATCTTAGCAAATAGATAAGATCATTAAGGGTCTTGTCATAGTTTGTTTCATAGGTGTCCCAAAGGAACTCACTATGTGACTTAGAAAGTGATTGAACCACCAACTTTCTCAAGACTTTGACACCCAACTCTCCCGGCTTGTCAATATGTGACTACATCTCCAAGATGTAACCACACCTAGACCTTGCCTTGCCAATAGAGCTTGAGTGACCTTAAACTTTTCAAGAACTTGTGGGTTAGGGAGAATAATTAAAGGAGGTGAAAGAAGTATGATTTCCATGGGACATCATCTTCATTTAGGAAAGCTTGTTTCAAGAGATTTGGGAAGATCATAAATGTCTAAACCAGACATCTTTTGGGAGATATTCAAGATAGTTGATCTTAATTCCTTAATATGAAACCTAATATGAAATATTAAGGCTAGGACCCAACAAACTATTTTATAACTTTGAAGAGGGATGTCGTAATCCAAGCTATAAAATATTTGAAGGTAGGTGAATGACGATTCACCAATTTCCACCAAGATAAACGAAATGTATTATTAGGTTTTAATTGGATTTGAAACTCCTAGATCTTTTAAGATTCATTGAACTGTTCAACGGCATGTTTCAATCTCGAGTATGCCCTTCAGGTTTTGTCACTGGGATGCCGAGGATCACAAAACAAGGTGTGAAGTAACCATGCAAATTACTTGGTACCCTTAAGTTTTTACCCCTCAATCGATGTGTCGGTTAACCACACACGCTCCATCGATACTATGATAAACATTAAGTTACCCTTTGCCTACCTTGTTAAATACGAGCTAGTGTGCCGGTTAACCACACACGCTCCACTAACCGACTTAAACAAAGTGCAAAGTGTAATTTCATGGATTAGCACCTTATTCACATTTTCCTAAGTAACTAAGATTGGGTATTATTAAGAGTTTAGTTACTTAGTATTTATCATTAATACTTTTAATGAAGGGAGAATTATAGTACTGTCAAACCCGTTCAGCTAACGACCCTCCACCGGTCAAGCAAGCGGTGGGTGAGAGTGGACACCCATTAAGTTGCCATTTTATAGGCAACAACCTTATACCCACCTTATAGACCGGCTTCGTGAATGAGGCGTACTAGCGGTAAAACTGACTTTACTCTTATACATATATATATTATTAACTTATAATATTATAAAGTATAAGGGTTGAATTTTAACTTTTAAAATTCTAAGGGCTAACTTGGAATTAAAGTATTCATAAGAGAAAACTTTACAAATTCCAAAACTTGAGGGAAAGTTTTGAAACTATTCAAAACTAATTAATTCCATAACTTATGTGTTTAAAGTAGTTTTAATCCAAAAACTCTTCAAGTTCCATAACTTGAGGACAAGTTATGGAAGACTTTAAACTAATAAAAGAATTAAATTATCTTTATTTTATAACTTATGGAATTAATTAAGGTTACATATTTTATTACTTAATGAAGTGACTCCTGAACTTCCATAACTTGAGGACAAGTTATGGAGTCATAAAACCATTCAATGAGACAAGACTCTTCATTTTTGTAACCTTTGCCAACTTTTATGAGTTTTATGAAACTTAAATGTGACTTTTCATATAACTTGAGGACAAGTTACAAAAACACATTTTAGAATCAATTCTTAGATTAAAATGGATTGAAAACACATAATCAATTAACTTTTCTATTAATCTAAGCAACTCATAAGAACAAGATAATTCAAATCAGACTTTTTCATGTAATTAGCCTAATCACTAAACTAATTCAAAATATGAATCTATTGACAATTATCTTTGAAATTGGATTAGCATGAACATTACCACATCAAAAACAAGTTTATATGTTCAAAAACAACTTAGGGTAATGTTCCTAGTCCATTTCTAGCCAAAAACCTCGAAAATATGCTGTCTGGGGCTCCTACTCGGCGAGTGCATGAACCTACTCGGCGAGTAGGATGATTTTACTCATGGACTCGGCGAGTTCATCAGTGGACTCGGCGAGTCCAGTGCCCAGAAAGCCAGAAAATCGAGTTTTTCACCATTTTTCAGCAATTTGCATCAAGTATAATTGAAAACAAGCCTAGGCTCTGATACCACTGTTGGGTTATGAGCATTCTAACACTCCTAAGTGTACATGCAACCCTAAATACCTTGGATCTATGTTTTCTCTATTATACATGCAAATAAGAACATCCAAGGTATTATCCTAATCTAGCATACAAAACAATGACTATAGCAAGATAGAATACATACCTCTTTGGTGTAGAATGTCTTCATGAAGCTTGAGTGCCTAGTGCCCCAAGTGTGACACCTCAAATGGCTCACACAACACCAAATACACTTGGAATAACTTGAGAGAATTCTACACTCATGAAATCGGCTAGCCCTTCTTTTTCACACACTAGTGGCCAATTTTGGTCAAGAATAAGATGCTTATATAGTTAAGGTTACACCATGTAAACCCTAATTGACATGGCCTTTCATTTCCATGATCCATGGATACAAAAACACCATGGAGCATCATATGGGTTTTAGCCCAACTAGATAATCCATGGAGCATTAGCCCACTATATAAGTATGGATGATTTGCACAATCAACCCATATATTTAATTAGTCTTCTTTTGATCACTTAATTAATCCTAGATTAATTCTTGATCAATACTAATTAAATAATATTATTATTCTTATTATTAATATACTAGAACTTATAATATACTAATAACCATAAGTGTCTTATTTCTCTCATTATAGTCTATCCAAGTGCATGATGCCATGCAACCCAAATGGACCATGCCGGGTCGGGTCAAGTCTTACCAATTATAGTTATGGACTTAGACATTAATCCAACATATGGACCCTCTATAGCTGATCAGTGCACGATTCGGATTCGAACACGTCTCCTTTCACTACGCCCCGTGTCCGAGGTTGGTACGCCCAGCGTACCTTCGCTTCTTATCCTTCCGAGACTGAGTGCGAGCCAGTTGGATCCTCCTTGCAAGCTTATCCGACGCTACGCGGCGCGTAGCTGCTGACGCCCAATGTAATCCGAGAGGTTTCGGCTCCTACAAATACATGAGAATTTTTCACACCTTTGTTCATTTCATCTCTCACTATTTTCTCTCTCTAGGGTTTTGAACCCTCCCTAAAGTCTAGGTGAACCCCTAGCACCCGAAGGAAGCCCCGAGGCTCCCGAAGTCCCGAGAAAAAGGGTCTTTCGGTTCGGAAACGCTACTCCAAGCGAAATCTGGTTTTCCATAAAACCCACTGTAAGTGAGCTATGCCTATGCTATTTTAAATATAGCTTTTATTTAATTATAGTATCATTATTAGGGCCTTAAAATAATTATTTGGACTATTATTATGAGTTATATAGTGTTGTTTATTGCTTATATAATAATAATAATAACTAGACTATTAAATAGTCTCGGTGAATATTAGACTAAACCCTAGTGGTAATGATACTAGGTTTTGTCGAGGGAAATTGTTTTGAGAGTAACGAAGAGCTGTCCGAGTACAGAGTCACCACCTTATCAAGTGAGTGCATAGTCCCTTTCATCTTACACATAGATATTAAGTATTTAATATAAATTACGTGCTATGTGTGCATATTGTCTGAATACTTGCTGTTTATGCTGGGTGAGAGATTTTTATACATGCTTTAAATGTTTTAAACTCATATGTATTTTTACATCTGTAACACCCCAAAACTGATAACGGCGGAATACGTTTCGGGGTGGAGGACGTCATGTACAGTATCATCACAATTGCATAATAGTAAAAACAAGAAACATACAACCATTTCATTACATAGTGAGTTTAATTACAAGTGTGTTCTGTAAAGTTCAATACACACAAAAAGTAATACAAAAATAAGAGATGCATCTTGTAAGCTCCATCTTCTCCAAAATGTTGCACCTGTACCTGTCTATCTTTGACCTGAGGATGCAAGTTATTTTGAAAATGAGTATCAGCATAAAGCTGGTGAGTTCATAAGAATTTAGTGTGAATTTTGTATAAAATGTATTAGAACGTATAGTGTAAAAAAAACTGCAATTTACATTTATAAGTAGTAGAAAACCCTAGAAAATCCTATATTATCCAGAAAATGCGTCGTAAGTGAAAAACTCTAAGTTGCATGTAAGTTTAGTCATTGAAAACTGTTTGTTGTAGAAGTGTGGTACTAAAATCCCTAGTATGTAATGTAGATAGAGGGAAAAGTTATGCCTGTAGACAGTAATAGTGGTGCGAACTTCCATTAGTAATAGATACTTATTTACTTCGGGATATTAACTGAGACTTTAGTCTTAGTATTTTAGTGTGGATGTAGTGTGTTCCTTTTATGTGACTAATAGTGTGAGTAATAGAGGATCCCATGACCTTCCCGGTCATACACAGTGTAGTGGAGTAGTGCCATCCCTGGGCCTGCTCGGCTCGGACTGAGGTTAACAGTCGGGATATAATAGTGTCTGCCCCGTATGGATCTATTCATGTAGCATCGCCTTCCTTCCGGAAAGCTCTGGTCACAGTATGTAGCACGTAGAGTATCTTGTAGAGAGTTAGTGTGTTATCTTTCGGATTAGTGCTTTCTCTTGTAATATAGTGTAGTAGCCTTTTATGTAGTTCATAGTGTGTTCTCTTATTCGTGTATCGTTTTGTAATAGTATGAATTATAATATGTGGAGTAGTAGCGGCAACAAGTAGTGGTGGCCTTAACTATACCTATTATAGTTAAATTAGTGTGTATGGTTCTTGGAAATTAAGTAATATAGGCGTCGAATGAGATGAAAATGCTCGTATCTAACACCAATATACATGATATATAACTAAGGAATCAAGGACAGTCGGACGGATAACAAATACCCTAAGCCCACGTCAAACAAGAACAAGAAATAAGGCGAGCTATCGGTCCTAAGTCCTTCAAGCCTTACTTATATAAATATATTAGTGTAGATACATTTTATAAGAAAAGTAATTTAATAAGAATCTTGACAAAAAAAAGCATTTAGAAAATAGTTTATTTTTCCAAAGTAGTTTTGAAAGCGTAAAGTTCTTTTATAAAGCATAGTGATAAATCACATGTGATTTCAACTACGAATAGTAAATCACATGTGATTGATTTCCATAAAAATGTATATTTGACTTGTATCCCCCCCCCCTAAAACATAAGAAAACATTAGAAAGGTTCATTAAGGGGTATGAACTCACCTGTGATCGGGTAAATCGGGTGAAACTGTCGGTTGAGCGTTTGGTGTCAATTAAGGACTTGTACACCTTTTTAGTCCCTATTAACATATGAGATATATGTTTTACAAGAAATTAGTCACTTACTTTTTATTAAAACATTTACCTATCCTAAAATCGATTCGAGGTCTTATGAGTTAGAAGTGGTTCTCGGGGATTGTACAAGACCAAAAGGGGTACTAAGGGGGGTTCAAGAGCTTACTCCCTTGGAGTTTACGGCCCAAAGGCCACTCCTTGGGAGTTTACGGCCGTAAGCCTCTTGGCTTGGCCGTGAAATCTTGTTCAATCCCCAATTTTGATGTTAAAGTCCTTAAATCAATCCCATAAATTGTCTAGTGAAGGTCTAGGGCTAATTAGGGGGTTTAAACCCTCATTTGGTGAGGTTTGGGGGAGTTTACGGTCCTAGCTTATGCTTGGGCCGTAAAATCTAAATTAACCCTCAAAATGTGATGTTTAATGGTCCCAAACTCGAAATGGAATTCCCTAAAATCATCTCTCAAGCCTAAACATGCATTGGAAGGGTTTTTGGGGCATTTTACATGGAAAAAGGGTGTTTACGGCCTAAGCATGTGCTTGGGCCATAAACCCTTCTTAATGCCCTAAAACTTATGGTTTTGATGCTAAAACACTCCTAGGTAAAACCCCTAACTAGTATCCAAGCTTAAAAGAAGGAAATTTGGGACTTTAGGCCACTTTTTGGGTGTTTACGGCCTAAGGAGCTTCTTAGGCCGTAAACTCCTTGGTCTTATCCCATTCACACGATTTTTGAGCTATAACCACTATGATGCATGATTAGAACAAGTTAGGGAGGAAAATCTTACGTTTGGGGAATTTGCGGTTTTGAAGTCGAAAACGAGTCTAGAGAGAGAAAGTAGTGAGAGAGAGTATGTTTGAGTGGTAAAAGGGTTCAAAGAGGTGTTCACCTTCCTTATATATGCCTCGGGTATTGCACCCGGTACACAACTACCCGATGCTAAAGTTTAACGGTGTTTAAACTTTTTACCCGGGTTAAGTGACTGAAAAATAATATAACTTTATTTCGTTAAAATGGGACTAACATTAACGAGTTATATTTATTTACCAAAACAAATATTCACAAGAAATATAAATAAATGCTTAGATATTTATTCATTATACGACTCCATATTACGGAACTTTTTCAAAATGACAGAACCCGTTAGCAGAACGGAATTATATAACGGAATAAACGTTGGTTTGTCACATCATCCCCCCGTTAGGGGAATTTCATCCCGAAATTTAGAATTCATACAGATAAGTTATTACAATACTACTAAGCGAAGAGATGGGGATATTTGAGTTTCATTTGATCCTCGCGCTCCCAAGTGAGTTCCGGTCCCCGCTTGGCGTTCCACAGAACCTTCACAATTGGGATGCGGCTTTGTTTCGTTCATTTTACTTATCGATCCATAATCTCCGCAGGCTCTTCAACGAAGTTGAGGCTCTCATTGACCTCGATCTCGTCAAGTGGAATTACTAGAGTCTCGTCGGAGAGGCATTTCTTCAAGTTTGAGACGTGGAAGGTAGAATGTATGTTACTGAGTTCGCGGGGTAGGTTGAGTTTGTAAGCTATAGGGCCGATTCTAGCGAGAATCTCAAAAGGCCCTATATACATTGGGTTCAGCTTTCCACGCTTTCTGAATCGTATCGTGCCTTTCCAGGGCGAGACCTTCAAAAGGACTCGGTCTCCCACCTGGAATTCCAAGGGTTTTCTTCGTTTGTCCGCGTAGCTTTTCTGTCGATCGCTAGCGGCTTTTAATCGTTCGCGAATCTGTACAATCTTCTCAGTCATTTCTCGAATGATTTCCGGACCCGTGAGAGCACTGTCAGGAACTCGTCCTTTAGCTAGCTGAGTGTCACCCACCTCAGCCCAGCACAGAGGGGATCTGCACTTCCGGCCGTAGAGGGCTTCGAATGGAGCTGCCTTGATGCTCGTGTGATAACTATTGTTGTAGGAAAATTCCACAAGGGGTAAGTGTGTATCCCACGATTTACTGAAGTCAATCACACAAGCTCGCAGCATATCTTCTAAGGTTTGGATCGTCCTCTCACTTTGTCCGTCAGTCTTCGGATGGTAAGTTGTACTCATATCTAGCCTCGTCCCTAGAGCCTTTTGTAGTGATTGCCAAAATCTCGAAGTAAACCTACTATCTCTATCTGAGATAATAGATATAGGGACGCCATGCAGCCGAACTACCTCCTTAATGTATGTTCTTGTGATTTTCTCCATCTTGTCCGTTTCCTTGATGGGTAGGAAGTGTGCAGACTTGGTCAATCTGTCGACGATGACCCAAATGGTATCCAACCCACCCGTTGTCTTGGGCAGCTTGGTTATGAAGTCCATTATAATCTGCTCCCACTTCCATTCCGGTATCTCCGGTTGTTGGAGGAGACCCGATGGCTTCTGGTATTCGACCTTGACCTTCGCGCAAGTAAGGTACTTACTCACGAAGGTAGCAATCTCTGCTTTCATGTTAGGCCACCAGTATAGCTTTTTGAGATCCAGATAAATCTTATCCGAACCTAGGTGGACGGAGTATCGAGTGTTGTGTGCTTCCTTCATGACCAAGTCTCTGAAACCTCCGTGGCGCGGAGTCCAGATTCGGTCCATGAGATAGTAGGCTCCGTCACCCTTGACCTCCAAACTCTTATCCATTCCACGTAGGGATTCTCCCGTCACATTCTCAGGCTTTAAGGCTTCCAGCTGAGCCTCCTTGATCTGTGCGGATAGATGCGAATGGATAGTTATTGATAACGACTTGGTTCTTCGACCAGAATACTCCTTTCTACTTAGGGCGTCTGCTACCATGTTGGCTTTCCCCGGGTGGTAACGAATTTCACAATCGTAGTCGTTGAGTAGTTCGACCCATCGGCATTGTCTCATGTTAAGTTCTTTCTGGTTTAGTATGTGTTGGAGGCTTTTATGATCAGTGTACACTATGCTCTTCGTGCCGTACAAGTAATGTCTCCATATCTTTAAAGCGAATACAACCGCCCCTAACTCGAGATCGTGCGTGGTGTAGTTTACCTCATGTGTCTTTAGTTGTCTGGAGGCATAGGCGATGACCTTACCTCGTTGCATCAAGACACAACCGAGTCCTTGGTTCGACGCATCGCAGTATACAACAAAATCTTATGTTCCTTCGGGAAGGGATAATACCGGTGCGGTGCATAGGGCTCGCTTCAGGGTCTGGAATGCCTTCTCCTGTTTCTCTTCCCAGTCAAATGTTATGCCCTTCTGTGTCAACATAGTGAGTGGTTTCGCAATCCAAGAGAAGTTCTGAATGAATCTGCGGTAGTAGCCAGCGAGGCCTAGAAATTGACAAATTTCTGTAGGCGTCTTCGGTGCTGAACAGTTCTCGATAGCTTTAACCTTGGAGGGATCCACGTGGATTCCTTCTTCACTAACCACGTGTCCTAAGAATTCAACTCTTCGAATCCAAAATTCACACTTAGAGAACTTCACATATAACTTCTCTGATCGTAGGGTTTCTAGGACTCGTCGTAGATGATTCTTGTGTTCTTCCTCGCTCCAAGAGTAAACGAGTATATCATCTATAAAGATGATGACGAAATGATCTAAATATAGACGACACACCCTATTCATCAAGTCCATGAATACTGCGGGTGCTTTAGTCAGTCTGAAGGGCATCACTACGAACTTGAAATGTCTGTAACGAGTTCGGAAGGCTATCTTCGGAACATCCTCCTCAAGCACTCGTAACTGGTGATACCCGGACCTAAGATCAATCTTGGAGAAGTAACTCGCCCCTTGAAGTTGGTCGAATAGGTCGTCGATACGAGGGAGAGGATAGCAATTTTTGACCGTGAGTTTGTTGAGTTCCCTATAATCGATGCACATACGAAACGATCCATCCTTCTTCTTCACGAACAAGACCGGAGCTCCCCAAGGTGAGAAGCTTGGCCTTATAAAGCCCTTGCTGAGTAGCTCGTTAAGTTGACCGGATAGTTCTTGCATTTCGGCAGGCGCTAGACGATAGGGCGACTTAGCTACGGGGGTAGCTCCTGGGACTAGGTCGATTCTGAACTCAACCTGACGTTTGGGAGGTAGACCTGGAAGATCCTCTGGGAAGACGTCAGGGAAATCGCATACAACGGGGATGTCTTTTGGATTTGTCGCTTTCCGGCTTGTGTCGACGACGTGAGCCAGAAAGGCGTGATATTCCTTACGCAAATATTTCTGGGCCTGAATACTGGAGATGATACGAAGGCTCGTACCGGGTTTGTCTCCATAGAACAATAGAGTTTCGTGATTCGGAAGATTCAGGCGAATGGCTTTGTCGAAGCATAGGATATCGGCCCGATGAAGACTCAACCAGTCCATACCCACAATGACATCGAAATTCTTGATTGAGACTGGTATAAGATCGATTGGAAATGAGTGATCGTCTAACATAAGGGTACAACCTATGTAGATTTCGTTAGAGCTTTCAGTCTTCCCGTTAGCCATTTCTACGACGAATGTTTCTTTTAGTGGTTGCGGGGATTGTTTAAGTAAGTGTTTAAAGTTTTGGTTTATGAAGCTTCTTTCTGCACCACTATCGAATAAGACACAGGCATAAGAGTTGTTGAGAAGAAACGTACCCGTGACTACTGTGGGATCCGCTACTGCCTCATTGTGACCAATAGCGAGTAGTCTTCCAGTTCCTCCAGCATTCCCAGCCGTCGGACAGTTTTTCTTGAAATGACCAGCTTCACCACAGCCATAACAAGTCTGGGTCACTCCCGAACCTGGAACTTGCAAGATAGGTTTGGGCGGGGCCCTACAAAATCGAACAGTATGGCCCTTCCGGCCGCAGTTGGAACACTGCAATTCACGGCAGGGGCCGTTGTGGTGGAAAAGGCACTTGGGACACTTGGGCAGGTTCCCAACATAAGCTTTTGTTGGTGCAGGAGTGGCTGGAGTGGTGGCAGCATGGACCGCCACAATTTGTTGATCCTTGGAGGAGGTTTGGGTTTTCTTGCCCTTTCTCTTATCCCAATGCTTCCTCTTTTTGTCAGATGAATCAGGTGGTGCAGTGGCAGTCGTGGTTGCTATTGCTGGAGTGGAAGAGACTTCATGATTGATTAGACTCTAGGCCAATTCCTTGGCGCTGTCGAAGGTGGTAGGGCATGAGGCTAGAACGTTTCCTCGATACGGGGGCATTAAACCCCAAATGTATCGCTCAATCTTTTTGCTTTCAAAAGGGATAATGTTTGGACACATAGCAGCCAAGTCGCAGAACTTGGCTGTGTAAGTTGTTATGTCGATCCCTTTCATCTTGAGGTTCCAGAGTTCCTCCTTAAGTTTCTGAATTTCGCCCCTAGAGCAGTATTCCCTTCTCATGAGGTCTTTCAGTGTGTCCCAGCCCATGGCGTTGGCTGTTATCAAAGAGAGTAAATTGACATGGCCATTCCACCATGTCAGAGCCCTGTTAGTGAGGGTGGAAGTAGCGAACTTGATTTTGCTCTCTTCAGGACAAGAGCACATTTCAAAGACAGCTTCGGTCCTTTCAAACCACTGAGACAATGCTAGAATTCCTCCGGTGCCATCGAAAAAGGTAGGTTTGCAGTTCATGAAGTCCTTATAAGTGCATCCCTACACTCTTTGGTAGACTTCACCAAATCTAGAGTTGCCACCGCTCGCATCACCAGAGTTCATTTGAGCCATGGCTGCTGTCACAGCTGCAGTCACAGCCGTTTGGAACAACACTGGATCGAACCGCGGAGGAGGAGGTGGCGGAGGAGGGGTTTGAGTTGCTGGTCTTCCTCTGTTTGGACGCTTTCGTGGAGGCATCTTTCACTGGAAGATCATAAAAATGATGGCAATAGTAAGAGTCTATTGCGAATATGAATAGAGTGTTTCATGGATTAAATCAACATAATCCAAAGATCAGAAAGAGAGTCATAGCAATAGAGTAGTTAACTACCAATTTACTGGTATTAATGATGTAGTACAAGTTCGGAAAAAGTGACCTAACAGTAGGTCTTACATCAAACCATAGGGAAAAATGTTGGCAGTCTAGAGGTCTAGTTAGAGTACTTTTTAAGCTAGGAATGTTTACAGACAAGTGATCTACGAAACATAGAGGGGAAGGCTAGTCCCTTAAACAAAAGAGTGAGGTAACTAGACGTCTTCTACTGGCGACGGTTACTTGCTGGGCGAACCCTCAGATCCGCTAGCTGACGCATAACTTCCTGAAGGTGTCGTTCATGAGTCCTTTGGCGCGCTCGGAGTTCCCTAACTTCGGCTCGGGATGCAACTAGTTGTTGCTGCAGAGCCTCGTTGGTCCTCCTTGTCCTGTCCATGGCCTCTTCAAGTTGGCGGATGCGGACAGTGTTGAGATTCGAGTTGGCATCCACTTCTACGACTCGGCCTATAGCTGCTTGACTCTGCTCGACATTCCTAGCGACCCTTCGGATCATGATGGGCAGAACTCGATCCGCTGATCCTCCTTCGCTTATGTTGTAGAAACTTCGGTCCCCATTGAAAGGTAAAGGCTGACCCTGCTCCTCGCTCCATCGGTTCAAGTTTATTGCCCACATGGGAGTGGGACCCTAAAATGCCGGACAGGGGTTGGGGTTCAGAGCCTCAGGAGGTAGGTTGTTAACTTCTAGCTCGGAGTCGGAGCTATCCAAAAAGCCTTCAGCATGATGGTCATCCAAAGGGATCGAGTGCTCATCGTCCAATTCCTCATCGAGCCATCCTGCATTGCTCTGGTTTGGATAGTACGGATCGTCGGGATGGTGGAAGCCAGCCATGATCTCTATGCGAGAAAGGGGGAATAGAAAGGTTAATAGACGCACTAATCTAGGATACTCATAAGATGAATCGTTATTAGTTGACCCAATACTTGTGTAGTGCATACCAATTACATGTAACCGAAGCAAGATAGTCCTTCGAATAAGCAACCCTAACTTCAGACCCCCAATCAAACAAGAACAGAGAATTAAGCAAAGGCCACAGATTCTGAGTCTATAGCGCCCTAGTCACATGTAACCATGGTGTATCCACTTAGCAACTATTGTCCTACCAGTAACGACTCTTTTAGTTCTCACATATGTATATTTTAGAGACACAGAATACTCCTATAGTATTCTTATTCTAACGTTATTTTGGTAGTGTTGGTAAGTTTTAGACATGTTGCAACACCACAACCAAACTTAGGCACATGCTAGTCACTCCCAGGAAAATGTAGTTGATCAGGCTACATCCCCCCAGATATGACCATATGTCTCTAAGCCCAATTATGATGTCCAACAATCTTAATACTTTTGTTCGGTTCTAGTGCGATACTGACTTCTGTATTTATAGAGATGTATATATATATATATATATATATATATATATATATATATATATATACTTAGTTATATATATATATATATATACTTAGTTAAATATTTTAGTATTTAAAAGTATATATTCTTGGTCAGAGTGTTTTAGTCCCGAAGTGTTTATAGTTCGTATATCTTTTATAGGTTGACATACTTGATTCACTATAAACAATGCTCTGAAACCAATTTGTCACACCCCAAAACCGATAACGGCAGAATACGTTTCGGGGTGGAGGACGTCATGTACAGTATCATCACAATTGCATAATAGTTAAAATGAGAAACATACAACCATTTCATTACACAGTGAGTTTAATTACAAGTGTGTTCTATAAAGTTCAATAGACACCAAAAGTAATACAAAAATAAGAGATGGATCTTGTAAGCTCCATCTTCTCCAAAATGTTGCACCTGTACCTGTCTATCTTTGACCTGAGGATGCAAGTTATTTTGAAAACGAGTATCAGCATAAAGCTGGTGAGTTCATAAGAATTTAGTGTGAATTTTGTATAAAATGTATTAGAACGTATAGTGTAAAAAAAACTGCAATTTACATTTATAAGTAGTAGAAAACCCTAGAAAATCCTATATTATCCAGAAAATGCGTCGTAAGTGAAAAACTCTAAGTTGCATGTAAGTTTAGTCATTGAAAACTGTTTGTTGTAGAAGTGTGGTACTAAAATCCCTAGTATGTAATGTAGATAGAGGGAAAAGTTATGCTTGTAGACAGTGATAGTGGTGCGAACTTCCATTAGTAATAGATACTTATTTACTTCGGGATATTAACTGAGACTTTAGTCTTAGTATTTTAGTGTGGATGTAGTGTGTTCCTTTTATGTGACCAATAGTGTGAGTAATAGAGGATCCCATGACCTTCCCGGTCATACACAGTGTAGTGGAGTAGTGCCATCCCTGGGCCTGCTCGGCTCGGACTGAGGTTAACAGTCGGGATATAATAGTGTCTACCGCGTATAGATCTATTCATGTAGCATCGCCTTCTTTCTGGAAAGCTCTGGTCACAGTATGTAGCACGTAGAGTATCTTGTAGAGAGTTAGTGTGTTATCTTTCGGATTAGTGCTTTCTCTTGTAATATAGTGTCGTAGCCTTTTATGTAGTTCATAGTGTGTTCTCTTATTCGTGTATCGTTTTGTAATAGTATTAATTATAATATGTGCAGTAGTAGCGGCAACAAGTTGTGGTGGCCTTAACTATACCTATTATAGTTAAATTAGTGTGTATTGTTCTTGGCAATTAAGTAATATAGGCGTCGAATGAGATGAAAATGCTCGTATCTAACACCAATATACATGATATATAACTAAGAAATCAACGACAGTCGGACGGATAAAAAATACCCTAAGCCTACATCAAACAAGAACATGAAATAAGGCGAGTTATCGGTCCTAAGTCCTTCAAGCCTTACTTATATAAATATATTAGTGTAGATACATTTTATAAGAAAAGTAATTTAATAAGAATCTTGACCAAAAAAAAGCATTTAGAAAATAGTTTATTTTTCCAAAGTAGTTTTGAAAGCGTAAAGTTCTTTTATAAAGCATAGTGATAAATCACATGTAATTTGAACTACGGATAGTAAATCACATGTGATTGATTTCCATAAAAATTTGACTTGTATCCCCCCCCCCCCTAAAAGATAAGAAAACATTAGAAAGGTTCATTAAGGGGTATGAACTCACCTGTGATCGGGTAAATCGGGTGAAACTGTCGGTTGAGCGTTTGGTGTCAATTAAGAACTTGTACACCTTTTTAGTCCCTATTAACATATGAGATATATGTTTTACAAGAAATTAGTCACTTACTTTTTATTAAAACATTTACCTATCCTAAAATCGATTCGAGGTCTTATGAGTTAGAAGTGGTTCTCGGGGATTGTACAAGACCAAAATGGGTACTAAGGGGGGTTCAAGAGCTTACTCCCTTGGAGTTTACGGCCCAAAGGCCACTCCTTGGGAGTTTACGGCCGTAAGCCTCTTGGCTTGGCCGTGAACTCTTGTTCAATCCCCAATTTTGATGTTAAAGTCCTTAAATCAATCCCATAAATTGTCTAGTGAAGGTCTATGGCTAATTAGGGGGTTTAAACCCTCATTTGGTGAGGTTTGGGGGAGTTTACGGTCCTAGCTTATGCTTGGGCCGTAAAATCTAAATTAACCCTCAAAATGTGATGTTTAATGGTCCCAAACTCGAAATGGAATTCCCTAAAATCATCTCTCAAGCCTAAACATGCATTGGAAGGGTTTTTGGGGCATTTTACATGGAAAAAGGGTGTTTACGGCCTGAGCATGTGCTTGGGCCGTAAACCCTTCTTAATGCCCTAAAACTTATGGTTCTGATGCTAAAACACTCCTAGGTAAAACCCCTAACTAGTATCCAAGCTTAAAAGAAGGAAATTTGGGACTTTAGGCCACTTTTTGGGTGTTTACGGCCTAAGGAGCTTCTTAGGCCATAAACTCCTTGTTCTTATCCCATTCTCACGATTTTTGAGCTATAACCACTATGATGCATGATTAGAACAAGTTAGGGAGGAAAATCTTACGTTTGGAAGCCGGAATTTGCGGTTTTGAAGTCGAAAACGAGTCTAGAGAGAGAAAGTAGTGAGAGAGAGTATGTTTGAGTGGTAAAAGGGTTCAAAGAGGTGTTCACCTTCCTTATATATGCCTCGGGTATTGCACCCGGTACACGACTACCCGATGCTAAAGTTTAACGGGGTTTAAACTTTTTACCCGGGTTAAGTGATTGAAAAATAATATAATTTTATTTCGTTAAAATGGGACTAACATTAACGAGTTATATTTATTTACCAAAACAAATATTCACAAGAAATATAAATAAATGCTTAGATATTTATTCATTATACGACTCCATATTACGGAACTTTTTCAAAATGACAGAACCCGTTAGCGGAACCGAATTATATAACGGAATAAACGTTGGGTTGTCACAATATCTACAAAATATGTTGGGTATAACATGGGTAGATGAAGGACGAGGGGTGAAAGCTGAAATAGAGGAATATTAGTGGTATGGACCTAGTGCCCTATAGGTTAACATTGGCAGCAATGAACCTAGTACCCTATAGATGAGGACTTGCAGCTGCGCCACAACCTGTAGATGTTGTTGATCTACGATAAACATCCTAGCAGCTGCGCTCTAAGGATAGTATCAACAGCTGCGCCTAAAGGACAATACCGACAGATACACCTCGTAGAGAATGTCACAATTTTGGCAGCTGCGCCTAAGTGAAAGAACTAGCTACTGTGCTTGATAGATGTGTCATTGACAATGATGTAATTCGTACCTATTCCTTAGGATAATCCTTAGGAATGAATGAACGAGAAATAGCTGATTCTTTGGGTAGATCCTTAAGAATAAAGAAGATAATGGGGATGGGTAATTGGGTTGATTGTTTGATTGTTTAAACATAATAATTGTATTATTGTGGGTTGAAAACCCTATGTACTCACCAGGTTTCCCAACCTGACCGGCTCAGTTTATTTATATCACAGGTGATGATATGAAGTCACATTACACTGAGAGATTAAGGAGATATAAATCACTAGTGTAAATAAATGTAAGTTCTGTTTATGATTATGTTTTTGTATTAACCATGACATCCCAAGAGTTTTAAAATGAATCAAAATACTTTTCTTCGGAAATGCTTTGATAACGTATTTATCAAGTTTTACTGGGAACAAATTCTGCAACACTTTAATGTAAAAATGTTACTCTGATTTTCAAATAATCATAAACAAAATCGGTCTTTTCTGGCCATGAAATTGGGGATGTCACAGTTAGGCCTAGCGTACCCCCAGTTTGAGCACTTTCCCCATTAAGTGCTTAATACCCATGTCCTTTACGTCCAAAATCCAGATCTAAGTCTGTAAAGATGTCCTAAGGCACAAAGTTGGCAACTTTATGCCTTTGAATGTCTCATACACACCCAACTACTCCATTAAGACCTTTCCAAGGTCATTAACCCATGCATGAGGCCAAATCGCCCATCAAGCTTCCATTTTATGGTACTAAAGGACCAAAGGACCTCAGATCTGTCTATCCCATCACCTGGAGTTGCTTAACTCTCAAAGGAGGTCCAAAATCATCCAAAAATGGACCATACAAGAAACCCTAGCTGGATCTAGAGATTTAGATGGAAAAGTGCAAGCTTTTTACCTGTAGAAGCCTTGCAAGATGACTACAATGCAAATTTTTGAGGCACCAAACCATCCCAAGCTTGCCTAGCAACACTCCTTCTTGAAAGAACTCCAAAATGGCCATCAAAACCTTCTTCTTAAGCTCAAATTCTCACTCTCACACTAGCTCAGCTGAAAGTAGATGAAATGGGGTTAAAAAGGCTGATAGGGTTTGGTCTAAGAGGTTAAAAGGTGTTTAAATAGGGGTCAAGTCCGGATTTAGGGTTTTGGCCTTCAATTGCGTACACCCGACATACCCTTACATACTCCCCGCATACGTGAGATGCCCCCACAATCACTTATGCGGAGTACGCTAAGCGTACTCATAAGTACGGTCGGCGTACTCCAAGGGACCATTTGTGCCAAACTTGGGAATCATCTAGGGTTTTCAAGTCATACCTGATTTAGGGCGTTATAACTTCTCACAAGCTCGGAAGCGTAAAGATATGAAATTTCAATTTATATCAGAGTTAATTCACAAACACATAACGAGTCTGATAATTGTTACTTATTACCAGTTGACAAGAACAATTAAGGATTCTATTAACTAATTAAATGGAATGATAAAACCCTAGCTAGGTGATCAGACTAACGAGAATTTAAAATTAAACATTCATTAAGTTCAAAACTGAAACAACTAGATAGAAACACACAAATAAAATCAGATCTGATAACTAATCACATTAAATGTGCTAATCTAATGCATAACTGAAAACTAGGGTTTTAGCCAGACATGACTATAAATGAATCTAAAGTAATAAAATGAAAAACGAATAAAAAATATGATCGTAGAAGTGGTATATGTGATCCCAATTTTTCCTTTTTTTCTCCCGATGACTTTTTTCGACCTTGCAAAACCTCGACACATTTATGCAAACGCAGATGTAAAAAAATACGATCGCAAATTTGGGTTTTCGGCTCGATTCGGACACGATTCTTCAATTTAAGCATTCTAAGTAACTCCTTAGCATCCTTCTTTAGTTCCAACCCTATTTAAGCTCCAAATATGCATCCAGCTGCTCCCAAAGCACCGCCCCACTCGAATTATCTGAAAACGACACAAAAATTCTAGTAGTACGGGAATTCTGATAAAAGACATGAGCTGAACATTATTTAAACTAATGACATGCAAATTTACAAAATATGATGCTAAATGCTAACAAAAACTACCCTAAAAGATCCATAAAATGACATCTATCAAATCTCCCCAAGCTTGAACCTTACTTGCCCTCAAGTAATTAAAAGATTAAACATTATAAACAAATGGAAAGATGTAGATGACCTAAAAAGAATTTAAAACAAAATAAAGGAAACTAAAAACTTGAACTAAAAATATTTCACTACTTTTCTCACATGATCAGATTTCACACCGAGGAAGCTCCAATGAAATCACTACCTAGACGACTGTCTCAACACCTTTATTGCAGATTCAAAATTCATTTTTAATAAGTCAAACCAAGCTTGAGTAAATAAATTTTACACCGAATTGAATTTGTGAAAACAAAGTATTTTTAAAATTAATTTCATGAAAATTCGTTTATAAAAACTTAGCTTGACCGACCCCGCCTTTTTTTTCCGAACTCATCCAATAAACGCGGCAAGCTCCATTATGGACAGAAAGTCTAAGCTTACCCATATGATTCCACTATCGAGGGATGTAACTCATTATACCATGCATATTCTTTGTCTTGATCAACTCTTCAGATTTAACTTTGCTTGGTCCCTGATTTCAACTTGAACTTGACATGGATTTAACTTTGAATTTTAGATTTCTTCAAGTTGCTTGATGTACCATTTTTAACATATATATTGATTGGGCACACATTTTACTTTGAGGCCCACCATATCATCAATACTTCAAAAATGATAATAAATTGTGTGGATATAACAAGAGTTCCCTCACAATCTCAAAAGACGCAGAAACTATAGGTTTCAGTACTTTAAGGAAACAAAATAGTTATTCAATCTAGGTTCTTGTTAAGGCATATAAGGGACTTATTTCTAAAACACTGTTTGTTTTTCCATCCCACACTTCCATTGTACAAATTATCCGACTCTTATGTTGGTTCATATTTTGAAAACATTTAAAGCACTTTTTTATATGAAAAAAAAATTTAAATTTATTGTAATGAGACTGTTATTTTCGGTTCCTATCACACTTCATCTTTACAAAGTCATCGAATGTAAATAATATCATGATCTCTTACAATTTTTTTTGATTGATTTTTTTTATGCAGAAACCAAACTAAACTAAAATAACTAGAAATAACATATTTTTGGGGTTTTTATTTATTTATAATGATGTAGAAAAATAAAAACAAAAAGTATATTTTTTGATTTTTTGAATTATTTTAAATGCAATGCAGCAAATTAAATGCAGAAAATAAATTTAAAAAATTTCAACCTAAAAACTCTAAAAATCTGAAAATTTTAAAATTTTTAACTAAAAATTTAAAATTTTATACTATTCCTTCCCCAAACTTAAAATGATGCATTGTCCTTAATGCTTAGAGATGACCAACTCAATAAAACATATAAAAGCATGAGGTGTAGCTAGGAAAGAATGTACCTAATAGATTTGCAAAAATTCTAATCTGGATGATGATGTTGTCGAAAAATCTGAATTTCAACAACTTTGAAGATCCTCTGGTTTCCCCAAGCTTGCTTGGAATTGCAACCGCCATTTTATTGAAAGCACAAAAACTAAAAATTACTCCTCGGCTTGCCTCACAGAAAGTCGCCCTTTCTTAAGGTCATTGGCTCGACCATGCCCGAGGACCAGATTGCCTATACATAAAGATTTTGGCACAAAACAATTAACATTAACATGTCCCCCAAAACGGCGCCAATTTGTTAACATGTTATCACGGGAGTATTAAACAAATAAAGTTTCACTGCTGGTTGCACTAATAATATAGCATAGGGAAGCATGGTCGAATCCTCAGGGACACAGTCTAACGGTTAATGCCTTTTCACATCAGGCACATTCTAGTCATAAACAAAAATTATAGAAAGGGGGATTTTGATTAAACTAAAAACTAAAATTGGAGTGAAAATAAACTAACTTTAACTCAGTAATAAAAACGAATTTAGTTCTTCTACGACTTTCCTAATCATGCAATCAGTCCAGGTTGATTATTCAGAATGCGTTATATCTAAGCTGGTACTGAGAAAAACTAAGAAACTCTAGTATAATCTCTTTTACCTAGTTAAATTAACCAAAAGAAACTCTTCCGTTAACCCTAACTTTTTACTATCTAATTAAACAAGCTCTTAATTAAGATCAAAAACGCTGCATTCAGATCTGTGTAAAATTTCCAGCAATACCCAATATTTCTCACAAGCTCGGAAGCGTAAAGATATGAAATTTCAGTTTATATCAGAGTTAAATCCCAAACGTGAAACCAATGTGATACTTGTTACTTATTAGTAGTTGACAAGAACAATTACGAATTCTATTAACTGATTAACTAGAATGTTAAAACCCTAACTAGGTGACCATACTAACGAGAATTTAAAATAAAAAATTCATTAAGTTCAAAACCGAAACAACTAGATAGAAACACACAAAGAAATCTAGATTTGATAACCAATCACGTGAAAAGTACTAGTCTAATGCAGAACTAAAAACTAGGGTTTCATCCAGACGTGGCGAAAAACAAATCGAAACTAATAAAAAGAAAATCAAGCAGATTAATCTTCTAAACTAAGTGTAGGAGATAACTCACAACCTTCAGAACTTTAGAAAGTGCTGAAAAGTGTCAGAAATCACCTTCAGAAGGTTTTTTCATCTTCTGGAACCGTCTCCCTCGAATCTGATCAGGTGGATCTTATTGATACGCACGACAAAAACTTTTGAAACAAGTTGGTAGAATCTCTGATCGTAGAAATAGGATAGGTGATCGTAGATATGGGGATTTTTTCTAGATTTTCCCTTAAATGAAGTATGATGCTATTTTTGAAGTTTCAAGAGTTGAGTCACAAAAATACGATCACAGAAGTGATATATGTGACCATAATTTTTCCTTGTTTTCTCTAGATTGATTTTTTCAACCTTGCAAAACCTCGACAAATTTATGCGAACGCAGATGCAAAAAATGTGATCGCAGGTTTGGGTTTTCAGTTTGATTCAGACACAACTCTTTAGTTTAAGCATACCAAGTCATTCCTTATCATCCTTCTTGAGTTCCAATTCCATTTAAGCTCTACGTATGGATCTAGCTGCTCCCAAAGTACTGCTCCACTTGAATTATCTGAAAATAACACAAAAATGCTAGCAGTATAGAAATTCTGATAAAAGACATGAGCTGAATATTATTTAAACTAATGACATGCAAATATACAGAATATGATGCTAAATGCTAACAGAACTATCCTAAAAGATGCATAAAATGGAATCTATCTGATACCTAACCATATATTTGTTTTGCAACTTGAATCCTAAACTTCGATAATTAATGTTTTTAGAAACTTAAAGGGTATTAATTATTAAAGACATAAAATTTAAAATACTAAGTGAATTATGTTAAATTTTTGTAGTTGAGAGCTAAATCGAATCTCATTACCATGCATCACCTTGTTCTTAAGGATCTACAAGAATCCATAACATTCGATGGTCATAATTTCAGAGAGTGGTATAGTCCTTTAAAAGATACTCTTATGAGAGCCTCAAGCCTAAGGTGTGAGGCGCGGCGTGGCGGCAAGGTCAAGCCTCAAGCTTAACGAGCCATGGCGAGCCATGACGTTTTTCAATGCGTGATGTAAGGCAACGATTTAGTATTAATTTATAATTATATTACCACATAATTATAAGTTTATTTTAAATATAACAACTTTTTAAAAGTGTTATATCAATAACTAATAACAAAATGTTAACAAAAAACACAATACTTGTATCCACGATTAGAAAAGACAAAACAAACAGCAAAAAAATATGTCTCAAATGAAAAAACACGCGCCATAACACGTCAGAACGCGCAATGACACGCCATATCATGCCTTGCCATGCACCATGCCTAACAACAATGTTATGAAGCTTTTTGTAACAGTGAAGTCATGCCTCACGCCATGGGACGCCTTGACGCGCGTCATGGTGCGCCTTTTAGAACACTGCTTTAACATGATATATGGTGTATGCATAAATGTGTTTCGATGATGTTTATGAGACAATTATGGGTATAGTCATTACTGGCTTTTGGAAAGAGCTGGAAGGCTTAGAAGCATTTTACATGTTTTGTTAGGTACAAATATGGAAAAGATGCAGTGATTTATGGTTTGAAACAGTTCAAAATCATGAAAAATACATAGGTTGAAGATAGTCATCCTATGTGCTATAAAACGCCATCAGATAATGGAAAGGAAACCTTTAAGCCCAAGAATTCCAAGAAGGCCCATAATAATGGATCATGTTTCTTCTGCAAAGAAACATGACACTGGAATAGGAGCTATCCCTCTTATCTGAGAAGAAAGTCTAGAGGGATTAGTAGTTCAAGTATCTACTATATAGAAGTTATACTTTTCATATATCACTCAAGTACTTGGTACTTAAAAGTTTAATTTGATATTTGTAATTGGATTGTAAATATTTCAAGAAAAGTAAACACATGAGCACAAGCAAGTTGGAACTGCACTCTCAGAGTTTAGTTTATTATTTATGCTTAGAACATAAAGGGCTTGTAACGTAAAATAGTGTTTGTTTTTGAACAATCTATTTTTTAATTTAGAATGTCTAAATATTTGACTTAGTTATCTTATTTAAATGTTTGATTATTTACTTAAATCATTTTTTATAACAATCATATTCATATTCCGAAATGATTAACTTCTATTTGTGAGACTAAATCTCTTAATTGAATTACAAAGTAAATATCATAATTTTAATAAACAACAAGTTCTATAAGCAAACACATTTGACTTAAACTTATTTTAAAATCAAACTTATCTAAGACATTCTTATCTTTATTATATAAATGTTATGCTTACATTCCAATTTCAAGAAAGGGATATTTGAAGGCAGATAATGTAGTTTATTTGATATATGTGAATTTTGTTTATATATAAAAAAGTCATACACTATGATGTATGACTTCCTTTCTAATGAATATCTAGGATTTAACAAATGATACCAAATCAACTTAATTGAAAGCTTTAGTCGTCGTCATTATATTTTACATGCTAAAGCATAATTGTGAAACCTTATTGAATCTTTCAAATATGAAATTGATATACAAATCGACAGAACCATCTAAAGCCTTAGTGATTATAATGGATGAACTAATACTTACTAATTGAAGTTTACTTTCTAATCCGTGGAAATTATATTCCTTTATTCTTTTGGTAAATATCTTAATCACTATCAAGCATACTCTTATTACTAAAACCATGGTAGTAAAAATCGTTCGGCGGTGGATTGGGGTCAAGCGATTAATCGGTTTGGCAGAGATTAATCGAATACCTTAAATTACTAATAAAACTATTTTAAAATATAATATATCCTTAAAAAATTAGTATTTGAAAATTTAAAATTTTGAAATTTTGAAATTTTTAAATATTTGGTATAATATTTGAAATTTTGAATATTTAAAAATTTAAAATTTTGAAATTTGTTAATTTTGGTGTAATATTTGAAATTTTGAAATTTTGAAAATTTGAAAATTTTCCCGCCTAGGACCGCCAAGGACCGTCGAAGACCGCCTAGACCGATCATGACCAATTTCCGCCAAACATCCCTAATCGTAATCAGTGGCAGGCCGCCAAGTGCTTAGGTTGATATTTACAACACTGACTAAAACCAACTAATGAGTAGATAAAACACTTTATAAGATTTTGTATGGAAAAACTTCATCCCTATCTTACTTAATTTTTGTGGGTTTGAAGCCTATGTTCACTAAAACTTCTAAACCCAAAATCTACTAAATACGTATTTGTAGAATATTCTAAAAGGGGATTTAGATTATTATATACAAACCCATTAAGAATAAGATCTCATATTCCTCTGAAAGCTGAGTTAACAAAAAGCAAGTTTCTAATGACAAAACAAGTGGAGGACACATTGAACTTGAAACAGCTTAACAACCATAGCATGATGTGGTAGCAGTTGACATTAGTTTTAACAAGGAATTGTTGAACATGAATCACCGTTATTTGTAAACTCAAATTGTTCACATTAATGGTAGAAATTATCTACGACTTGAGAAATATGGAATCTATCATTGATAAGTTCTTCTTGATGGTTTCTGGAAAATCCATCAACTACCAAAATGCTATATCAGATCTTGAATATGATAAATAACTTAGAGTCATTAACACCGGGATGTAATCCAAGTATGAGCTTGATTAATCTTCCTTCCTATATCAAGGCTAGAAGGAGTAAGTAATTCTTGGATAATTAGTTTTACTAATTTCCAAAAATGGTTTTTTCCTATTCTGAGGATGAATTTTGGGCTCTAAGTATAATCAAAACGAATCTTCTCTTCTAATAAAAGACTCTTAAATATGCCACATGGCTCTTTTTTACAACTCTACTTTGCCACATGGCACATTCTCCTTCACTCTTCCCTTTAAGTCCCGCCTAAAAGCTTCATCCTTGATGCATTCCTACAAAATAGGCATTTAAGTTAGAAACTATTCAATTATCCCATCAAATCAGCAAAAAAATCATGTAATTATCTGAAATTGAATTATATTAGCCAATAAATCAGCTAACGTAATCTCATCAAAAAATTAAAACTAATAATATGTTCTTTGACCCACCGAAACTACATTCTCTTTCTGTATCAACGAGGTAGCAGCTTCTATTTTGTTTCTGCATAGGCTTGAAGATTCATTCTCCATCAGGTAATTACTTGTGTTTTTTTTGCTTTGTGTATGGTTCATTTTGTTTATATCATATTTCTTTGTTGATGTTCGGTTTCAGATTCAGTTACATTTCTTTATGTCGATTAACCTATATGCAGCAAGTTGTTAACAATACATACTACATAATAGATAAACGTAATATCTTCAATTTTAATTTGATTTTAAACGATTTTGTTTCTCAGTTTGTTCCTTAATCCTAGCGTCTTTGAATTTATAAATAATTCTTATCTTTCTCAGTGTTGACATCAAATATCCTTTCATTTATCAATGCTCTGTAGAAACTGAAGAAAAAAACATTAATATTCACATCAGTTTAATATGAATCTTCAGTGTATGTCCTTCTCTGTGTGTTCATTTTTAATTTGTATGTATCTATGTATGTGTTATGTTGACGTTTGTTTGTATAGAACTGTATTTATGTGCTTTGTTAGAACAATATTTATGAAAATATTACTTATGTTTATTGATGCCAAAAAGATGTTAGATGGGATGCTTATGGAGGATTCTCGGTTAGCTGACTAGAAAGCTATTGATACAAATTCCGTTTTAATATGTTTGTTTAAATGAAATTTGTTTCGCTGTCATTGTCATTATTCCTGTAGGGACGGAATGGTATTTTATTAAATAAAGCGAATAACAATCCAAACAAATGTTTTCAGTTACAAAATCAATGTTTATGACTGAAAAGTACATTGCTATTGCCTTAACTTTTAGAACATACTAATAAATAAATTTTAGTAATATGTTTCTGTTTTTTGTTTCAATCATTATTAGCTTTATTCTTTTAATATGAGTATAATGCTATCAGGTCATCCATTCCTCAGGTGAAATTCTTACAATACAATGCCTTAATAAGAAATCTTTTCAAAGTACATTGTTCTAATAAGAAGAAATGAAAGTAGAATGACATAATAAGAAAGAGTTAGGAAGTAGATTGTTTTCCAGGTGTTAATTAGTAATTTCGTACCTACATTATCAATCAAGAGTCATTTAATTTGAATATGAACCTGGTGCAAAGTTGGCTGCTTCTATCCCATTGTAGTTTATAGAAGCCTTGTCATAAATCCTAATAATATATAAATAAGTCTCAAATAAAGAATCCAATCAAGGTTTGAAAGAAAAAAATCTTAAAAGTCAAACCTTGCTCGATTCCACTGTCAAATAACATAAGGTAGATGTATTTTTTATTTTATGTCGGCCAAATAAAGAAAAAAATTGGTAAGAATGATCAAATTGACCAAAAAAATCAAATGGTCATTTTAACTAAAAAAAACTCTACATTATTATTATTATTATTATTATTATTATTATTTTTTGAGTATTTTATGTCAGTATAAGGTTCTTTTTTGTTCATTTTAATTTTAACCCCCAAAAAAAGTATACTTTCTAGTATAAGAGATTCATATCATTATAACAATATTTTTTGTTCGGTTTAAGTTTTATGTAGGCCAAATGACAAAAAGGGTGTCAAAATGGTCAAATTGACCAAAAAGGCAGAAATTGTCATTTTCACTAAATTCTACAAAGAGCATTATACTTCTGTGTAGGGAATTTTCAAAATTTAACAACACCACTTTAGAATTGTACAATGATATAACTAGGAATTTTTTTTTTTTTTTATCAAAGTTATGTTATAACCAATGTTATCACATAGATATACATAGAGAAATAGTATGCAATGCATACCTTCTCTATGAAGCCCGCTTGAAAATATGAGTGAACAACACAATTGCCATGTATAGCTACAAGAAACCCAACAAAAGTTTAATTAAAGTTTGATAAACTATAATTTTGTATGTTTATGACAAGTAAATGTTATAATTATATAGCATTGTACTTTGATAGTATAATGTTATAATTATGTATGGTATGACAGTTAATTAGTTCTACATGTAGAACATCAATCATGCTACTGGATTTCTAAACTATGATTGGATTAATATAATATGAAGACATAAATAGAAAACTATAATTATCAACTTATTAGAGTTCCTTCAAAAGGGGCTGACTTTGAGAAAAAGCTTGAAGGGACATTACATTCAACATGTTTTGCGTGGGTTTAAGTACTAGAACCTACAAGATGATAGTAGTAGACATAATTTATAAACACTAAACGATTCATATTGAAAACAATTTATTTCCCTGTTTGTATACAAGTGTTTCGAAGTTTACGCAAAAAGTGGTATTTTTATTTATAACATCTTTTATTCTTAATTTTCATTTGTACATTGTTATATATTTTTAATATACGTTTATTGCAATAAATTAATTTGTATTTTTCCATATACCAATTTTCTTTTACTTCATTCATTATGGTTGTTTTATATTTCATTATATAATATCATCATTTTTTTTTTATTAATTTACACATAAATAATGTCCCAAGAATCTTAAAAACATCACATATTTATTTGAAACAATCATTATAAAGTTACATAACAATCACATATCTTTGTCACTTAATAATTTTTAAAAAATAATTGAATAATAATCATGATCTTAATTGTCATAATTCGTTAAATTTTATAACCGTGGTTTCCCACGGATTATAACCTAGTTAATAATTATAAATCCGTGTTCTCCTAAGTAATGTCTTCATTTCAGTATATCACACGTGTCAAAAGAGATTAAAATGAATGAAAAATTACATGTAAAAATAAGGTACTTGGCAAGAATAATAAATAAGTTAACTATATTTGGGTTTCTCTAAATATTTGTAAAAATAAGAGGCCCAAAAGAATCAAGGTAGGCTTTGTCCAAATACAAAAGGTCAAACATATTGACAAGCTCTTCTAAAGATTGAGATCTAGAGAGAAATAGCCAATGGGTTCTTCTTCTAAAGATCAATTGCCGCCATATCCGAACGCAGCTCGAATCTCCGATTCTCAATGCTATTCTCAGTACACTGCTTCTCTCAAATGTAACCATACTCTTTCTATGCGTCGATACTTTTTCATTTCGGTAAATTTGTATCGGTTTCTCCATAATTAACGAACCACTATAGTTTTAGGGTTCATTCAGTTTTAGGAGCTCTGCTGTTCATCTAATTTAGGGCTTCTCTTGTTGCGTGATTGCTTAATTAGGGCATGTTCGAATCATGCTTGTTATATCCAAAATTTTCCTTGATCCCCACATACCGATTAGATAAAGAAGAAAAATCCCTTTTAGCATCAGTATTTTATCTGGTTTGGGAAATCAGTACAATTGGTGCTACTGTTTATATTTTTGGGTGTAATTTTTACTAAAAATGGTCTATATCTTTCTTTGATGATTGTTAGTGGCATGAATTTGAAACTATCGGGTGTTATTTAGGAATCAAATGTTTTTCTATTTTAAATTTCTTCATGCTTGTTTATCTATATGTTGGAATCCATCCCTTTTCTGCACATATTTTTGATGATCATTAGTAATAAGTCCTGAATTCTCAGGTTTGGAAGAATTTAGCTCTGATAAAAGCAAATGTCAAGAACATTTTGATGTCTACAAGGAATGCAAGAAGAAAGAGGTTAGTTTTACATGTTCCTTTATCTTTTTTCTGGCTCTTTTATATGGATTTTCAAAAAATGGTAGATTACTTTTTATTTTTTATTTTTATTTTTATTTTTTGGTGTTGTAGAGAGAGGCTAGATTGGAGCGCAATCGAAGTCGATCACTTTTCTCATGAAGCTTCATTAATGACTCCTAACATTTCATCCTTTTAAAGTTGTGAGCATTTGAACAAATGATTATGTATTACTTTATTAATGTTTTTCATAATAAACTTTGTTATGTACTTATGTTAATAATACTAGTTTTTTGTTTGCGAAAAGATGATTTTAAGAATTGTTATATTTTCTATTTATATGTATAATAATTGTTACACCTTTCATGTTAAGTATAATGTATGGATTTTGGTGAAAATCGTCAACACAGTGAACATATGTTTTATGTGTATAAGCATATTTATGTGATTGGTTATTTGAGTGTTTTGTTTTGTAATTTTTTGGTCTAGAAATAAAAGATTGGAAGTGAGTCCATGTAATTTACTAAAATGAAGATACATATTTTGGTACATGTTGGAAATACAATGACATCGTATGTAGGAACAATGAATAATGACCTAAACAAATTAAAAAGTGTTGCTATATTAGTTTTTTTAAATGCGAAGTTTTTAGTAAGAAATACATAACTATGATCTATATTAGTTTTGAGAGCTCATGTTTTAATTTGTAAAGTAGATATCGTTCTTAATATGTGTCACTTGTAATTTCTTTTTAATTTTCAAACAATGTTAACTATGTTGAACCTCAAAAAAAAAATAAATAACATGTTCATCATATATATATATATATATATATATATATATATATATATATATATATATATATATATATATATATATATATATATATATATATATATATATATATATATATATATATATATATATATATATATATAGGGTTAGGTTTATTTGATACCACCTATATTTTGTGAGACCGTGAGACGCATTTTTTTATTTTTTTTAGTTAATTTAAGTTCCGAAAATAATATTTAAATTTTTTTTTTTTGATTTTTCCATTTATTTTGCATTTTAAAATTATTTTTAGAATATATACAGTGTAATATTCTATTTAGAATACTTCACGTATTTTTTTTATTTTTTTATATTTTTTTTAGTTAATTCAAGTTCCGAAAATAATATTTAAAAAAAGAATTTTTAGATTTTTCCATTTATTCTACATTTTAAAATTATTTTTTAGAATATGTCAGTGTAATATTCTATTTAGAATGTTTCACGTATTTTAAAAAAAAAAAAACGGAATTTTTTTTTATTTTTTTAGTTAATTCAAGTTCCGAAAATAATATTTAAAAAAAGAATTTTTGGATTTTTCCATTTATTTTGCATTTTAAAATTATTTTTAGATTTGGTCTCACGGTCTCACAAAATTAGAATGGTCTCAAATGAACCTGAATCTATATATATATATATATATATATATATATATATATATATATATATATATATATATATCTTGTTGCTTTTTCCCCTCCTTTAAAACGACAATATATTACAAGCAAAGCTAACCCTAGTAGTATTAAAATTTTCACATCCATTACTAACCCAATCTAATTTGTCCAACACCAATTTTGAAACGAGAAACAACATCGATAGATCCGACAATAAATGACCCAACCTGCTAGCAAAAAGTAACCTAACCTGCCAACCCAAACAAAAAAAATTAAATCCAAACTATAGTTAGGAGGCTAGGTTATAGTTAGTAGCCTAGGTTGAGATCTTAACCCAACGAACCCAACCAATTAAAATGGTTGGACTGGTTGAAATTCTGAACACATTTTAACCCACAATTAACAAGTTAGGTTGAGATTTTTAGCTCATATATGATTTAGTTGAAATTCTCAAATCGTTTCCAAGTTTAGGTGTTTCCATTGATAATTCCTAAGTACGATTTTCAAGTTAAGATGAATCCATACCGGTAAGTTAGCTCTTCAATTTGTTTCATTCTTAATTTGTTTCCGGTTTAAGTACTTACATTTAAGTTGTGTGATATGTATGTGTGTGTGGTTGTGCATGTCTACTTTGTTGTTGGTGATGTGTTTTAATGTATGTTGTGTGTGTGTATGTTATGTGTATGCAACTACAATGTATGTGTACATGTGTGTGGATGTGAGAAATAGCAACATACTTTTGGAATGAAAATATTTGGATAGTATTAAATAACAACATGTTTTTCAAATGAAAATAGGCCAACACACCTAAAATGGGTCAACACGCTTAACACATTTATGTAGCACATTGGGCTAGGTTGGAAGTCTTAATCAATTTAATTAAATAGGTTTGGTTGAGATTCTTAACCATTTAATAAATAAGTTGAACTTGAACCCAACCTCATGTCGATCCTTTGCCAACTATGCTCCTAAAGACACAACCATTTGATAAACATTTTAACATGATTTGGGAGCTTTAACTTATCCATGAAATGATTCACCTCTTTGATGTTGTTTAAGCTCGTATATTTGATGTCCCATTAGTTTTCAATCTTCTTTCACAAAATTTCATTAATGGGCACTAGATAAGAACATGGAGTTTCTTTCTCAGTGCCAAACACCTACTTTTAGACCTGGCAATGGAGCGGGTTTGGAGCGAATCAGCCTTGATCCAAACCCTTTTAACATATTTCAAAATCCGATCCAAACCCCTCCGTAACCCGCAGGGTTTTAAATAATCAGACCCATACCCTTATCCACCAAATCAACGAATATCCAAACCCGCCCCGTAACCCAAAGGTTTTTTAAATAATCAAACACATTTTAATTAATTCCTAAATTAAAACTTCTTAAATAAAAAAATCTATACTATATCTTAATACTTAAAATAAAAAATTTTTAAATAAAAAAAATTGATTTAGAAAAGGACATTACATACTCGAGGAATTTCAGTCGGAATTAAAAATCACTATTGCAACAACTTTGAATTGATTTACGACTGTCGGTTGTAATGATAACGAATAGCAATTGCCAACTTTTTTCATGTTAAAAAATGATTTATTGAATTAGAAATGGACATGACGATTTCTAGATGAATATAAATTGTAAGACATTTTGATTCTTGATAGAAGTCAATAAGTTTAGAAACCGACTTATCGATTCCTATGTAAAAGCGTTTGTTTCTTTGGCCTTTGCCTTTGGACTTCTGATTGTAATTAAAATTAAACGTTAAGAAGTATAAAATATAAATGTATAATTCTAAAATTTATGTAACGACCGAAAAATTCCAACCAATTTAAAGTTTTCAAAACAACCCGATTTCATTAATTTATTACAAAAAGGTTTCCAATACAATTTATTTAGAATATTCCCAGAATCACATCACAACATAAACATGAGGAGCGGTACGATCACGCCTTCGCCTTACCACGGTCTCCTGAAGAACCTGAAAAAACATTAAACCACAACTGTAAGCCCGAAAGCTTAGTGAGATACCCCCAAAATACCAACCACACATACGCCCTTCCAGGCCATGACCTTCCAGTCCAAAACATAGTGTCTTCCGTCCCATAACATAATAGCATACATATCATAACAGAACACAGAACAACCATGAACTTCGGGTCTACTGTGAGACTGGTCCGCCGCACCGGCCAACAGTCCACCTGGTCCACCCTCCGAGTCTAGCCATATACATCGAGTCTACAGTGTGATTGGTCCGCCCGCACTGGGCCTTCAATCCACCTGGTCCACAATCTGAGTCTACAGTATGACTGGTCCGCCCGCACAGGGCCTTCAGTCGGTCTGGTCCACTCTCCGAGCCTCGGCACGTCTGGTCCGCCCTCTTGGGGCGTACAGCCTATCCGGACCGCTCGCTGGGCCTCCGGGACAACCGGTCCGCCCTGGGTATCTTGGCCTACAGCACAAAGCAGGACCCGTCTCAACCCATCTCTAGTCCAAACAACCATGTGCACATAAACATACAATCATATAACAATTCACAGTCAACAAGCCGATCAAACAGATCACATAGAATATCATCATCCTAACCAGGATACCGACCTAACCGGTCACTAGCATAGCATCACCCTACATATCAGGATACCGACCTTAACCAGGTCTCTAAGATATACTATCCTAGCTACCAGGATGCAAACATATCAAAGCAGTAACATAACAACAAATACCCGGATCTCAATCTGATAAAGGGCCGGCCTTGGTGCCTTAGACCCTGTTGATATAGTGAGGATAACTCACCTCGCGATTGCCGAAACTCTGAACTGAAGAATCAGATTCCCGAATCACCGACTCACCGAAACTCCCGAACTAGCCATCATAACAAAATAATCATTAGGCCAAACATACATCCACTTAATTGGGCCAAGGCCAAAGTCCAAATCTTCTACAAAGCCCACTATTGGCCCAATTTACCAAATTGGGCCCTCCGCACCAAATGGGCCTAGATCCAAGGTCCATAATAATAATTGGGCCCAAAATACTCTGTCCATAATTTCCAGCTATGGCCCATAAATCCAACAGCCCAAACTATAAGGCCCTAAATTGAAAATGCCACAGATGGGGTACGCTCTGCGTACCCTTCTTGGTACGCTGGGCGTACAACAATGCTCGCAACATGGGATCGGGACACTGGCCCGCTACGCCGGGCGTACTCATAGGTTACGTGGGGCGTAACCTCACTGTTCAACAACACCATATAACGTCTTAATGGTTTAAGCTCTTAAGCCCAAACTTCGGATCCTTATGCCAAATATGCCTAAGATTCATAAAGTCTCAAACTTTATCACTTGGGACGTCCATAAAGTTCTTAATCCAAGGTCTTAATCCATTAAGACCCACATATCTCTCACATGGAACAACCACAGCCCTTGGGACCTCATTTTTCTCACTCAAGACCTCTCCAAAGGTCTGAAAGGACAGATAATCTTGACCAATTCGAAACATGCAACAAGATGAGGACTTTTGGGACAAGAATGGTGTCAAAGCTTCACAACACATAGATCTACACAATATGAATGTCAAGCAAGAAGCTTTATACCTCAGATAGGCTCCAAAGGATGATGTCTTTCCAGATCTATAAGCTCCAACCGTTCCACTCCTTCTTTGCCAACTTCTCCTTTCTTCCTTTATGCTTTCCTTTGCTAATCCAAGATTTCCAAGACCAAACACACCCAACAATGGAGGTGGGACGGCTATCTAGGGTTTCTGAGGTTAAGAGAGTGCTTATGGAGGCTAAGGAAGAAGCCTTTATGTTCCTTATATAGTGGTTGCCCTCAAAATTAGGGTTTTGGGATTCTGAGAGTACGCTGGGCGTACTTGACCTTGCACCCGCGTTCATTCACCCAATTACGTTGGGCATAACCCAGCCTATGCTGGGCGTACCCAGCATATCCCTTTTCTTCATACTTGGTTTTCCTTTTCCACTTTTCCCATAAAAGAACCAACATTACCCTTTCTCTTAAATCCCAGGGACTTATACATAAATACTTTTAGGAACGGGGCGTTACAATTCTCCCCCACTTAAATTAGGCTTCGCCCTCGAAGCCTGCGGCAACTTGACTCCAGAACTTCTCCCGCAACACACCACCTGGCATTAACCAGACCAGGTTCCTCAAGACACAACCATAGAAACCCGAAACTCACTTTCTCCTTTCTTGCGGTGTCCTGACCACCGACTCAAGCCGGCCACCGGCTTTACCCTCTGATAACCACACCTATCAGGCTCCACACTTGTCAACCGAGTACCACTCCATGGCACTTTTCTCGATCCTGGTCACAACAATCACTTGACTCTTACGAGCTAGATATAACCCCGAACCACCGGGTTCCCTATCCGAGCCTCTTGGCTCTACACCCGCGGAATTCCTTCCGCGACCTCAGCAGACATCCAAACCGGATGTGATCCCATACCACTGCCACAATCACGCTGCTCAATGACCATAATTGGACCACTCCAACCATAACTCTGCGCTGTTGCTTTCACTTTCGTGAATTTATACTCCCTCTTGGAGCTACATTCTTCTCTCTTTCCTTACCAAGGAAATCCACGTGGCCACCTTGTCACTACGACAAGTGCCACGGTGCTCGCCCAACGCTACACCACTCCCTTATAGCATAACCGCTATCCATGCAACACGCATGCTCTGAATCTGCTCGCAAGGACTCTCAAGTCCATGCACCATCTCCACTAATAAAGATCAATATCTGGGGCCAGACCTTATAATGCTAACACAACGCGACATACTCAACCCATTTCCTCGAACCGGTCTAAAAATACCTGCAGAGTCTTCAGCATGACTGGACCGCCTTACCAGGCCTTCAGGCAATCTGGACCACTCCCAAAACCTTCAGCCAATCTGGACCGCCATCCAGGGCCTTTAGTCTGGCTAGACCGTCCTCCGAGCCTTCGGCCTGACTGGTACGCCTACCGGCCTTCAGTCTATCTGGACCGCTCAACTAGCATTCATCATTCCGAGTTATCTCTTCGGGAATTCCTCCCATACATACTGTTCTAGCCCTCTAGGGGTTCCGAACTCTATCTCCATCATACATACTCGATCCCCGCCTGATCCCAGGCCCTCCACAATCAAATGCCCTAGGTCTGTATCCCGCCCCGCACGCCTGCTACTTACTCATCCCAGCCTATACTCTGGACTGACAAAACCACTGCTGAATCCCAAGCAGCTAAACAACCTCTCATGCCCATCGACCTTCCGGAGAATTTCCAATTCTCCCCCACTTACGGCGCTGACTATCAACCACCGGTCGCTATCACCGACCTCCCAAAACAACGCTGCACAAAACCAACACTTACACGCGGACTGATTCCCACTAGCACTAGCAACCTTCACAGAAATCACATTTCCACACTGATCATACCGCTCGAAAGAAACTCAATCTTCAATTAACCACTCCTCAGACTGCAGATTCTACCCGACATGCAGACCAACGCCAGACTCCCACTAATAACCCTCATGAAAGATAACCAACAAAATCCCAAACACTAACCCATAACCATACCAAACCCTCAAGGAACAACGGATACCATACCGAAAACCACACAATGAGACTAGCAGATAAACAATACTCCACAATAATCACAAGATAATCAAGACATCAAGAAAGAAACATACCCGCACTGCATCCGACACTGCTCTGACCTCCTCTGCTGTAAGCTGAAAAGCACGACCCTGAGCCCTTGGGGGCTCCGCTCCACCCTGACCTCCACCCGTGATCCTCAAAGTGGCCGGTGCTGGAGCCTGCACCGGTCCTGCAGCAAGCTGTGGACAGTTGACCCTCAAGTGCCCAACCTGATGACAATGATAACAAATCCTCAAATCCTGAACCGGCGCTGACTGCCGACAATCCCTCGCATAGTGCCCCTCATTTCCGCACTTGCGGCATGCACTACCGGACCTACAAACTCCGGTGTGACCCCTCACACACTTCCCACAAGCGTGGTTGCTCTGATCTCCTACCCTAGAATCAACGGTCTTAGACCGTTTCGACACCGGCTGCGACTGCACCGGAGCCTGCCTCAGCTCACGCAACTGCAACTCAATCTCTAACTCACGCCGCCTGGCGGCCTCCTGCAACTCCAAAAAGTCTCGCACCTCTGCGTAGACACAAACTGTCTGATATCTCTCTTGAGCATACTCAGATATCGGGACATCTGAGCCTGCTCTGAAGCGAACTCAGGGAAAAACATCGCCCTCTCAGTGAACATCCCGGTGATCTCAGTCACTGACTCCGAACCCTGCTTCAGCTCAAGGAACTCCTGAGCCAATCTCTCTCTCTCAACCCGCAGAACATAACGAGTGCTGAACATCTCTCTGAACTGATCCCATGAAACCGCAGCCCTCTGCGCATCCGAATATGACCCCGTGGTCAATCTCCACCAATCCTTCGCCCCGAGCCTCAACAGGTTCAGAGCACACCTCACCCTCTGATCAGCAGGGCATGAACACGTGAAGAAACACCCCTCCACGTCCGATAACCATCTCATAGCAATAATCGGGTCCTGAACTCCATCAAAGGTGGCAGGCTTCGTATTATCGAAGTCCCGATACTGAAAACCCCGACCAACTCCTCCCCCTGCCGCCGCTACAGCCGCTGTAGCTGCCGCGGCAGCCGTCTCTGCGAGAGCTGCATAGCGCTCATTAAAATACTCAACTATGGCGGTCTGGATCGACCCAAACAGTTTCGGCAACTCAGCCCGGAACAACGCAGCAACCTCATCATGCAGGATCTCGTGAATCCTTGCATCCAACTCGCACGAGCTCATCTGACCAATAACCTCGGGCGGTACTGACCCGCCTGGAACTCCTCTCCTGCTCCCGATCCTGACCCGGATCCACTCCCATCATGCCTCGAAATCTCCATACTGAAAAGCACCACACAATCTCAAACACTTCCCACAAACCCGGGAACCAACTCTCAACCCAACACTGGAGGTCATGGTTTCCCTGATACGCGTATGGGTCCTGTGCTTTCAGTAGTACGGGCCCATACTACCTTCCACACCTACCCATATTTTTATGAAGTACTACCACAACACGCTAGTGAAAACATACAAAACAAGCGCTCAACCCTCACTACTAGAGGAACGCTGGAAATCTCCCACAAGGAAACCCTAGGCTAACAGGCATCATAAATCAGGCAACATTATCATGAAATCCTGAAGATCCCTAGCCTAGCACTAGCATGCTGTTCTATCAAAGCTCAAAAACAAATATCATGTATGGTATTTTGGGGTTACTTACTGGCTTCGGCTGATCGTACATCCGCGTCCTCCTTTACTCATTTTGAAAACCATTTTAAATTCTCTTTTAAAAACCCTCCTCGATTTGAGACTGGAGTCACACGAGTGTTCCTCCAATTCACTCAAACCAAGGCTCTGATACCAACTTGTAACGACCGAAAAATTCCAACTGATGAGATTATTAAAACTCTTGATCGATTAGATCTTATAACAGGCGATACAAGAAAGCAATAACAGTAAGATAAAAACACAAGAATGGAACTGAATCAGTCGAATGATTAAACCAATCCTCAGCAGAGCTCGATGAAGAACTTCCGCTGTAGAGGATTCTAGGGTTACAAAAGATAAGAACGTAAACGCTTATAAAAATCTCTATCAAATATTCTCTAATCTTACGTTAAAGAATTCATGCAAGCATCTATATATAATAAACCCTACAAAGAACTCACGGATGGACAGACCCATACCGGAGACAAAACTGGACTAGCTAACGAGCCCAAAGACGCAACACTAAACTGGACCTAACAATCTCCCCCTTTGCGTCAATTTGGAGCGAGACTATCACTTCTTCTTGCAGGGTCCAGCTGCCGGAACCTTCTTGGTGGTATCAAACAGACGAGGGATAAGAGCGAGGATTGTCTGTCTGAAGCGAATGTACCACTGGATCATATCATCAAAGTACTTCTTGTCGTAAGCTGAGTTTTGCTTGCACCGATGAATAATCCCTAAGACATGTTCCAGGCATGTAGTGGTGTAGAGATGTTTGTCTGCCAAAGCGAACATGCATTTTTGGCCTTCGTTTCTGGTAAACATTACAGAATTTCTCTTCGGGTCTATCTTCCCCATCTGCATCATGTGGAGATCACTTGCTGAGCCAACAGGAGAAATAGTAGGCTTTTTCTTGAAGACACTCGCTATCTCTTGATCCATCTTGGCGACTTCCATGATGTAGCAAACAAGCATCCTCTTGAAGTGGTCAATGATCGGACCATATTCTGCTTCATTTGTAAGAAGGATGTTGTGTAAAATTATCCAATCGTGTGGATTTAAGTTGGGAAGATCCGCAAGCGAAATGACATGTTCGGTCTTGGCAGATCCTCTCAGCACCTCAAACCGAACGTTAGTGAAGTTTCCTTCCCGATACGGCTTGAGGACCCGAACATTGACTATCTTCTGAGCGCTCCATGTTTGATACTGTGGCTGAGCAGCCTTCAGATAGAATTCGACCAAATCCCGGTCAACCTTTGGATGAGGATGAGGGAACTCGGCAATGTTGTCAAAGGCATGGAAGACGAACGCCTTTCGGGTCAGTGGCATGTCAAACTGAGAATCGACAGAATTATCGTGATCAAGTGAAACCACTGGTTCTAGCCACAAGATGCTTGGAGTTTCAATGGCTTCTTTCAGCAACTTCTCAAGAGTCCAAGGAGGAAAAAGAGTTTTCCTACTCTCAAAAGGGCCGTGAGCCTCTTTCTGTTTCCTTTCGGCTTCTTCAGCCTCTCTAGCAACCCGAGCGCTGATGTCAGCATCTTTGTCTCGACCTTGCTTTTTCAAGAGGTCAGCAATCATCTCTCTGTCGTCGTCACTATCTTCAGCAATTTGTTTCCCTTTGTCTTTTACACCCGAACCTGAGGCTTGGCCTGTTGGAGGAGGTTCGGTTGTTTTTGTTGCTGTAGAAGTGGGAGGCGGTTGAGATACATTCTCTCCCCCTTGTTTCGGAATGGACACGAAGTCAAGGAGCCCTTCAATCTTGCTCAGGAGAGAAAGGGTAGGAGCAAGCTTTTCTGTAAGATCACGCCTCACAGAGTAGTTTAGGATTGGGTCATGTGCTTCCAGGATGTTTGAAATGGCTGCGTGGACATCCGAAACACACGAAGACACAATCTCTCTTTCAGATCGAAGAGACTTAATCTCCTTTTGAGAATTGGAGAGTTGAAGACTCTTGACCTTCAGAGCAGTGGTCTTTCTGGCAAGAGCATCCATAAGAGAATTTTCAGCAGCAAGATCTTCTTGGAGCTTGGTCAGTCCCTCCTCAATCGTCGCCTTAAACGCTGAGTTATCGTCCGAGAGAGTTTGACGAAGAGTGCCAAAAGACTTCAGTTCTGAGGCAACTAAGGTAGTCAGCTGGTTGACAATGGCTTCCAGTTTCGTTTTGGTGTTGTCAGCAGTCTCCTGTAAAGACTGCAAAAGAGATGAAGCATCAGTAAATAGTTTTTCGACTTTTTCGGTCGCAGCCTCACAGGCTTTGGTGGACGCATCAATTGCAGCAGTAGCTGAGTCTAGAGAGACTTGATGAGCTTTGGAAAAAGCATCAACAATCTTCTGAATAGCAGCTTCAGAAATGGTAGACTGTGATGAAGAAGAGGAGGCGATGAGAGAATCTATCTTTTCGTGAAGCTCCTTGAGATGCTTCTTGGTGATCGGAGCTTCATCATCGTCATCACTCTGCACCTGATACGGACTATAATAGAGCGAATCAAATGTCATATCCTCCCCACCGAGGAATGGTTCTTCGTCCTCTGCTGCCTGAGGTGAGGGTGGAGGTGAAGGTGGAGGCTCAGTAGTAGAAGTAGGTTCGGGTTGTGAAGTAGGTTCGGTAGTGGGAGTGGGTTCGGGTGCTTTAGTAGGAGCCCCCGTATCAGATACGTTGGTTCTTACTTCTGCGGTTGTGGTGGTAGCTTCTGTAAAAATGGGAGGGGGTACTGGGATGGAGGTAGGTGGTATTTGGGTGGTGGAGGTTATGGGGGAATGGAAATGGGAATAGTGGCGGGTGGAGAAGAGATAGGTGAATTGGAAAAATGAACTTCTGGGGTAGGCGATCGTGGAGGAGTGTTACCACGAGGAGACTCGTCAGAGTCTGAATTTTCTTCCTCAGATTCACTTGAGGAGGAAGCTAATATCAGCTTTCGCCTAGGTTGGGTTTTTCTTTTCTTCATTGGAGGGGATTGGGCAGCCTTGGTGGTTTTACGTTTCTTGGGAGAAGGGTCGTTTGCTCCCTTGCCAACCTGCTTGTCTTTGCCTTTTTCATTCTTCTTTCCCTTTGGGGCAGGCTTGTCAGCTTCATGGATGGATTTGATCATCTAAGGAGTTAGCTCTCTAGGACCAGAGCGACGAAACTCCTTGTAGGTTCGGATGATACGCATGTCAGCGGGAACGTCTCCATACATCGACTCAGGGATAAAGCCAATGAATTGAAATTTTGAGGCATCGAAGACGATGATCTTCGTGGTATGAAAAGTACCAATCCATCACCCATTTTGTGACCAACGTCCAAAATCGAGCGTAGGAGATCTCGGAGTGTCGAGACGTGGATGCAAGGCTCTGGATCAGTTGCTGCCATAACATCGACCCATAATCTAGGTTGATACCGTTGTAAACCCCATACAGAATAGTGATGAACAGACGACTCGCTCCGTCTGATCCAGCACTGCATTTAGATAACCCCTTGAACAGCACTGTAAACAACCCATTTCACTGAGGAGGCAGGCACGATTTCTTGAACTTCGTGACCGTTGTCAGTACCTCAGTATAACCCATATTGTAGAGCATAGAAAACATGTGACCCACCGGAATTGATTCAGGGTTAACCCTAGATGAATCAGGTTCAAACCCTAAAAGTGAGCAGAATCGTTGCTTGGAGATTGACGCCTTGTGATCAAGCACGTCGACGAAGATCCTGTTGACTGACTTGTCGTAATGAGCAGTGGCAAAAATTTGGGATAAGAACTCCATAGGAACAGCTTCAGCTTTGGTGAGTGCAGGAGCAAGCGGCGAGTATTTGAGACACTCGATGATCGGGAACATGAAGGCATCATAAACCTGAGGAGTAAGATCGATGATCAAACTCTGTTGGGGACGAATCGGCAGGATGTGGGAAGTGGCATGAACTGATGATGAATCCGCCATTGTTGTGAAGAAGTTGGGAGAGATGATGAACAGTAGAATACGTGAAGAATTTCTTGCTCTCTGAAATTTGGGTGCAGTAAAGAGGTAAATAATGGTGAAGATTACCTTTTATACTGTGGCTAAAGGAGAGAGAAGAATCTGTCCCAAATCTTCGAAGGAAATACGAAGGGTTTTTCGGAAGTGATTGATGCGTGACAGTTGTTAGCACCGATGATTACGCATGAGAGAGAATATCTGTCCCGATTCACACGCCTTCCCATCAGGCGTCGTTTTTAAACGAAACGGTTCCACTTCGCATGCCTGGCCTTCAAGCGCCGTTTGAAAATCAAATCGATTGGACTCCCACCTAAGTCAGCATCTTATCCTTTTAGATTAAACGTCATCTTAAAGCAAAATTGACCACGTGGATCAATGTGAGCCACAACTCTTTTATGACTTCAAATCCCATTTTAAAAAATATGCCTTGTAACTAATGAAACCAGAATTTTGGAAAATCAAAAAGATTTTTGTGCTTAATGTGTAAAAGAAAAGGAAATAAAGCAACACATATAAGGGAATTTGTGATGTCAATAAAGACACGAAACAATGGATCCCGGGCACGAATCTCTTCCTTCAAAGTCAAGACAATAATCGAACGAAGTACTTGTGAGACCAATGTAGTCTGTTGAACAAGTAGGTTTGAAATAATTTAAGTGGTAATGTAAAATAGTTTATGTAAAATCTCAAAAAAAAAAAAATTAAAACTGGATTCCAAGGGAAGAAATGTTATGGGATTTAACAATTTCATAGGAATCACACAAAAGAAAATTAGAGATTTTACTTTCCATCCTCATTGATAAGTCCTCCAATTCGTTAGTGAAAGCTAGAGCAAAATTGATTGTTCACCGTCAATGCATAGTAGGTATTGAATTGTGGGATTCACTTAGTACGTAGTGTCACGAAGCTAAGATCATAAACACAAAAATTGTGTAACCATAAACCTCAGTGGTAATTTCTGAGAGCCTCAAGGGTTATGTTTATGAAGCGAATGAGATGGAGAAAAGTAGTGTAGATGGTATAAAGAAAAACCAAAGTACCTCTGCTGTTAAAATAAGGACCAAACAGAAAACTCTTGTCTCATGTGAGAAGAGAGTTAGGTAGCTCATGATTAGAATAAATATGAAAGCCTAATTGGGAAGACAATGTTTGTATGTACCGAGTCAGTAAGGCTATTATTCAGAATCAGGTGAGGCTTTGGACACATACAACAGCATGCTTCTAGGGACACTTAACTTAATGAAAGAATTTCCCCACAAATATCCACATAAAAATATAAGACATAAAACAAAAAAATTATCGAACTAATAAAAATAAAAAAATGTTTTTGGAGTTTTTGGAGTTTTTGATTTAAAAGAATAAAAAGATTTTGGAATTTTTGATGTAAAATAAAAATAAAAAAATGAGACACACAAAAAAAAAATTTGGAACCAAACCCGAGCGTTAGCTCTATTTCGGTTGCAAAAAAAATAAGTTTGAAAAAGAAAAGAACTTTGATAATAAGATTAGAAGAATTTGAGAAAATGATACAAAAGGTTTACAACCAAAGAAACTACCTTTGAGTGATAAGCAAAGATCAGATGATAGAACCGAACCCGAGCATTCGGTTCATTTCGGCATACCAGAACAGAACCGAACACGAGCGTTCGGTTCATTTCGGCACACATGTGACCCGAACCCGAACGTTCGGTACATTTCGCTTCCGACTTTTAATTTTGAGAAGTAGTCTTTGGTACTGACTCCGATTCCATCATTCCTAGCCCTTGTAGAGTTTTATTGAAAGATGCTTCAGGAAGAGCTTTGGTGAAGATGTCAACCATTTGATCAGTGGTTCGAACAAAGTGAATTTCGACGTTCCCATCTTCCACATGATCCTTAATAAAGTGATACCTCAGTGCTATATGCTTTGTCTTGGAATGTTGCACTGGGTTATGACAGATCCTAATTGCACTTTCTGAATCGCAATATAGTGGGATCTTTTTCATATTGAGTCCATAGTCCCGAAGTTGGCTTTGGATCCAAATCACTTGAGATGTACATGAGGCTGCTGCAATGTACTTTGCTTCAGCTGTAGATAGAGAAACACATGTCTGTTTCTTTGATTGCCAGCTAACCAACTTCCCGTCTAGGAATTGGCAGCCCCCAGTGGTGCTTTTCCTGTCTAAACCACATCCTCCAAGGTCTGCATCTGAGTAGGCTTGAACGAAGAAACCTGAGTTTGATGGATACCATAAACCGAGAGAGGTAGTTCGTTTCAGATACCAGAGTATGTTTTTCACTACAAGCATATGTGGTTCACGAGGATTCGCCTGAAACCTAGCACAGTAACACACATAAAACATTATATCAGGCCTGCTAGCAGTGAGATACATTAAAGACCCAATCATCTGGCGGTATAGCGTAATATCAACTGCAGGTTTTTCCAACGATGGTGTGAGCTTGGTGCCGAATGCCATTGGAACTTTAACCTTTGAGTCTCCCATCATGCCGAATTTAGAAAGAAGAGCCTTGATGTATGCTTCCTGGTTGATAAAGATGCCTTCGGGTCCCTGTCTAATATTTAAACCAAGGAAAAAGTTAATCAGACCCATTGAGCTCATTTCAAATTTAGTCTCCATCAGCTTTCTGAATTCAGCTGTTAAGCTAGGATTCGTTGAGCCAAAGATGATATCATCGACATAGATTTGAACAATCATCAGGTGGTTACCTTCCTTCTTACGAAAGAAGGTTGGGTCAACCGAACCTTGTTTGAATTTTGACATCTTTAAGAACTTAGTTAGCGTTTCATACCATGCCCTAGGTGCTTGTTTCAGACCATAAACTGCTTTGTCCAGAATATAACAATGATTTGGGTACTTTTCATTGACAAAACCAGGAGGTTGCTCCACATAAACCGTTTCTTCAAGTTCTCCATTCAGAAAGGCGCGTTTCACGTCCATTTGGTAGACCTCGAAGTTCTTGTGTGCAGCATAGGCCAGAAATATTCGAACAGATTCCAGCCTCGCTACCGGAGCAAAAGTTTCCTCATAATCAATTCCTTCTTCCTGGCAGTATCCTTTCACCACGAGACGAGCTTTGTTTCGAATCACATTGCCTTCCTTGTCCATTTTGTTTCTGAATACCCATTTGAGACCAACAACTGAGGCATCTTTAGGAGTTGGAATGAGGCGCCATACCTTATTTCTTTCGAACTCGTTGAGTTCATCTTGCATAGCTTGAACCCAGTCAGAATGATCAAGAGCAGTATTTACTGTCTTCGGTTCAACTTTTGATACGAAAGAATTATACATGCAGAACTCTACTTTGGAGAATAGAGATGTTTGCTTTGCCTTCAGTTGAGATCGGGTGAGGACCTTTTCAGAGACATTACCCACTATCTGAGATACAAGATGATCTCTAGTCCATTTGACAAGAGGAGGGTAATTTGGATCATAGGATGGATCCAATTCAACGTTTACCATTTCTTCCAATTCAGATTGACTATCGTCATCATAGAACATATTGTAGTTCTCCCCCTCGACTGATGAGCTTTCAGGTGTAGTTGGACTTTCTGGTGCTACAGGACTTTCGGGTGTAGTTGAGCTTTCGGGTGTTATAGATCTTTCGGGTGCTGTTGAGCTTTCGGGTGCTACTGGAATAGAATTCTCCCCCTCAAATTGTGAGCTCGGTTGTTTTGAAGAAAGTGGGTTCTCCCCCTCAACTGAAGCGCCTTGCTGAGGAGGTTCGTTTGGAACTTGTTCTCCTTCACCCATTCGTTTGGCGGCATCTTCGACAATTTGCTTCAGATGGTCAACTTTGTTGTCTGCTACCTTGGCTTCTGAGAGAGTAGCTTTCTCAGGTTCATCGAATAATTCCACAAACTGATCGAACAGATTAGCAATCGAGGCCGTGACTTGACCTGTTTGAGAGAAAATCTCTCCAATTGCTTCTTCAGCGGCCTTTAGCTTCTTGACATAGTTATCATCGAAAGTCAGATAATATGTTTCTTCGATCTTCCTAAAACGCTTGTTTAAGACCTGGTATGCCTTTGAAGTAAGAGAGTATCCCAGAAAAATTCCTTCATCAGCTTTAACGTTAAACTTGTTATGATGTTCTTTGGAGTTGAAGATGAAGCATCGTGAGCCGAACACATGGAAGAATTTTACGTTCGGCTTCCTGTTATTGATGATCTCATAGGGAGTGAGAGAGAAACGTTTGTTGAGATAAGACCTGTTCTGTGTAAAACATGCTGCAGCAATAGCATCAGCCCAGAAATATAAAGGAAGAGAAGCGAAACTTAGCATTGTTCGGGCTGCCTCACACAAGGATCGGTTTCGTCTTTCGACAATTCCGTTCTGTTGAGGCGTGTAGGGGGCTGAGAAGTTGTGACTGGTTCCTTTTTCTGCCAAAAAGTCTTCAAATTCTTTGTTCTTGAACTCCAGTCCATTATCGCTCCTGATGTTGTGAACGACTTTTCTTAGTTGCACTTCAACCTGCTTAATAAACATTTTTAGCTTAGGAGTAGCCTCAAATTTGTGCTTCAGAAAGAACACCCATGTAAAACGAGAGAAATCATCAATAATAACAAGAATATACTTGCTACCGCCAATGCTTTCGATCGATGATGGACCACACAAGTCAATGTGAAGCAACTCAAGTGGTTCAACAACTTTTGTGTTTATAATGGATGGGTGACTTTGACGACTTTGCTTCCCTATTTCACATGCAGCGCACAAATGTTCTCGATCAAACTTGAGCAATGGAAGACCCCGAACATGACCTCCGGTGACAAGCTTGTTGATGTCTTTGAAGTTGAGATGTGAGAGCCTTCGGTGCCACAACCAGCTTTCATCAGAATGAGCTTTGGATAAAAGACATATAGCTGGATTTCCTTTGATTGGTTTGAGATTGAGAGGAAACATTTCGCCTTTGCGTTCTGATTTGAGAATCACCCTTTTTGATTTCTTCTCTATGATTTCTGAACCTTCATCGTCAAATGAAACTTTGAGACCGGTACCTCCTACCAGTTGAGACACACTAATGAGATTATGCTGTAACCCTTCAATGTACGCCACCTTACGTATTATGAAGTCTCCATTAGTTATCATGCCATAACCCTTTATCGTTCCATAAGAGTTGTTGCCGAACTTGACATTCCCACCATTCTGAAGAGATCGAAACTCCCTTAGCTCTTCCTTCCTCCCTGTCATGTGACGTGAGCAGCCACTGCCAATGTACCATTCTTCGTCGAACTGCTCGTCACTTATAACCTGCAAAAATTAAGCAGATTTAGGAACCCAAAGTTTCTTGGGTCCACGTGAGCCTTTCACAGGAACAGGAATAGTAAGAGAAACATCAACAAGATATGTTCTTTTTATTAATGTTGTTTCATCTTTTCTTTTAATGGTAAACACTTTGATTTTGTTTGGGTTAGCAATAGTTGGTTTGGTTTCAGGTTTTGGTGTTTGGGCTTTAGACTACTTTCGGTCTTCCTGGACTGAGGAAATCTTCGATTTTCCTGTCAAGTTCGTTGATGATTTAGAGTTTTGTGCAGGAACAGAATTGGGTTGAGAAGAATTAGAATGAGAATGTCTTCTGACTTGTGATTCGAAATGACCCTTTTGTTTATGGTCATTGGAGGGACCGAACCTGGACCTTCGGTAGCTGTTGCTTTCGGGACCGAACCTGTCCTTTCGGTTGTTGTGGTTCTCTGAACCGTACCTGTCCTTTCGGTTGTTGTTGTTCTCTGAACTGAACCTGTCCTTTCGGTTCTGTTCCTCATGCGGCCTGAAGGTCTTTTTCTCTGGCTTTGAATTTTTATCATGATAGGAGAAATGGGCATTTTGAGATCGCCAAAACTGCTTTCGCTCTGAGAGATTCTTTTTGTATCTCAAATTCCTCTGCTGCTTTTGATCTTTCACTTGTTTCGGCTGTCTATGGATGTTAGCCTTTTGTTTCAGCTTCTTGTCAGCCGGTTCACTTTTCACAGATGATGTTTCGCATGTGGAAGTGACTTTCTCTACAGGTATTTCTTTTGTGCCACTTGTGCTTGGCACGTCAAAGTTGTCAGGCTTATTCAGCGGCTCTGGTACATATCTTCCTTTTGTTTTCCAGGACGTTCGCTCTGACAAACCAACTGTTTCGTCGGCATTATCTATAGGAGCTGACCAGAAGAACTCATCACAACCATCTGCGTTATCTTCGTTCACTATGACAGTGAGTTCAGCTGTTTGATGCTCGGTTACTCCTGTGACCTTATACACCTGATTTGGTGTTGTTCTCACCTTTTGGTACACAACAACCTTTTCTTCAAGAATCGGGGACTTATTTTGGGACAGGCGAGCAAACTCCACAGAATTTTCAGAAATCAGATTTTTGTGGTTTTCGGGTTCGCTCTTGACAAACTCAGAACAGTCGACTACATCCTCTACAGAAATTTCACTCATATCATCGTCCTCATTAAGTTCAGATGCATTTTCAACATCAATTTTATTTTCTGAACTTAAATTGGCACTCAATGAGTCAAATTTTTGTATGGTTTCGGTCCTTAGTTTCAGCTTATCGTTTTCATCCAAAAGATTTTTCAACATGTCCTTATGGTCTTTGGACTTTATAAAAGATTCTATTTTGTCCAGACCATACATGTAAGTGGGATTCACATCATCAGACGATACAACACTTTCACAGTTGTATGCCTCAGCATCGATTTCATCCTCCTTAAACTCAAGGAAGGGTAAAATCATGCGATGTATTTTCTGCCCTATTTCACAATTTAGATGCAGTTGAGTAATGTTAGCATAAAGTCTTTTAGCAATCAAACAAAAAACATTTCTTTGTTTTAGAAGTTTCAAATTGTCTCTTTGTAAATAAATGTTTTCATCCTTAGACTTAATCAGCTCCGACTCCTTCTGCTCAAACCACATCCTTCGCTCCTCACTCTTGGATGACACCCTGCTTATTTGGTCAGTTAGGTTAGAATTGGTGACCCGTGTTTGAGTTAAACAACTATCCAGATTTGAGATTCTTGAATTTAAGTTATTTAATTCTTTTTCATATGATTTCTGTGGAACTTTGAATGAGATAAAAAGAGATTGTACCTTCTTGATCAATTCATCAAGTTCATTGATCTGCACACTGAGCGGTTTTGCTGTGAAGCATAAGTCCTCTCGCTCCTTGGTGTCCTCATTTCCACCATCTGTGTTGTATCCTCTCATGTGAGAAACGTCAGTCACCATCAGACACTTTCCACTGCTTTCACCACCTCTTGCGACATACGCCTTTCCATGCGAAGGCTTTCTCACCTCATCATCTTCTGAGTCGGTTGACCACACCTGCACGCCACCGAACTCGTCATCCTCTGCCGAACCCTGTACAATAAGAGCATTCATAGAAGGATTAGTAGCAGCTTTCTTCCTCTTGATCTCTTCCAGCTTTTTCATCAGGACAACCTCTTCATCTTTCTCCTCATCTTTCTCTGCCATTTTCTTCAGAACACAATCTTTGGCATAATGATTCTTTCCTCCACAGTAGTAGCAGTTGACACTGGAATCTCCTTCAACCTTCGCCTCTTTCTTTGGTTCCTCAGTCTTCGGCCCCTCCCTTACTTTCTCTGAACTGTAGCTTCCCTGCCAATTTCGGTTCTTATTGGTAGGAAACCTCTTCTTGATGAATCTTTTTGGATTGGACACCATCATAGCATAATCTTCTGAAGTAAGATCGTAGTCCTCCAGGTTCAGATCTTCATCGTCTACTACATTCTTGCTTTTGGACAGGAGGGCCAGGGACCCCAAGTTTGAGACCACATTCTTCTCTCGCATCACAATCTTTTCTTGGAATTTCAGAATTCCCACCAATTTTGCCAGTGAATATGACTTGAACTGCTCATGAGCTTTAACTGTAGACACAAAAGCTCTCCATTCAGATCTTAAACCATTCAAAAAGGTGACCTTCTGTTCAGTCAACTTCCTTTAGATATCATGTTTGATCATCTTGCTAAGAAGATGATTGAAGCGATCAAACGTCTGAGTGACAGACTCATCGGAATTTTGCTTAAATTCTCCAAACTCAGACAAAAGCAAGGTCTGAATAGAGTGCTCCAAATCTTCATCTGTGGAATACAGCTCTCGCAGCCGATCCCAGATTTCTTTAGTGGTACTGCAGGAACTCACCAACCTAAACGTATCAGACTGAAGAGCGAATCGGATCAGCCTCAAAGCTTTGATGTTGCACTGAAACTTCTCCTTTTCGTCTTGAGCAACGTCTTTTTCATCTTTTAACAGATCATTATACTCTATCTGAGTTTTAATGATTCTGGATGTTCCTGAGTGAGCAAATGGTCCAGACACAATAGCTTCCCATATAAGATACCCATTATCTTCAGATCCGATGACATAGTCTTCAAAATGATGCGCCCAAACTTCGTAATCCTGGGTGTAAAGAATAGGAATCTTTATTGTCGATCCAATACTGTTTGAGATGTTGATAGGATTAGATTGAGAATCGTCCATGCTTGATCGTTTAACCTATTTGAAAGATCAGACTTGTAATATGTAATATTAGGGCAAAAGAATAAATACTGAGATACGTCAATTATGGAGTGAAGGCTCAATAAATATCAGTTAATGCGGAAAAACCCTAATCACTTCTTTCACAGAAGAGATGTGTATGAATTACACAGCCTCCCGCTCTGATACCAATTGATGAGATTATTAAAACTCTTGATCGATTAGATCTTATAACAGGCGATACAAGAAAGCAATAACAGTAAGATAAAAACACAAGAATGGAACTGAATCAGTCGAATGATTAAACCAATCCTCAACAGAGCTCGATGAAGAACTTCCGCTGTAGAGGATTCTAGGGTTACAAAACATAAGAACGTAAACGCTTATAAAAGTCTCTATCAAAGCTTCTCTAATCCTACGTTAAAGAATGCATGCAAGCATCTATATATAATAAACCCTACAAAGAACTCACGGATGGACAGGCCCATACCGGAGACAAAACTGGACTAGCTAACGAGCCCAAAGACGCAACAATAAACTGGACCTAACACCAACCATTTTAAATTTTTCAAAACAACCCGATTTCATTAATTTATTACAAAAAGGTTTGCAATACAATTTATTTAGAATATTCCCATAATCACATCACAACATAAACATGAGGAGCGGTACGATCACGCCTTCGCCTTACCACGGTCTCCTGAAGAACCTGAAAAAACATTAAACCACAACTGTAAGCCCGAAAGCTTAGTGAGATACCCCCAAAATACCAACCACACATACGCCCTTCCAGGCCATGACCTTCCAGTCCAAAACATAGTGTCTTCCGTCCCATAACATAATAGCATACATATCATAACAGAACACAGAACAACCATGAACTTCGGGTCTACTGTGAGACTGGTCCGCCGCACCGGCCAACAGTCCACCTGGTCCACCCTCCGAGTCTAGCCATATACATCGAGTCTACAGTGTGATTGGTCCGCCCGCACTGGGCCTTCAATCCACCTGGTCCACAATCTGAGTCTACAGTATGACTGGTCCGCCCGCACAGGGCCTTCAGTCGGTCTGGTCCACTCTCCGAGCCTCGGCACGTCTGGTCCGCCCTCTTGGGGCGTACAGCCTATCCGGACCGCTCGCTGGGCCTCCGGGACAACCGGTCCGCCCTGGGTATCTTGGCCTACAGCACAAAGCAGGACCCGCCTCAACCCATCTCTAGTCCAAACAACCATGTGCACATAAACATACAATCATATAACAATTCACAGTCAACAAGCCGATCAAACAGATCACATAGCATATCATCATCCTAACCAGGATACCGACCTAACCGGTCACTAGCATAGCATCACCCTACATATCAGGATACCGACCTTAACCAGGTCTCTAACATATACCATCCTAGCTACTAGGATGCAAACATATCAAAGCAGTAACATAACAACAAATACCCGGATCTCAATCTGATAAAGGGCCGGCCTTGGTGCCTTAGACCCTGTTGATATAGTGAGGATAACTCACCTCGCGATTGCCGAAACTCTGAACTGAAGAATCAGATTCCCGAATCACTGACTCACCGAAACTCCCGAACTAGCCATCATAACAAAATAATCATTAGGCCAAACATACATCCACTTAATTGGGCCAAGGCCAAAGTCCAAATCTTCTACAAAGCCCACTACTGGCCCAATTTACCAAATTGGGCCCTCCCCACCAAATGGGCCTAGATCCAAGGTCCATAATAATAATTGGGCCCAAAATACTCTGTCCATAATTTCCAGCTATGGCCCATAAATCCAACAACCGAAACTATAAGGCCCTAAATTCAAAATGCCACAGATGGGGTACGCTGGGCGTACCCTTCTTGGTATGCTGGGCGTACAACAATGCTCGCAACATGGGATTGGGATACTGGCCCGCTACGCCGGGCGTACTCATAGGTTACGCGTGGCGTAACCTCACTGCTCAACAACACCATATAACGTCTTAATGGTTTAAGCTCTTAAGCCCAAACTTCGGATCCTTAGGCCAAATATGCCTAAGATTCATAAAGTCTCAAACTTTATCACTTGGGACGTCCATAAAGCTCTCAATCCAAGGTCTTAATCCATTAAGACCCACATATCTCTCACATGGAACAACCATAGCCCTTGGGACCTCATTTTTCTCACTCAAGACCTCTCCAAAGGTCTGAAAGGACAGATAATCTTGACCAATTCGAAACATGCAAAAAGATGAGGACTTTTGGGACAAGAATGGTGTCAAAGCTTTTCAAGCAAGAAGCTTTATACCTCAGATAGGCTCCAAAGGATGATGTCTTTCCAGATCTATAAGCTCCAACCGTTCCACTCCTTCTTTGCCAAGTTCTCCTTTCTTCCTTTATGCTTTCCTTTGCTAATCCAAGCTTTCCAAGACCGAACACACCCAACAATGGAGGTGGGACGGCTATCTAGGGTTTCTGAGGTTAAGAGAGTGCTTATGGAGGCTAAGGAGGAAGCCTTTATGTTCCTTATATAATGGTTGCCCTTAAAATTAGGGTTTTGGGATTCTGAGAGTACGCTGGGCTTACCTCTAGTACGCTGGGCGTACCCAGCCTACGCTGGGCGTACCCAACATATCCCTTTTCTTCATACTTGGTTTTCCTTTTCCACTTTTCCCATAAAAGAACCAACATTACCCTTTCTCTTAAATCCCAGGGACTCATACACAAATACTTTTAGGAACAGGGCGTTACAATATATATGGGGCGGGTTATAAATGGAGCGGATCGATGATGATCCATACCCGACCCATTTAATAAAAGGGTTAGAGGGTATGGATCGTTAACGGGTAAACGAATCAAAAACTACGCTCCAAACCCATATAATTCTTACGGGTTTGGATCGGATCAGGGTCAAAATCCGCTCCATTTCCAGGTCTACCTACTTTTCATATTTAGTCGCCTCACTACTGATGTCCAAAAATTTAAGATCAATGTGGGATCTTAAAGAAGTCAAGTCCATAACACTTTCTAGACATATTTCTTGCTCTAGTTCAAGTTGATATTACTCACAATTTCCAGTATCTTGTCAAATTCCTCCTTCCCGCTACTGTTTCTAATTATCTATTTCCATTTCCATTTCCATTGACATGTTCGGCAAACTATCTGATCTGCCACTTTGTGATTGACATGTAGTTCAAGATAGTACAATATATGAATTAGGGTTTGTAACACTTATCACAACACCATTTACCATTCTAGAATTCCATGTTTTCTGTATTGCCATTCACTTTCTTAAGTTAAGAAAATGTGATAGCGCAAGAAGTGACCTGTCATCCGTTGTGAAGCTCATCCGAGCCTATTATGTGAACCGACGAGTTTGTAATCTGAGAAGGTTGTTATCCAAAGATGTCTCTATTTGATAAAGTCTACAAAAAGAACTAGGGAAATTGTCGAAAAAGTCCCAATATTTTCGAAAAAGTTTCACTTTAGTCTCAATTTTTTTTGAATAAAAACACCCAAGAAACCGGCTAAATCTTACAATTTAGCCCTTTTTTACATTTTCAACCGGTAACTGCTTACGTGACATGCCAAGCTGGAAGGGCTGCTGATGTGGCATGCCACGTCAGCCTAATTCAATAAAGCTTAAAAAAAAACGTAATTCTGAAGAAAAAGTAGGACAAAACTGCAAAATTAGTTCTTAGGGTTTCACAAAAATTGTGGATAGGGTCCAAAAAGTTTCCGACTTGCATGGACGGTCCAAAATCTGGAATTTTCCGTGGTTTTGGTCCTAAAATTAAGAGATTTCTGTGGTTTTAGTCCATGAAACACTTGAATTGACTATTTTTCCCTTTTAACCTCTTTTTTTGTATTTCTTTATTTCTTTTAATTTGTAAATAATAATAAAGAAAAAGAGAATCCTTGATCACCCCACTTGTACTCTCTCGCTTTATCTTTCCACCCAGTTTTTGTTGACAAAGAAGGTCACGATCCTTCCCCTTCGTAAACTTCTCCCACAACCTAATGGCACCACCAGTCCACCATTAACCTTTAAAACCATGGTAATCAATTCAAATCCACGACTATGGGTGATGACGTTATTTAATCTTTTCGATTTGAATCTGACGGCGTTTCTGAACCCAGATGAACCTATTCGTCTCATGCTTAAATCGATTCAATCTATGAATGCATTATGGATGGACTGGATTCTAAATCTTTTCATCTGATTAATCCAGATGGGTGTGTTGGTCAAGAAGAAGATAAGAGATTCATGATATCCTTACCCTTCAATCGCAAGTTAGAGGTCCAATTGAACCCATGTGAATCAATTTGAATCGATTCAACATGGGTCTTGTAAATTTTGGGCTTGACTTTCATGTATACTGCAAATCTAGGGCTTGTAAATAAAAGATTCGAACCTACAAATTGATTGTAGAGTGATATTGTGTGTATCTGTGTATGTGTATTCATCATTTGTAGGTGTGTTATTTATCCCATATATATATATATATATATATATATATATATATATATATATATATATATATATATATATATATATATAAAGAGAGAGAGAGAGAGAGTATGTGTGTATGTGTGAAAGAGATAAAGAGAGAGATGCATGAGTATGGGGTGTTCATCATTTGTAGGTGTCAATTTCTTGATTCATCTCCAAATGAAGATATGTAGATATGGTTGATCAACGTACATGATTCTTGAATCAAGAAGACGATAGAGAAATGGATAAAGGGAGAAAGAGGGACGCAAGAGTGAGTGAAGAAGAAGATTCAGGTTGAAGTAAGATTTTGCAGGTGAAAGAGACAGAGGACGATTGCAGGAGTTTTGGTGCTCATCGGAGTTATGTTGTTCACCGAAGATCTTGGTTTCTAACGAATCAAACACATACACACACACATCTTAGTTTTGTTGGAGATCCGGTCTCACCGCACTTCATCACAAGGAAACTTTATTTAAACCCATGAATTTGTTACAGAAGGAAAATTGAAGGAGGTTGGCTACATTTTCTTTTTTGAAATTATTCTTAGAGTTGTAGGTTGTGTATGAGAGAGAGAAAGTCAAATGGAGAAGAATGATAGGGTTAGGGGGTGTTCTTTCTAATTTTTAATTAAATAAATATTAAAGTAAAAATAAGAAAATACAAAAAGAGACTAAAGGGGTAAAATAGACATTTTCACTTTTTTAGGACCAAAATCACAGGAAATTCTTGATTTTGGACCTTCCATGCAAGTCAGAAACTTTTTGAACCTTATCCACAGTTTTTGCCAAACCACAGGTACCAATTATGCAGTTTTGTCGAAAAAGTAACCAAACTCGGTGCGAACTTGGAACATCACCATCCAAACAAACGCAACTTCCCATTAAGGCTAGATGATATATTTACTCTTAGTCTTGCACACTTATTATATAATATATTAATTTACAACCTCCTTTGTGAACAGTAGATGGTTCCCATTGGTTGTTTTTTTGTTCTTTTTTTAATTCTGTTTTAGATGATCGATGTTGGCTACGTATCCTATGATTCCCACCTACTTCGCTCCTTATCCTTACACGTTTCATTCACCGCTCAAACCAATCCAGCTGGCCTCCTCGAACCTTTTTATACCTTTCTTCAGTTTACCACCACTGTTATTGCTCCAATATGTGTTCCACCGCCTCTTTCTATGATGCAATGCACCACCACCATCAATCTATATGCCACCGCTGACGACCATCGCCACCCTATACGCCGTCGGCCACCACCACCACCATGACCCCGCCATCTTCTCCACCTCATGGAACCCCTGTTCCATCTTTTCCATTCATCACAAGTCCGATCATCACAGATATGTGGCCCCATCCATGTCATTTCCTTCGAGGTTTCATTTCTTCCATATTCTTCTTTTTAATTATCGTGTTCGTGTGAATCTAGGGTTACTTCAGTTCTTTTTTAGACTGACCTAGACAGTACCGGCGCCTCATCGGCTTCTTCTACTTCATTCTTCACTGACTCCTTTTTTCTTATGTCGGTATTGAGGCAACGCTGACTATGCTGTTGGTGTTGATTGATGGTGGTGGTGTTGGATTAGGTGTATAAGCCCATAAATATAATTGGTATGTACTTGAATTGATAGCAGCACAGTCCTTTTGGGTTGCCCTCAAACCTAGCAATTGGACAAGGAAATTATGAAATGGAGAGATTAATTTATTATAAGATTAATAAATTAATATAAATGATTTATTAATATGTTATGAGATTAATATATTAATTAGAAATCATAATGTTTGATTAATAGTTAGCCAGAAATTAATTGGAATTGATTTTGGGGTTAATTGTATTAATTATAAAGTATAGGGACTAGTTTGCAATTACTAAATAGTTGGAAGGAATGTTTTGGAACCTCCTTGGAGGAGGTGGACGAAATTCTTAGGGGAAACCCTAATGATTTCGTCCAAGGGCTTTAGATAAAGCCTATGGATTAGCTTGGGCCTTAAGCAAAGGAACACTAGGGTTATCCCTTAAACCCTAGCTGCCTCAACTATAAAAGGAGCCCTCTGGCTCTCAAATTAAGCACTCCTTCTCTAGAAGAAACCCTAGGCCAAAAATTGCATACTCCTCTTCTCTCTCTATAATTTCCTTCTTGCTAGTTCTTGGGTATGATTCCATTAGAGGCATTATAATTGTGGTGTTAGGCTTCCAAGAAGATCAGGATCAAGGTTTACCAATTGTTTACTATAATAATTGAAAGGTATGTGATTCTGAAACCCAAATTTGTTATTTTTGAAAATAGCCTCTTCCCTTAGGGTTCTTGGTTTTTCAATTCAAAGTTATATGTTCAATAGTTAAAGCATAGATCCAAAGTAGGTTGAATGTGAACTTAGGAATTGTTTTCTAGTTTATTTGTTTTACCTAAAATCTATTAGGTGGTGGGTCGGAGTGGCCATGTTGATGTGAACATTGCAATCATCGACCGTAAATAAAAAAGATAGATTCAGTACACTTCTCCCATCGGTTTTGCTTATGTATTTTATTTCCGATTATTGTATTTGGGTTTTTAGGGTTCACTGTTTCACTTCTTTGATTTCTTTGTTTTTGCTGAGAAATAGATGCAACAGAATAGGGATAGATGATCTAGAACAACTTTAAGACAGGTTTTTGTGATTGTATCACTAAGAAAAAGCACTAGAAAGGAGTAGAGATGTAAGATGGATTTGATTTATAGATTGATGTTTAATTCTACTCTCTACAGGGATGAAGAGGTCTAGAGATGATGAGGTTTCTGGGATCGCTTTTCAACTCAAGTTGCTTATCATCTCAAAACCATAAGTCTCAAAATTTGATTGTGTCTTACATAATTTGACTTCACAGATAGTCTCTGATGATACTAAAATTATGGTTTGTAGTTTCTTTTTCAATTTCAAGTTCTTAAGATTAGATCAATAATTAATTTTTATAGTCGTCATTACTAGATATGTTTGAACTTTGCCACACAATTAAAAATATCGATTCCTATTGTGATTTTCGACTTCAGCCAACTATTATTTGCTTCAACATTTAGATTTTGGAAGCAATTTTATGCATTATGATTCATTTAATAAACATGGTTTTTGGTGTTATCATTTGTAGCAGTTGGTGTTCTTATTGTTGCAACATTTCTCATCATTGTCATGGTATGAACCTACATTTCTCATCATTGTCATGGTTTTTGGTGTTATCATTTGTAGCAGCTGGTGTTCTTACTCTGTTCCACCATTTGGAATGAAAATATTTCTTGTTGCAACATTTCTCATCATTGTCATGGTAGTTTTTCTTACAATTTTGTTTTTTTTTTCAATAAAAATATATCAGGTATGAACCTACTTTATTGTCTAAATCTTTCATGAAAAATGTAAAATGTTCACGTGAGAGGTATTCTTCTAAATTTCAGTGTATATTATGCTCTGGTAGCTGCTTTAGGGCTAACATTTCAACAGAGGTTATAAATTATTGCTTTTATGTAACACTTTTTTTTTCTATTGGGTTCAAGTCACAAATGGGTGATGTACTAATGTAGTTTTTAGATTGTGATGTTAATATATTGTGTACATAAGATGTCGATGAAGAAAAGAATACAAGTTAGCTTCTCTTAACACTTGTGATTTGATAGATAACTCCAAACAATTATTTTTTTCTTTCTATTTTTCAACTATACGAAAAAGGAATCTGTGCTTTTCTTTTGGTAGGAGAAATGTATTTTGATCACACTCACACCATAAAGACACCATCAAATTCTTGAACATTTATTGTAGTTCTCTTCAAGTGCAGTAGAGAAAAGTTACCCTAGAGCCTAAGGCCAAGAGGTGTATTTCATTGGTTACCTACAGAAATCGTTTGGATACTTGTTCTACAAACCAACTGATAACGTGGTCTTTGTAGCTTGAAGAAGAGTCTTTCGAGAGGTAGAGGTAGAGAGAGAGAGAGAGAGAGAGAGAGAGAGAAAGAAAGAGTTAGAGAGAGCTCATATCCAAAGAGAATAGCAGACACTATTTGTAACATCCTAATTTTTCACAATAATTTTTTCATATTTTTAATTAAGATAAAACACATTTTTCATAAATTAAAACCATCAATAATTTGTTCTAATCAACATAATCCAAAAATAAAGAGCATAAAAATAATAGACATGGAACCAAACAATATGAAAAGCTCTTGATATGTGTGTACAGTCACGCCTTTGACTTCCTACAATCATCTGAAGTACCTGAAACATTAATCCACAACTGTATGCTAAAGCTTTGTGATTTCCCTAAGATATACTACACACTACAATATACATATAAGTATACAAACATTGACCTTGAGTCCACGAATGGTCCGCCCCTCTAGCATACAACATGAAGATTGTCTGCCTCTGGCCTTTAGCATATAGCTGGTCCGCCCAAGTATTTTGGCCTATCGCACAAAGCAGGGCCGCCCTCAACTCGCCACAAGATATATCGACATATAAAACAAAGATACAAACAAACAATCCAACAACACATGTAACTTTCTACTAACTCCCTACAACATATTTACATCATACATAGAACTCATACTAGACTCCACAATGAAATTGGTAAATCACCCAATGAATGCATACTTGTATGTAAACAGAGGTAGGATAGACAGTCGAACATATGATCCTACTATAAAGCCACAACCAAACAAGGAACAGGCTAGAAAGCCTAGATAAAGAGATTGTCAGACTATCATACATGGATGCATCTTACCATTTCTTATCAGTACTCTAACAAGTATATTACCATTTCTTTACATCCTATCATGCAAGGATATACATTGCAATACATAGTATAGCGAGAAACCCACTTGAAACATCAAACACATAATAAAATCACTAAAGTAGCTAAAATGAGCTCCTTTTCTGTACACCTACATCCCATACCACAACTCCACTTAGATCATTTCTAGATAATACACATATTATACTTTTATTTATTAAACCCTCTAGTATTTTCATGTTGTGCACATACCTTCTCTTATAAGATTATATAAACATTAAATCACATTCTTACACATCTTTTTATACATATAAGGCTATTAGTATGATTTTGCCATATTCTTTACATTTACATGCACAAAACACACACTAAAAACCTATACACAACCCTAATATCATATTCTAAGTTATTTTTAGATGACAAAGTAGATTTGTACAAATGCAGAGGAAGTAACGGAGCTAACATTTTTTTAGCTGTTGTTGCAGGCGAGGGTGAATTTGGAGAAGAAACTACCTCAAAAACGGCAAAGTAACCCCGATTATGAGATGCAAAATGGATTAAATAGTGTAATTTATTCATATATATATATATATATATATATATATATATATATATATATATATATATATATATATATATATATATATATATGGAATTGATTATCGTATATCATCTAATTTTCTGAATTTCTTTGTTCTTAGCGTATATGAGACACACACACACACACACACACACACATATATATATATATATATATATATATATATATATGATAATAAATTTTGAATGATTTTGAAAATTGAAGAAATACATTAAAACTGGCTTGTGATTTTCTACAAGTTCCAAAAATATAGGCGACAATTTTTAAAGCAATTATTATAATTGATTTAAATATTGAGTTTGAATAAAGAATTTAGTGACTTGTCCGTAATATTACCTGGAGCAAATTAGAATAATACATGTGGAAAATACAATAAATAAAAATTGTTTAGAAATTGTAACACCCATAAAAATCAGGCCAAATTTAAACTTTTTAAAACATTTAGAAACCAACAGTTATTACCAACTTGTTCTCAAAACAGTTCTATACCAGAGTATCCTAGAAACATAGTCATAAAAAATGAGGAGATGTACGATCCTTTGCCTTCCTGCGATCATTTGAGATACCTGAAACCAAAACCGAAACTGTAAGCCCAAAGCCTAGTGAGTTTCCCTCAAAATACCGATACACTACAAATAACACATATACAAATAACAACATGTACTTGGTCCATAGATTTACATACTGGATTACCCCTGGGCCTACATTGTGAGTCTGGATTGCCTTCCGGGCCCACAATGTGAGTCTGGATTGCCTTCCGGACCCACATCTCAGATCTGGATTGCCACCGAGCCCACAGTACGAGTCTGGTATTCCCCACCCGGCCCTCAGCTCGTATCTGGAATGCTCTCGAGCCCTCAGTATGAGTATGGCAAGCTTGGGGTAAAAGGTTACTTTACCAATAGTCCATGCTTGGGGTAAAAGGCTACTTTACCCCCAACCTAGCTTGATTCAATCCCAAGGCCCAACTCGCACTCCAAGGCCCAAAAGTCAAGTAATGGGCCAAAGCCCAACATATGGCCCAATTTTCTAACTTCGGCCCAGACCTCTACATGATATTTTTTAAGTCCCATCCAATTATTCTAGTCCAAACTCTTGGTATTTCCATGGCCCAATATCACATAATCATCAAGGCCTAGATATGGCCCACTTATGGCCCAATTTTCCAAATTGGGCCTAAGTCTCTCACATGGGCCTTACCTTAAAACTCATCCAATTATTTTGGTCCATTTACTTGTTCTTGGATAGCTCATCAATAGTCCAATCACCATGGCCCAATAGGAAGGCCCAAGTGAGATTAGGGTTTTCACATAAAATGACAATTAGGGTTAAGTGTTCCTACTTACCCCATTAAGGACTTAATCCATTAAGTCCAATATTGCCTTAGGTTAATTTGCAAATGACTATTAATTAACATTTTCAGTTTAGAAATTAATTCAAGTACGGGTCCCGATAATTCCCCAAAATTAGGGTTCTATGCCATTAGGGTTTTCCAAACCCTAACTAGGGTTTCCTACCGAATACTAACCCATTAGTCACATGGTTGGGCTTTTAGGCCAATTAGGGCTTCATTGGGCACATTAGGGTTTCATTAGGCCCATTAAGGTTTCATTGGGCCCACTAGGGTTTTGTCAGGCCCATTCTATCGAAGCATCCCAAACGAGTCAAAACGCAAACTAGGCACACCGCCACCCAACACGGCGGCTGGTGGCGGCACCCACCACCTTACGGTGGTGGTTTAGAGTTTCCTTTCATTATTCTTATACCGATTACAATACAATTTACAATAATATCCAAATAACACACACTCATAAAATAATACACACACACACAACCACCCTTGTGGTGGCCGACGGTGGTAGATGGCGGCAGCCACCACCTCACGGTGGTGGTGATGGCCTTCTTAGTTTTCCAGCCACACAAACCCAAGCTTAGATCACAGAAATAACACACACTAAATAAAATATACACGCACAACCACCTTGTGGCAGCAGGTGGCGGTAGAGAGTGGCAGCCATCACCTCATGGTGGTGGTGGTGGGGTTTTCTTCGAATCTGTGGCCAAGAAATGCTTCTGTAGCTCTAAACCGTCACAACACTCGTGCACAAACATCGCAACACGCACACAACCACCTCCCATGGTGGTTGGTGGCGGCAATAAAAGGGGGTAACATGGCGGCAACAACTCTAGCACCTCCCACGTAGACTCGTCGAGTAGGACCGCAATTGCTGACTGGATTAATGAACGAACTCGATGATTCGGAAAGGGTGGACTCGATGAGTCCGCGCTGTGGATTGAAACCCTGAATCCCCGGGTCTGTGCCCTATTTAAAGGCCCTTATGGCCTTCTTTTGCGGCCATTACACCCCTGGGAAACCATAGAGAGTAGAGAGAACGTTTGTAGTGCAAGAGGAGGGCTAATTCACCATTTCTTGTGTGTTTTAGCAAGAAGGAAGGAGGTAGAACAAGCTAAGCGGGTTGAGGAGCTTGGATCCACTTCTATTTGATCAGAGGAAGCTGTTGGAGGTAACAATCTGTGCCATTCTCATGTTTATAATGCTTCTAGTGGAATCTAGGGTCTTCTTTATGCCACTTTTAGTTTGAATCTGGAGTATGTGAGGTCCCAAGGCGAAATGGTTCATAGATCTGGACCTTAAGAGGTCCAAAGAGTCCTTTCCACTCTGCTTTATGCCATAACTTTTGAGTTACGAGCCTAGGAGGCCATTTTAGAGGCTATTTCACCAAAAGAAGTTTTGGGTGTATTGCATGTGTACAAAGATTCGACCTTTACATGATTATCGTGATTGGGAAGGTCAGATCTATAGGTTAGAGAAGCAGATCTGACCTCAGAAGGTCATTTGAGTATGATCATGGAAGCAACTCGCCGAGTTCATAAGTGGACTCGACGAGTCGAGTCGGGGTTTCCCCGCGATTCGTGACAGGAGGAAGCCGTTGAGTGGAAGGATGACTCGACGAGCCAAGAGAGGCTAGAAGGATTCAGAGGACCCGCATGGACTCACTGAGTCACCCATGTGCACTAGACGAGTCAGGTCAAAGTTTGACCGTTGACCTCCGTTGACCTTAGGGTTTTGGTCAAGATTGATTCAAGGGAGTTCAAGGAGGGGTAGAATGGCCTTCTACCCAATCTTAGAAGTGAGACTATGAGAGAGTATTGATCGAGGATGTTATTTGAATGATAGGAGGAGGCTAGGTCAAGACGTTGAGCACGAGAGGTTATCCGACTTTATTGCGGTAAGTCTTCTCACCATATTGTACCTGGAAGGGTATCTATGTGTGACTGGAAGGTCTTATATGCTATGAGATGTATGTGATGTATACTGTTATGTAACGACCCAATTTTTCACGTCCAAAAATTTCATTTTTGATTAAGTGATTTGCAAAATATTTATAACATAATATCAACCGATCATATCATTTCATAAAAACATGTCTCGTGTCTGAAAACCGAATCGTAAAAACATAATAATGTCAGAGTACAAATCCCAGAAAAACTCATAATGCGGAATCAATGTGTGTGTATGACGTGCCGCTACCGCGCCAGCTCCTTCCCCTTAGCTGAAGAGGTACCTAAAACCAAAACTATAAACTATAAGCATGAAGCTTAGTGAGTTCCCCCATCGTACCACATACCATACAATCACATATCATACATATTGCTGGGCCATTCTGGGGTGCCGACCTACCCGTACGGCCATTCTGGGGTGCCGACCTACCCATGCGACCATTCTGGGGTGCCTTCCTACCCATGCGGCCATTCTGGGGTGCTGTCCTACCCGTGTCAAGCCATTTTGGGGTGCTGACCTGCCCGTCGGTCCTAACAACCGACCCTCAGGGACTATTCCACCCCCTACTGCTACTATCACATATATCATAACATAAACATATTATCAGACATATTTGGGGTGTCCGAACTACCCTTCGGTCCTAATAACCGAACATGGGGACTATTTCCCTCTAACTACCACTATTACATATAACATATCATGCCAGCATATAAACATATCATCACATATTGTTAGACATATATGGGGTGTCTGACCTACCCTTCGGTCCTAACAACCGAACTCTACTACTATCACATATAACATATCATGCCAGCATATAACATATCAGGTAGTAGCAAACCTAGATGATATCACAAAGACAATCATCTAACATACAATTCCTACTGGTGGGCCGCATTATAGCCGTAGACCCACCGCTACTGGAAGGTAACTCACCTCGTAGTAGCTGCTGAACTGTGCGGGAATCCTCTGATCGCTGCCACTATTGCTCCGGAAATCCTCCGGCTATAATTCCCACAAAACACTTAGTCATACACTGCTAACTGTTCTTAGGGTAAAATGAGAATTTTACCCCTAACCAAGTCAAAGTCAAAGTCAACTTCCAGTTGACCTGTTGACTCGCCGAGTTGGCTCGCCAACTCGCCGAGTCCCTATCCCATTACTCGTCCTCGTCCATGACCCCACTCGTCGAGTTGGGCTGTCAACTCGACGAGTTCTTCTCTTATATGAACATCACATGAAAACTCATCCGACCCACCGAGTTGATGAACAACTCGTCGAGTTCACCTTCATCTGATGAACAAGTTCTGTCCTTGACTCGCCAAGTTGATGAACAACTCGTCGAGTTCATCTTCATCCTTAAGAAGATTACCTTGGACTCGCCGAGTTTTCTCATGCACTCTCCAAGTCCCATGAATTTCTAGAACAATGGCTTAGTCTAGAACGTTGGGTCACTCCCCGGGACTCCCTAAAACCTTTCCACACTCAACTGGGTCCTTTGACCCTCACTAAATGGGACATAAACCTTGGACTCGCCGAGTCCAAGAATGGACTCGTCGAGTCAGTCACATCCCTTCACTAGAACTTCGATTTCTGATGTACAACCCTTGATCAAAAGATAGATCTATGCTTCTACAATTGATCTAGCACGTTAAGTTACAACCTTTATGTTCTTGCATGGGACTTTGAGCTGAAAAGGTCCTAAAACAAGCTTTTAAAATGCATGGGGCCTTCTTTGAGTGCAAGAGCCACTCCTTTCTGCCTTGCAACCCCTCTTTGGACCTAGATCCAAAACATCAACCCCCAACCATGCTTGCAAACATGGTTGGTGACCAAAATGGCTTAGAAAAGCCCTAAAACTCCACAAAATGGGATCTATCTAAAGAGAAAACAAGGTATAGACTTTATACCTTCTGAAGACTGCAACTGATGTTCAAAATCGGATCCCTCAAGCCTCCTCTTGATCCTTCAAGCTTTTCCTTCCTTCCTTGGATCACAAAATCAACAAAATTACTCCAAATTCCTTAGATTGCTTTAATAACGGATAGGGTTTGCTATGGGGGTCTTCTGGGAGCAAATGGGACGAAGGAGGCCGAGTTCAGGTGTTTAAATATGGTGCAAACCCTCGGATTAGGTTTGTTGTCCAAACAGGGCCTACTTGCCGAGTCCGGGACTCGACTCGTCGAGTCCACAGCTTAAACTCCGCGTCTCATCCCGCTTCTACTCAGCGAGTTGGGCCTTCAACTCGCTGAGTCCAAGGCCAAAATGCAAAATATATTATAGAAGAGAATACGTACCAAGAACCAGGTGCTACATGTTATGTGATATATATGTGTTACGTATGATAAGGACCAGAAGGTCAAGATAACATGGACCGGAGGTCAGGAGGTTACGGACCGGAAGGTTGATACGGGTAGGACCGGAAGGTCTACCGGGATTCGGGACGGAAGTCCCTTGAGACGCTTGGATTGGAAGATCCCACAGAGTTATGACCTGGAAAGGCGTATGTGTTATATGTGGTATCTTGGGGAACTCACTAAACATTTATGCTTACAGTTGTTGTGTTATGTGTTTCAAGTGATAGCAGGGATTGCGGGAAGGCACCGACATGATCCGTACACACTCATAGAGTTTATGTTTGAGATTCTGGGAATTGTTTGTTATGATGACATTGGATACATTTTGTTTTGACATTGTTTTGATGATTAAAAGTATGGTTTAAAAATGAAAAATTGTTTTGGAAATTTACGTTGTTACAAGTTGGTATCAGAGCCTTGGTTTGAGAGATTCAGATGCACCTTCGGGTGTATCTAGACTCAAACTGGGGATTTGAGAAAGTTTTTCATAAAATAAACAATTTTTCTAAAGAAGTAAAAGGATTTGAGAAAAGAAAAGGAAGTCGTGTGTACGATCAGCCTGCGCCCGAACGGTGATTTCCCAAAATACCCTTACATTATATGTTAAGAGATATGTTATGATATATTATGCTAAAAGTAGGCTAGGTATTCTTATTAGGACTAGAGTGGCCTGATTTGAGATGCCTTAGCCTAGGAAGATTTCTGCTGCTATGAGATGCTTGAGAGAGAATAGGTAGCAGTGAGGAGCTTATGAGAGGCCTACCGAAGGGTAGCCTATGCTAGCGAGATGTAGAGTACTTGTGATCTAGGATCCAAGGAAGAGTACCTGGGGTGAATACTGATGCGGTGTGGACGGTAGTATAGGGCCCGTACTACTGAAGACACCGGATCAATGAGCAGTCCATGTAAGAATCCTTAGGATACTAGGGAACAAGTAGGGTGGAGTTATCGAGTGCGAGTATACTCGAGCGAGTCTCTGATATTATTATGTTGTATTTCAGAGACATCATGGTTGGGACACGCCACAGACCTGAGACGAGCGGCGTGAGTGAAGAGGAGCTTCGTCAGATGATCCACGGTGAGGTGGCAACGACGATTCGATCCGAGATTCCAGAGATGTTTGGGTCTATCAAGACCACGTTAATTGAGACTTTTGATGAGCGGTACGCAACGGTGACTGAGGCTGCGGCTGCTGTAGCTACTACAGCTGTGGCTGCTGCCAGGCCTCAGGGTGGTGACTCGTTGTTGTTTCTGGAGTTCAGCAACAGGAAGCCACCAGAGTTTGACGGGACGCAGGATCCAATTGCTGTAATGAAATGGATTTCTGATATCGAGGGATGCTTCTACACGTGTTCATGTCTGGAGCATCTGAGGGTACGGTTCGTGCTGAACCAGCTTCGCTTGGGAGCAAAGGACTGGTGGAAGTTCGTGACGACGAGCTTCACTCTTGTAGAGATTTCAGAGGTGACCTGGGAGAGGTTCACCACCATGTTCAGAGATGAGTATGTTCCCCCGGTGGAGAGGGAATGGTTGGCTCAGGAGTTCTTGTCCCTCAAGCAGGGCACTGATTCGGTTACTGTGGTTACCAGGAAGTTTCATGAGAGGGCGATGTTTTTCCCTGAGCAGGTGTCTACCGAGCAAGCAAGCATGAGCCGGTGTTTGGGCATTTTGAGGAGGGATATTCGCGAATTCGTGTTGAACTCGACTTACCGGACATTTTCTGAGCTCTAGGCAAATGCCCAGAAGAGGGAGATTGAGTTGGAGACTCAGGCCAGGGAGGAGGCCGAGTCTTAGGGGATGGATCGGCGGCCGACACAGTCTCAGTCGGCAGCCAAGCGGGCAAAGCCCGCTGATTCAAGATCTGGAGGCCAGAAGGGCCGCACTTTCGGGAAGTGCGGCAAAGGACATGACGAGGTTTGTCGATCGGGTGCTTGCTATAAATGTGGCAAGGAGGGGCATATAGCCAAGGATTGCCCCAAGGGGTTCATGGTTTGCTTTCATTGCAACCAAACGGGCCATCGGAAGGACGAGTGTCCGCAGCTATGGGGGACAAGACATGGAGCACCGCAGGGATCTACCCCTGTCGCCGTGCGAGCTACTGAGGTTCGGCGGGTGAAGGCCGAGGCACCGAAGGCTCGCGGGAGAGCCTTCCAGTTGACAGCGGAGGAGGTCCGCGCAGCGCCCGATGTCATGGATGCTATGTATTCTTTCATTTATTTATGCTGAGTTTGAGACGTTGTGCTTATATTATCATATGCATAGGTACTTTTCTTGTGAATTCTGTACTTGGTTTGGTGTTATTTGACTCGGGTGCGAGTCGGTCATTTGTTTCTTTAGCGTTTAGTCAGCACCTCAGTATCCGACGAGAGGCGTTGAGTCAACCTCTACGAGTTTCTATAGCTGACGAGCGAGCAGTGTATTCTACGGATGTAATTCAAGGATGTGTACTCGATATTTTCGGTTTTGAGTTCCCGATAGATCTAGTCCCGATCGCGATGGGGGACGTATGTGTCATAGTGGGCATGGATTGGTTGAGCCGATTTGGGGCTATTATAGATTGCGAGCGACAGTTGGTGACGATACGAGACCCTAGTGGGGGAGCACTTACGGCTTACGGCGAGGGTACCCGATGTGGGCCAGCGTTTTGTTCGGTTGCTAGGGTGAGACAGAGTTTACAGCAGGGCTGCAGCGGATTTGTAGCCTATGTGATGGACACACGAGTGGCCGCTAGGATGCCAAGTTCAATTGATGATGTTCCGATAGTGCGCAAGTTCCCGAATGTTTTTCCCGAGGAGTTTCCGGGTGTGCCTCCCGAGAGGCAGGTAGAGTTCCGCATCGATTTGGTTCCGGGGGCAGCGCCTATCGCCCAGTGGCCTTATCGCATTGCATCACCAGAGATGCAGGAGTTATCCTCGCAACTTCAAGAGCTGTTGGGGAAGGGGTTTATTAGACCAAGTAGCTCACCATGGGGAGCGCCGATCGTTTTTGTCAAGAAAAAGGATGGTTCACACCGGATGTGCATTGATTACCGAAAGTTGAACAAGTTGATAGTCAACAACCGTTACCCATGACCAAGGATCGACGATTTGTTCGATCGGTTGCAGGGAGGGTCTTGGTTCGCCAAGATTGATCTGAGGTCTGGATATCATCAGACGAGAGTGCGTGATGAGGATATCCAGAAGACGGAGTTCAGGACTCGTTATGTGCATTACGAGTTCGTGGTGATGCCTTTCGGGCTCACCAATGCACCGGCGGCGTTCATGGATCTCATGAACAGGGTGTGCAAGCCAATGTTGGATCATTCGGTGATCGTGTTCATTGATGATATTTTGGTGTATTCGAGATCTAGAGAGCAGCATGAGGAGCATCTGAGAGAGATTCTCGGGGTATTGATGTCGGAGAGGCTTTATGCCAAATTCTCCAAGTGTGATTTTTGGTTACGAGAGGTCCAGTTCTTGGGACACCTCGTTAACCAGAATGGGATATTGGTCGACCCGGCCAAAATTGAGGCGGTTATGAGGTGGGAGGTGCTGAGATCACCCACCGAGATCAGGAGTTTTCTAGGATTGGCCGGCTACTATCGGAGATTTATCAAGGATTTCTCCAAGATCGCTGTGCCTCTCACCAAGTTGACCCGAAAGGGTGTTGCTTTTTCATGGGGTCTGGAGCAGCAGACCTCGTTTGAGACACTTCGCCAGAGATTGTGCGAAGCCCCGGTGTTAGCCCTCCCGGAAGGGATGAAGGATTTTGTGGTGTATTGTAACGCATCGATATCGGGGTTGGGTGCGGTACTCATGCAGAGGGGGCATGTGATAGCGTATGCATCTAGGAAGCTGAAGCCTCATGAGGCGAGGTATCCCACCCACGATCCGGAGTTGGGGGCAGTGGTGTTCGCCCTCAAGATATAGCGTCACTATCTATATGGGGTTTGGTGTATCATATACACAGACCACAAGAGCTTGAAGTATTTGATGGACCAGCCCAAGCTGAATATGCGCCAGAGGAGATGGTTGGACGTGGTAAAGGATTACGATTATCAGATCATGTACCACCCGGGCAAAGCTATTGTTGTAGCTGATGCCCTGAGCCGTAGGGCGGAGGGTTCCTCGATTCGAGACATTTGTTTGCGATTAACAGTGATGACTCTGGTGATGGACACCATTCGGGAGGCCCAGGAAGAAGCCGTGAGACCGAAGAACCATAAGAGAGAGCGGGTGATTGGGCAGGTACCTGAGTTCGTTACCGATAGCCGCGGGCTTATGACCTTTTAGGGTCGGGTTTGGGTGTCGTATGCAGGCGGGGCACGTACCACTTTGATGGAGGAGGCGCACTGATCGAGGTCCTCGATCCATCCCGGGGCCACTAAGATGTATTTGGATCTGAAGAGAGATTATTGGTGGCCCTGTATGAAGAGGGATGATGCATGGTTTGTTGAGAGGTGCTCGACCTGTCGCAGGGTTAAGGCTGAGCACCAGCGTCCGCACGGCAAGTTGCAGCCACTTGAAGTTCCCCAGTGGAAGTGGGAACATATTTCCATGGATTTTATCACCAAATTGCCAAGGACCACGAGGGGTGTCGATGCAATTTGGGTGATAGTTGACCGACTGAAAAAAAGCGCCCACTTCCTTGCTATCAGGGAGAGCTCTTCTGCAGAGAGATTGGCAGAGTTGTATGTAAGGGAGGTGGTATCGTGGCATGGAGTACCAATCTCGATTGCTTCAGATCGAGATGTACGTTTCACGTCCAGGTTCTAGAAGAAGTTCCATGAGGAGTTAGGTACGAGGCTGCATTTCAGTACCGCTTACCACCCACAGTCGGACGGGCAGAGTGAGCGGACGATTCAGACGCTCGAGGACATGCTCCGAGCATGTGTGTTGGACTTCGGTGGAAGTTGGGACACGTATTTGCCGTTGGCTGAGTTCTCCTATAACAAAAACCACCATTCGAGTATTGGTATGCCTCCCTTCGAGTTGTTGTACGGGAGGAGATGTCGGACTCCCATTTGCTGGGGAGAGGTAGGGCAGCACGTGATGGGCAGCACTAAGATAGTGCTTCAGACGACCGAGCAAATACAACAGGTTAGACAGAGGTTGTTAACGGCTCAGAGTCGCCAGAAGAGTTATGCGGATAGACGACGATCCGAGCTTGAGTTCCAGGTGGGAGACTTTGTACTCCTGAAGGTGTCTCCTTGGAAATGAGTGATCCGATTCAGGAAGAGGAGCGAGCTAGGGCCCCGGTACATTGGTCCAATCAGGGTGACTACGAGGGTGGGCAGGGTAGCATATCGTTTGGAGCTACCTGCAAAGTTGAGCCAAATTCATGATACCTTCCACGTGTCTCAGATGAGGAAGTGTATAGCTGACGAGTCGGCGGTGGTGCCACTGGAGGATATTCAGGTGGATGCGAGCCTGAATTATGCTGAGAGACCAATCGCGATCCGGGATCGGAAGATCAAGGTTCTGAGGAACAAGGAGGTGCCCCTGTGTAACGCCCATAGATCCGGGCTAGTCAAATTAAAGGCAATAAGTGTCGAAAGTGACTTTTCGGAAAAAGATTATTTAGAATAAATAATCTTAATCAAGTTGTAGTATATGTTACAAGGTTTCCGTACATATAAAGAATACTGAAATCCGAGTTATAACGAAGAAGTTATGACTCGTCAAAGTTTCGCGACGGAACCGACACGATACCGGGAAGCGTAAAAAGTGAATTTACGATAGAGCGAGATTTAGCCTTAGCGATCTAAATGAAAGTCATAGAATACGTTAAACTGAGAGCGTCCATAAAAAGAACGCCCTAATCTGACTTCGTATGAGGAAGTTATAATTTTTCGAAGTTTCGGCTTAGCTGTATACAGCCCGAAATTCGAATATTAGATCAAGTGGTTTTTAGCCGACACGACCTAAATGAGAATCAAAGATCTCGTTAAGAGTAGCGTAACGAGAAATAGATGGGCGAAAACGGATGTCGGATGAAGAAGTTATGAGAATTTAACGGACCAATCCTGTCCTGGCCTGTTAATAATATAACTTTTAAAATAAATTCAAAATTAGCCGACAGAGTCTAAACGAAAGTTGTAGAGTACGTTCCCGCCTATGCGTGGATATAAAGAACGTAAAAAACGAAGCTTGTATGCGAAAGTTACGATTTTTAGAAGTCGGAGGGGGAAATTGCGAAACTGATGCGGACTCGATGACGTGGCGCGATCTAGACCGTCCATCGCTGATCAAGGCATCACTTCGGATTCGGACACGTCACTCCTCGCATTACGCCCAGCGTCCGAAATGGAGTACGCCCAGCGTTCTTCGGCCTTGTGCGGTCCGAGAAGAAGCCACGTCGCTCCACCGAGGTCTCGCCACCTGGCATCTCTATCTGAATTACGCCCTGCGTAAAGGCCTTGGTACGCCCAACATACTCCGAGGCTGAGGCCTATAAAAGGGAGGTGAAGCCTCTCAGATTTTTCACACCTTCCACCACAACTTTCTCTCTCTACTTTCTCTCACTACCCCCTAACCCTCTCCTAAGCCTAGGTAAACCCCCTAGCACCCAAAGGAAGCCCCGAGGCTCCCGGAGTCCCGAGAAAAAGGGACTTTCGGTTTCGAAACGCTGCTCCGAGCAAAGCCCGGTTTTCCTTAAAATCCGCTGTAAGTGAGATATGCTTACACAATTTTTAATATAGCTTTCAAATAATTATAGTAATGTTATTAGGTCCTTAAAATAATTATTTGGGTTATTATTATGAGTTATATTGAGCGTTATTTAACGCTTATATAATAGTAATAATAGTCAGACTACTAATCTGTCGCGGTTATCGTTAGACTAAATCCTAGTGGTATTGATACTAAGTTTTATCAAAGGAAATTGTTTTGAGAGTATCGAAGCGTTGTCCGAGTGCTGAGTCACCACCTTTCAAGTGAGGCATAGTCCTTTTCATCTTACACATAGATATGAAGTATTTTAACATAAATCACGTGCTATGTGTGCATATTTTCTGAATACTTGCCGTCTATGTTGGGTGAAATATTTTTATACATGTTTTAAATGATTTAAATTGTATATGTATTTTATATCTACGAAATGTGTTGGGTAAAACATGGATAGATGAAATAGTTGTGATAACACGATGAAAGACATCAGTGTTGACAGTGATCCAGTCATCTAGTGGAGTATAGATGACGACCATGGACGATACTAGAGAGTCCAGTGGAACGCTATCAGGCTCGTAACCTGTAGGTGATTTTGAACTAGGTGATCATTAGGTATTTTTGAACTGAGTGTGTTCACTAGGTATTTTCGAACTGAGTGTGTTCACTAGGTATTTGAACTGAGTGTGTTCACTAGGTATTTTGAACTGAGCGTGTTCACTAGGTATTTTTGAACTAAGTGTCTTCACTATATATTTTTGAACTAAGTGTGTTCACTGGTTATTTTTGAACTAAGTGTTTACCAGATGTTTTGGACTACGTGATCACCAGTTGTAATCTATAAGCCTTGGTAACGATGGATTTCGTGCCGATTCCTTAGGATGATCCTTAGGAATGAATAAACGAGGAATAGCTGATTCTTAGGGTAGATCCTTAAGACTAAAGAAGATAATGGGGATGGGTAATTGGGTTGATTGTTTAAACATAATAATTATATTATTGTGGGTTGAAAACCCTATGTACTCACCAAGTTTACCAACCTGACCCACTCAGTTTATTTATATCACAGGTGTTGATATGAAGTCACATTACACTGAGAGATTAAAGAGATGTAGATCACTAGTGATAATGAATGTAAGTTCTGTTTATGCTTATGTTTCTGTATTGACGATGACATCCCAAATGTTTTAAAATGAATAAAAATACATTTCTTCAGAAATGCTTTGATAACGTATTTATCATGTTTAATTTACTGGGAACAAATTCCGCAACATTTTTATTAAAAGAAGTACTCTGATTTTTATAAAGCATAAACAAAAATCGGTCTTTTCTGGCCGTGAAAAATGGGGATGTCACGCCCTGGTTCAGGTCCAGTGGCAACATCGAAGAGGGTCCGAGCTGACTTGGGAGCCGGAATTGGAGATGTGGGAGCAGCATCCAGAGTTGTTTGGGGAGAAAGACTTCGAGGGCGAAGTCTGATTCTAGTGGGGGAGAATTGTAACATCCATATTTCCAAGTATTATTGTTTGATCATTTATTTTGAGAAAAAGAGAGGGACTCGATGAGTTGAGGCATAGACTCGTTTAGTAGGACCGCGATTGCTGACTGGATTAATGACCGGACTTGACGAGTCGGAAAGGGTGGACTCGACGAGTCCACGCTCTGGATTGAAACCCTAAATCCCTGGGTCTGTGCCCTTATGGCCTTTATTTGCGGCCATTGCACCCCTGAGAAACCCTAGAGAGCAGAGAGAACGTTTGTAGTGCAAGAGGAGGGCTAATTCACCATTTCTTGTGTGTTTTAGCAAGAAGGACGGAGGTAGAACAAGCTAAGCGTGTTGAGGAGCTTGGATCCACTTCTATTTGATTAGAGGAAGCTGTTGGAGGTAACAATCTGTGTCATTCTCGTGTTTATAATGATTCTAGTGGAATCTAGGGTTTTCTTTATGCTTCTTTTAGTTTGAATTTGGAGTATGTGAGGTCCCAAGGAGAAATGGTTCATAGATCTGTACCTTAAGAGGTCCAAAGAGTCCTTTCCACTATGCTTCATGCCATACCTTTTGAGTTATGAGCCTAGGAGGCCATTTTAGAGGCTATTTCACCAAAAGAAGCTTTGGGTGTGTTGTATGTGTACCAAGATTCAACCTTTACGTGATTATCGTGCTTGGGAAGGTCATATATATAGGTTAGAGAAGCAGATCTAACCTCAGAAGGTCATTTGAGTATGATTATGGAAGTAACTCACCGAGTTCATAAGTGGACTCGACGAGTCGAGTCGGGGTTGCCCCGCGATTCGTGACCGGAGGAACCCGTCGAGTGGAAGGATGACTCAACGAGCCGTGAGAGGCTAGAAGGATTCAGAGGACCCGCATGGACTCGCTGAGTCGCCCATGTGCACTCGACGAGTCGGGTCAAAGTTTGACTGTTGACCTCCGTTGACCTTAGGGTTTTGGTCAAGACTGATTCAAGGGAGTTCAGGGAGGGGTAGAATGGCCTTCTACCCAATCTTAGAAGTGAGACTATGAGAGAGTATTGATCGGGGATGTTATTTGAATGATAGGAGGAGGCTAGGTCGGGACGTTGAGCACGAGAGCTTATCCGACTTCATTGAGGTGAATCTTCTCACTATACTATACTTGGAAGGGTACCTATGTGTGATCGAAAGGTCTTATATGCTATGAGATGTATGTGCTATATACTGTTATGTGATATGTATGTGTTATGTATGTTATGTATGATAAGGACCGGAAGGTCAAGATGACATGGACCAGAAGGTCAGGAGGTTACGGACCGGAAGGTCTACCGGGATTCGGGACGGAAGTCCCCTGAGACACTTGGATCGGAAGTTCCCACAGAGTTATGGGCTGGAAAGGCGTATGTGTTGTATGTGGTATCTTGGTCACTAAGCATTTATGCTTACAGTTGTTGTGTTATATGTTTCAGGTACTAGCGAGGATCGCGGGAAAGTGCCGACTTGATCCGTACACACTCATAAAGTTTATGTTTGAGATTCTGGGAATTGTTTGTTATGATGACATTGGATACATTATGTTTTGACACTGTTTTGATGAGTAAAAGTATGGTTTATAAATGAAAAATTGTTTTGGAAATTTATGTTGTTACAAGCAGCACCCGCGACGACAATGGCTGATGGTTTCGACCTCCACAACGGAGACAGCAGCGACGGTGTAACCAACCCGGTAGCGGCAGCGGTGAACAACAGGAAAAAGGGACAGAGAAGGAGAAGGTTAGCGTCATTAGGGGTGGGTAGTGGTGCTCGTCGGTTGTCTGCCGGCCGGAGAACGGAAGTGAAAGGGTGGCGGCGGCTGGAGGGAGGTAAGGTGAGGGTGGCGGCTACAGTACCCGGTTAGGGTTAGGGCTACGGAGAGATCGACGAGTTATATACCCAGCTCCTACAAACTTCAACCCATAATGACAGAAATAGCCCCTCATTCTCCTTTTCCTTTAAATTTAAATCCAACTGTTACCAAATAGCCCCTCCATGACAAATTCTTTTCAACTCAAGTCCAAAATTTACCATTTAGTCCCTGCTTCCATAAATTCTTATATATTACGTCCAAATAATACCAAACACCCATTGATTTATGAAAATCTTTACAAATTAAGTCACAAAATTACACTCTAACCCCTGAAGATTCAAATCTTATCATTTGGCTTCCCGAAACCGACTCCCAGCTAATTATTACTTGATTTTGGGCTATAATAATATAAAATAATTATAAAAATTATTTCTCGGGGTTTCAGGTTTATTATTTACTTATTCTATTTTAAATGGGAGGTTATAGAAATTGCTATGTGACCAAATCAATGACAAGAGGACATGTGACAATAAGTCTTTATTTATTAGAAAGGATAAAGTTAGTTTGGATATTACATGCGCTAACCATCATTTTCTAAGGCTAAAAAGTACGATATCATTATTGCTTACTAAAATTTGGTGCCATATAAACTTTTGTCATGTTTTGCTCATTTGGTGGAGCGTGGTTCCATCCTAGCTTAACAACTTCTTTTAAAAAAAAAGTGTGACATTTATAAATTGAGGTCAAAATATTAATATTAATTAAAATTATATAACACTTCATTAAAATTAAAAAACTTTATCATTAATTTAAAAAAACGTAACATGCTTTGAAGAGTTGTAAATGCTCACTGGTTTGGATGGGAATAAATTCTTGATGACATGGCTGAAATTTATTGGTGATAATTGTTCTTGTATTATGTGCATTAGGAAAACCTGAATTTGCGGGGTAAAAGCCACGGGAGTGACACATGCCAAACATCAAATGTTATGTCTTGGCTTGTTCTACCATCAGCAACAACAAGTGGTAAATAGTTTTATCCAAAAGTCATGTGTTTGAATAGGCGGCTTGTTTTCGCTGTTGGCATATTAGCACTGGCATCTCTACTACCCCACCGTAGAATCTAATAATCTCTTCTCCTATTATACAATTGCTTGTGATTCCAATCCAACAAAAACAAGAAGAAACATGTGAACAACAATTGCAGGATAAAAAAAAACATTGGATGCATCATGCATGTGCTCATAAACATAGATTCCCAAAAAATATGAATTTAACGACATGTGGTATTAAACTAACATCATTCGAAAAGAACATGAAATAAAAAATAAATTATTACCTATAAATGGTCTTTGGTCTTGGCTTTATTGAAAAGGTGTCAAGTGGGTTGCTTTTTTATTTGCAACAACTGCTAACGATATGAATAGATATGGATTTAAGGTTAATTCAAGCATTAAATAATATTAGGCTATTGTTTAATTTTTGTTTTCTGTTCATCTGATTTTTGTTTTACCCACATTATAGCTTAGGATGAAATCAAATTTGGTGTTCTACTTATAAATTATTTATTCTAAATCAGGAAACAAGCATTTCTTAATAAATTACTAAAACTACTTTTGGAAACAGAAAAGCACATATTGTATTGGAAGTAGCTTTAAAACAAGAGTAAATTACATGAATGGTCCCTATGGTTTAGGTAATTTACACATTTGGTCCCTAACTTATTTTTTTAACTCGGAAGGTACCTACTGTTTGTTTTTATTACACACTTGGTCCATGTCTTACCTAAAAAGACTATTTTCCTTTTATTTATTTATTTATTTAAATAAACACACCACTAACTCCACCCCTTTCATCTTATCTTATCTACCTCATTATTTTTCTCTATTAAAACAATACTATTTTTAGGTAAAACAGGGACCAAACACGTAATAAAAATAAATAGTAAGGACGAAGTGCGTAACAAAACAAACAATAAGAGACATTCTGAGTTAAAAAAATAAGTTAGGGACCAAACACACAAATTATTCCAAACCATAGGGACCATTTGTGTAATTTAGTCTTAAAACAATTTGTTTACCATAACTGCTGCATATTTTAAATAATGGATTTTATTATTATTAATTTCTCTCTAAATTGACGTTCCATTGGGATGCAAGCAACCTTAATATTACTTTTCTTTAAACCGACGGATTTTATTAAAAATATAGCCAAGCAAGATGCAAGGTAATAAATCCTCTTAGTAAATAAATGTTTTTTTTGCCACTTGCCATACTTTTAATCAACTTGTCAAATATCATTTTATCGTTATTTTAAATTATTTTTTATCCACATATCATTTTAAGAATTTTTTTATGTTATTAAATTTCACATAATATTTGTAATAAATGTAGTAATAAATTGATATCAATTTCATTAATGAACTTATCTTTTAATTTTAAAATTTTCAAAATTAATGCTCATTAATTTTTTTTTTATTTTTTTAATTTAAAAGATAAAAAACATTTCTACTATAATAATTTTTTTTTCTTATTTTATTAATTTTCTTATAAATTCAAAGCTCTTAAATATTTTGACATTAATTTTTTTTTTTTAAATTAACCCATGTAATACATGAGTCTCACAACTAGTACAAAACAAACAAAAAGTTAGTTTACATATAGATGAAAGTGCGACAACACTAACTAGTCCTATTATAATTTCCAACTTTACCCTTGAACCTTACCACTTAAATATGAAAGTGATTACATTATCCACAATTTTTGTAGGGGTAGAGATGACATTGTTGAACGCCTTGTTGTTTCTCGCGTCCACACCATAGAACATCATACATTATGGCAAGAAGCAATTTCTTTTTCTTTGGGCAGTAGCGTAAGCAAGCCGAGAAATTAAAAACCTCTAAAACATTTGACAACCTTTAATGATCAATTCTACACCATTTGAACACCCAACTAATTGTTTCCATCATAAAAGGGAAAGTTGCAAATAGGTGATCAGAGTTGTCTTGGTATCATCATTGCATAAGATACACGTCAATGATGAAATGTTCATGCCTCTAACACTAAGAGCCACAATAGTAGGTATATGATCTAGGAAAGCTCACCAAAGAAACACCAAGATTTTTTTTATGGAACAAGCTTAATCTAAACCATTGTTCTAAATGATTGTGAGCTTAAAATGTCATCAATCAAATCCTGGAGAATATCGACTTGAAAGTTCCCATTTGTATCAAAATTGAAATTCCACCAATTAGAGGAAGGAATGAAACTACTAAATAATGTATGTAGCTGCTGAATTAAAATTAGATTTTACTATAATGCCCATTTACATATAAAATTTAGATTTAATCACATTCTCTAGATTAATTCTCATCAATGGTCTTAAAGTGTTCCATTATTCTCAAACAAATTGATGTTAAAAAAACACTTATGAAAGTGTAACTTAATGTGTATTTCATCCTTTACAATGGAGATGTATTTATACTACCCATATTACTATTCATAATCTACAATTAGTTGTAACTAGTAACAAATGTTAAAAAATTTACCATGCACCAATTATAGTGTCATCCACCAATTATTTATAGCACTCTCCCTTGGATGACAGTATTTCAGATTAGAGTTCAACTTGAAGTACTTCCTCAATAAAAACCTTGATAAAGAAAAGCCCAGGGGAAAAAAACTTTAACGAAGGGACAAAGTGTGTAATGTATAGTTCACCCCCCCTTCATTTAGACATCTATTACTTCATATACTATGCACATGTCACATTTGAGTGACGCATGTTGAGTTATCTTAATAAATTAAAGTTGGACCTATATCCTTTTCAAGTCCACATGAAGTTAAAATGAGTTGTGTCATCGATCATAACGATGTGCATTATCTACTAGCTTCATTTAGTGCAATTAATTCAACATGAGTTGAGTATGTGGCAACAAGTGTTTACTTTTAAGAACACCTGTAATTAAATTACAGTACTTCTACTCATGAATACGTATCGAGTTTGACATTTAGCTTTATGAAGGTCAGAAAAATAACATGCATCTGCATAACCAATCAAACATTTTTTTGAATTGTTAAGATAAAATAACCCTAAATCAATAGTTCCTCGAAGGTATCGAAAAATGTGCTTACTCTCATTCAACTGTCTTTTTGTTGGGTTTAGGGTTTACATCGAAAGAAATGTTAGGTGTAGTACAATTCCTAAGATACATAAAAGGCCCAATTGCTTTAAGATATGGTACTTTTGGACCTAGAACTTCTTCATTTTCTTCGTAAGGACAAAATACATCTTTGCCAATATGTAATGATCTAACAACCATTAGCGTGCTTAAAGGATTGGCATTGTGTATATTTAAACATTTCTAGTTTCTTTCTGTATAATTAGATTGATGCGCAAGTATTCCGTTAGGAATATGCTCAATTTGCAAACCAAAACAATATTTGGTTTTTCCAAGGTATTTCATTTCTATTTCTTTCTCCAAATGTTCAATCACTTCGAGGTTTCTTTATTCATCCCAATAATGTTTAGATTATCAACATAAATTGTAACATCCATAAAAATCATGAAAAAATTTAACATTTCAAACAAATCTATAAACCATCTTTGTTTACAAAATAGTTTTCAAAACATATTTATCATCAGAGTTTTCCCAAAATCATAAAACAAAATACGAGGAGGTGCAAGATCACGCCTTTGCCTTCCCGCGATCATCCAACGTAGATGACCCACCCTGACTGCCTACTCTCGATCTCGATCCAAACCCAATCTCAAATCGCCTCATCGTCACCAAACTAAAAAAACCCAGAGGGTATCAGATAACACACATATCATATCAGGGGAACCAACTCCCAACAAAGCCCTAGGGATTGTGACTTCCCTGTTAAACGTACAGGTCCTGTGCTTTCAGTATTACGGGCCCATACTACCATCCATACTTACCCGTATTTGTTTCACAGGATCATCATAACAATGCTAACAATACACATGAGCATAATCATACACTCAATCCTCAATCCCTATAGGAAAGGCTAATCATCTCGAAACTGGCTGGCTAACCCCACACAACTCTTCCATGAAACTTCCACCAAGCCTGCAACACTCGTGTATGATAATAATACATACCACTGGACCCTATAGACAGTTGAATATCTTATCCTACCCTAAGCCCTTCATCAAACAAGAACATGAAATAAGGTCAAACCAAAAATTCTCAGGCTATAGAATTTTAGTTATGTATGATCATGATGCATACACTAAGCAACTACAGTAATGATGTCAATTCCATATAAGAAGAACCCTAGGCTATCATGCATCATATAATCAGACAATTCTATCATGCAAATTCCTAAAGATCCCTAGCCTATCACTAACATGTTGTTCTAACATATTACAATTGTAACGCCCCGATTCCCAGGTATCGTTTAAATAATAATATAATTGGTTTCAAGGCTTACTCGACGAGTTGGTTGCCCTACTCGTCGAGTAGAAATGGGTTTGATACGCATGTTTAGTGACCTACTCGCCAAGTCCATGAAGGGACTCGACGAGTAGGAGCTGGCAGATGAAACCCCAAATCCCGGGGTTTTGCACCCTATTTAAAGGAGCCTCAGCCTCCTTCGGCCTCTTTACAGTCTTTGAGAAGCTCAATGAAACCCTAATTTGTGTGGTACTCTTCTTGGTGTGATTTAAGCCTTGGAAAGAAGGTTGGCTAGGAGGGAAAAGCTTGAAGAGCAAAGGAGTTGAAGCAAGGAAGGTGTGGGAAGTAGAACTTACCTCGGCTAGCATCTTCTGGAGGTATCAATTTGTAATCTTTACTTCCCTTTCCTTCTGTATCTCTTTTCTTTTGGTTGAGTTTTAAGGTTTTATGGATTTTGAGTTGATATGGGGAGCTATGGGCTAGATCTGAAGTTGTAACTTCATATCTGAACCTTTCCTAAGTCCTAGAGTCATAAAGTTATGGGTATGGGGGTGATTGAAACCCTCCTTGTGCATGAAACCCCATTAAGAGCTTAGAATTGCCATTAAGAGCCTTTTTAGCCATGCATACACGTAAAGTTTGCAACTTTACGTGAAAAGCATGCTCTAGAAGCTTGGATCTATAATTTGGAGCCATTGCATGGCTTAAATGTGACAACCTGAAATTTCCATTTTCTACGAACATTATCTTTTCAATAGAAGCTAGACCAGTTTCAATGAATTTCACACTTTTCCGAATAAGTTTGTGTACAATAGGGTTTATGTTTAAGGAGATATCAGGAGAGTGGATGCTCATGGGTTTGTGAAACTTGAGTATTTCAAAACTTCATAATATTAGAGTTCAATTCCGGAATAAAAATATTTTCTGCCAAAAATATTTCTGGACTATAAATAGATTTCTGAACCAAATTCATTCATTATTCACATTTCCAACTAGAGAAAAGTCATTTTCTCTCTCACGGATCTTCGAGTTTTCATCCCAAATCATGAGTACACTTCTCTAGTTGTGTTATAATGCTTGTTATATGCTTAATAACATAGATTACATGTCAAATATATGAGATTCGGGAGTTTACCGCCCAAGAACGTTCTTGGGGAGTAAACTCCAAAATGAAGCTTAAAGGCTATCTAGTCCCATTTCCTCGTTAAGTAACTAGATTAGGATTATATGTATGTATATTTGAGACTAGAAAACAATCAAAAACACCTAGCTTAGGTTGTTCACGGCCCAAGAACTTCTTGGACCGTGAACTCCAAATTCAAGGGCCAAAATGTGCCCTAATCACTCCTAAGGCTTTAGACATTAACCCTCATTTACTTCTAGCTAATTTGTGGACTTTAAAACATCAAAAGCACCCCTTAAAGGGAGTTTACTGCCAAGGAAATACTCTTAGGCCGTAAACACCAAATGAGCGCACCAAAGTGTGCCTAGGGTCCTCATTAACCTTAGACAAATGCCTAGAAATTATCCTACTTGTGCTTGGGACTTGAAAGAATAAAAATACCCATCCCATGAGAGTTTACGGCCGTAAACTCTAAGGGATTTGGCCTTGGGGCCGTAAACTCCTCAAAGGAGTATTTCTATGCCCTAAACTACCCAAAGGATTAAACAACCAATCAATGCTTATTCTAGAAATCAAATAGCACTTCAAAACATCAATTACCACCAAGATTGGATTTCATGGCCGTAAAATCAAGGGTTTACGACCGTAAACTCCTTGTGTGGGGTTTATTGAGGAGTAAACACTTATATAAGGCCCTTTGGTACATTAAACCCCTTTAGCCTTGTCCCATACAAAGTGTTTACAAGTTCCTGAGTGTCCCAACTTATTTCATTAGTTATTATTTGGATAATTAGTTATATATATGCTCATTATATGATAACTAGGCTCGTGCGTGTGAACAAGTCTCCGTTTGCCACCTAGCACGGTATCCGACACTTCAATCCAATCCACTCACCGCAAGTGAGCTCATACCCCTTTAATTAACCTTTGAAATACTTTTAAATCTTTTAAATACTTTTATGGGGGGGAATACAAGTTAAATACTTATAGTTGTAACATCAATCACATGTGATTAATAACTAGAAAACTAATGATTTTATCACTATTCAAACTGTTTATCAAACTGCTTTACTTCAAAATGTTTTACAAACTCTTTTACTTATCAAATAATTTTATTTAAACTTTGTTTTACTTATTATAAATTGCATGACCATATATGTATAGATATATAAGCAATGTTTAAAGGGCTTAGGAAGGCCATCCGGCCTATTTCCTTTTTCTCGATTTGGATGTGGTCTGGTGGGATTTCGGGTAACCGTCCGAAGGTCGTTTCAATATTAATTATACATCAATTGTACATACATAGACATAAAAGTACTTCCATATTCATGCATATTAGTCACATCATTAGTAAGTTACCATCGGGGTAACACAGGATCATACTATTACAATTTCTAGATCAACGAGTCAGTTCATTCATGAGTCAATACTTATTACTATGAGTACATATACAACTATACTAGAAAAAGAACATATACAACTATACTAGAAAGAGAACATATACAACTATACTAGAAAGAGAACATATACAACTATACTAGGACGAGAACATATACAACGATACTAGAACAAGTAACATTACATTACATATACATGAATACGTTAACAATTGTGATCCACTGTATCGGAGCATGCCTTAAATGTCATGGCCCGAGTTGTAGCCAAAATTCTCTTGGAGGGAGAGCGTGAGTTTGCGTATAGATCTATACTAGATTGACTATCCTACACCTTGCTGCTAGCTACAGCCGGACCTGCAGGTCTGCGGGTGCCAAACGTCATTCTGTTATTACGACCATTCGTATGTCGTTGTTACCAGTCGATAGTATGGTGCAATTAATCACATGATACCTTAATATAAATCCGGTTTAAGGTAGTTAGTACAGTAGTAGTTCCTATAATACAACACTACAGTACTACAATGATTTACCCATTACATATATTTAGTGATTATTTCACTTAAACATTAATGTACAAACTATATTTTGTTAAATGATAGTTACACTTGGGAAATTACACACTTTTACAACAAATGAGCATACAAAACAGTTAAGCCTTGGTAGAAGGCTACTTTAATAGAATTATAGGTTTTTCTGAGAGATTCAATCTTTTACAAACACTTACAAACATTTACTTACATTTTTGCAAACTTACACTCGAGACATGTTCAAACGTTTTGATAACAAACACCGACACTAAAGTACTTATGAACTCACCAGCTTAATGCTGATAAACTCTTTCAAAATAACTTGTATTCTCAGGTCATCAGTAGACAGGTACCGAGGCCAGCTTTTGAGAAGATGGAGCGCATCCAAGACTCATCTTATTATTTTGATTTACATTATATTTTTGGTGTCTAAAACTGTATAGAACATGCTTGTATTAAAATTATATATTTAATGCAATAGATGGTGTTGTCTGCTTATTTACTTTTACTGTGTTGTGATACTTTACATGACGTCCTCCGCCCCAGAACGTTTCCGCCGTTCTTGGTTTTGGGGTGTGACAGATTTGTATCAGAGCATTGTTTATAGTGAATGAAGTATATCAACCCATAAAAGATATACTAAACTATAAACCCATTAGGGATTAAAGCACTCTGACCCAGAGTCTATACTTTAAGTATTAAAATATTTAATTAAGTATACTAGTCTGCATTCATACTAAAATCAGTGTCACAACGACAAGAACAAAAGTATTACGATTGTTAAATATCACAAGTGACCTCGGGGATGTATGATCAGTCCTGGGAATGGCATAGCCTGATCAACTATGCTGGTCCGAGGAGTGATTAGCATATGCCCTAGAATTTTTGTGATGTGTTAACAAGTCTAAAAACCTACCAACAATACCACAAGAAGATCAGTAGAACTTAAACTTAAAATACTATAGGTGTATTTTGTACTACTAGCTACATGTATACTATATTCTTATACCTCACTTCTCGCGTAGATTTAAATGGCTGGATTTCATCACGGCGACCCGTACTTTCCAAATGAAGGCAATGCTGGGTGGATCGAAGAAGAGCCCGAAGATGAGCATCCAATCCCTTTGGATGATCACCTCGTAGAAGGCTTTTCTTATGGATCTGACTCTGAGCCCGAAGTCAACAACCTACCGCTAGTAGGTCAAGCCCCGAACAACAACCCCCGACCAGCTTTTCTAGGTCCTAATCCCTTGTGGGCAACCAAATTGAATCGCTGGAGTGATGAACAAGGTCAACCCTTACCTTACTTTGGGGACCGAAGCTTTTAGAACGTCAGTGAAGGTGGTTCTGCTGACCGAGCTCTGCCCGTCATTATCCGCAGAATAGCTCGTAATGTTGAGCAAGGTCGAGCAGCCATCGACCGGGTCATGGAGATTGATGCCAACTCTGGTGTCAACAAAGTCCGCATCCGCCGTCTTGAAGAAGACATGGAACGGACTCGGAGAACCAATGAAACCCTGCAGCAACAGCTGGCTGCCTCCCGAGCTGAAGTCTTGGAACTTCGAGCCTGCCAGAGAGCTCAGGAGCGACACCTTCAAGAGGTGTTTCGTCAAGTGTCAGACCTCAGGGATCGCCCGAGGAATTCCCATCGCCGTTAGATGATGTCTAGTACATCTCTGTCTTTTGGTTAAGGAATAGCCTTTAACATCTATGCTCTAAGTAGCACATGTCTATAAAATATTCCTAACTTTCAGTACTCTCATTAGGAATCTAAGGACTGTCAAACTTTTCCGTATGGTATGATGTAAGACCTACAGTTAGGTCGATGTTCCCTGAACTTATTACATCGGTAAGACCAATATTATTGACGTCTATCTAATCTGTGGGAAAAATTTGTACACTTGGGTTTTCCTACTAATATTCTTTGTTGTGATCTCTAACACTCAATCAACTGTTGGGATATGGTTAGTTAGTCCATGTGTCACTCTCACCTTACTTACCAATTGATTCTTACCATTTTTCTTATCTTTATAAACTTATAGCTGAAAGACGCCTCCTCGCAAATCTCCCCGGAATAACCCTGCACCTCCACCGCCTCCTCCGCCTCCGGCCATCCATACTGCAGCCCTGAATGCTGCCGTAGCTGCAGCAGTGGCAACTGCCATGGCTCAGTATCACTCATCTGATGCCAGCAGAGGTGGAACCCCTGTTGAATCAATTCCGGTTGAAACCCTTGTGCGCTCGAGAGAGTGCTTCTACAAGGATTTCACCAATTGCAAGCCGAAGTCTTTCCATGGCACCGACGGAGTCATTGCCCTCTCGCAATGGTTCGAGAAGACTGAATCAGTCTTCGAAATCTGTTCATGCCCTGCTACGAGCAAAGTCAAATATGCCGCATGCACCTTTGAGGGAAAGGCCCTAACGTGGTGGAACAGCCACGTTAAAGCTCTAACCCTCGTCGTAGCCAACGACATGGGCTGGGAAACGATGAAAGACCTCATGATTGAGGAATACTGCCCGAGGGGCGAAATCCAGAAATTGGAGCAGGAACTTTGGAACCTGACTATGAAGGGCACCAACGTGGTCGCTTATACTGCCTGATTCAGCAAACTGGTGGCCCTCTGCCCCAATATGGTTCCCACTGAGGGGAAAAATATCGAATGTTACATATGGGGTCTAGTGCCTCCGTATCAGGGGAATGTCCTAGCATCAAACCCCGCTACCTTCGATAGTGCCAAGCGACTGGAACAGTGACTCATTGACCATGGAGTCAAAACCCCTGCAACAACAATCACCCTAGCCATCCCGGAACCCTCCAAACCCGCTGACACCAAGCGGAAGTTCTGGGAAGACAAGAAGAAATAGCGAGCTGCTAAAAAGCAGCAAATTGTGGTTGTGCATGCCGCGATAACCCCTGCTGCTGAGACTGCCCCGGTGAGGCAGTATGCTGGAAGTTTGCCTAAGTGCAACAAATGCAACTTCCACCACAACGGCCCCTGCCGTGAAATGCAGTGCTCTAACTGCAGCAGGAAAGGACACACCATCCGTTTCTGTAAATTCCCGGCGAGACCGATCACCGAAGTCCCCGGATCTGGCGCGAGCCCAACCTGCTACGGATGTGGCGAAGCAGGCCACTATAAGAGGGACTGCCCTAAAGCGAAGAATGCTGGAGGAGCGGGGAGGGTACTAGCAATAGGCCACGGAGAAGCAGTTGCTGACCCGACAGTGGTGACTGGTACGTTCCTCCTCGATAACTCCTATGCATGCATTCTGTTCGATAGTGGTGCGGAGCGAAGCTTCGTAAACCATAAATTTGCTCGCATGCTTAAGCAACAACCACACACACTTAAGGAACAATTCACAGTAGAAATGGCTAATGGAAAAATTGAAAGTACGAATAGCATATACTTAGGTTGTACCCTAACTCTAGATAACCATTCATTCCCAATCGACCTCATGCCGGTCTCAATAAAAAGCTTCGACGTTATCATCGGCATGGATTGGTTATGTCTTCATCACGCCAACATCATGTGCTACGAGAAAGCGGTCCGTCTAAACCTTCCGTCTAACGAAACTCTTATCGTCTACGGCGACAAACCCGGTGCGAGTCTTTGTATAATATCAAATATTCAAGCACAGAAGTATCTGCGTAAAGAATACCATGCATTCCTTGCTCACGTCGTCGATACGAGCCTTGAAACGAAAGAACTAAAGAACATCCCAGTAGTGAGCGACTTCCCCGACATTTTCCCAGAAGAGCTACCTGGATTACCTCCGCAACGACAGGTCGAGTTCAGAATCGACTTAGTCCCAGGAACTACCCCAGTAGCCAAGTCGCCCTACCGTTTAGCACCAGCTGAGATGCAGGAACTCTCTGGTCAACTTAACGACCTGCTCAGCGAGGGCTTTATAAGACCAAGTTTCTCACCTTGGGGAGCACCGGTCTTGTTCGTTAAGAAGAAAGACGGATCATTCCGTATGTGTATCGACTACAGAGAACTCAACAAACTGACGGTCAAGAATCGTTACCCTCTGCCTCGCACAGACGATCTATTTGACCAACTGCAAGGGGCGAACTATTTTTCCAAAATTGATCTGAGATCCGGATATCACCAGTTACGAGTACTAGAGGAGGATGTGCAGAAGACAGCCTTCCGAACTCGTTACGGACACTACGAGTTCGTGGTGATGCCATTCGGATTGACGAATGCGCCCGCAGTTTTCATGGATCTGAAGAATTGAGTATGCCGACCTTACTTGGATCAGTTCGTCATCGTTTTCATTAACGACATCCTGATCTACTCCCGAAGTAAGGAAGAGCATGGCGATCACCTGCGACAAGTTCTAGGAACCTTACGAGCGGAGAAGCTCTATGAGAAGTTCTCTAAATGTGAATTTTGGATCCGAAGAGTCGAATTCTTAGGACACGTGGTAAGCGAAGATGGAATCCACGTGGACCCATCCAAAATTAAAGCCATTGAGAACTGGTCAGCACCGAAGACGCCTACAGAAATTCATCAATTTGTAGGTCTCGCTGGCTACTACCGCAGGTTCATACAGAACTTCTCCCGAATAGCGAAACCCCTTACAACCTTGACCCAGAAAGGCGTGGCCTTTGACTGGGAAGAGAAACAAGAGAGAGCGTTCCAAACGCTCAAGCGAGCCTTATGCACCGCACCAATACTATCCCTCCCCGAAGGAATAGAAGACTTCGTAGTCTATTGCGATGCATCGAATCAAGGGCTCGGGTGTGTTCTGATGCAGAGAGGTAAGGTCATTGCCTACGCCTCGAGACAGTTGAAGACACACGAAGTTAACTACACGACCCACGATCTTGAACTAGGAGCAGTGGTGTTTGCTCTGAAGATCTGGAGACATTACTTGTACGGAACGAAAAGCACTATCTTTACCGACCACAAGAGTTTACAACACATTTTCGATCAGAAGGAGCTCAACATGAGACAACGACGGTGGGTCGAGCTACTCAGTGACTACGAATGCGATATTTGTTATCATCCGGGTAAAGCCAACATAGTAGCAGACGCCCTAAGTCGGAAGGAATATTCTGGTCACAGAGTCAAGTCATTGTCAATAACCATCCATTCACACTTGTCTAAGCAAATTCAGGCGGCCCAACTGGAAGCCATGAAACCTGAAAATGTGACGAGTGAATCCCTTAGAGGAATGGACAAGAATTTAGAAGCCAAGGGTGACGGAGCCTTATTTTTCATGAACCGGATCTGGACACCGAAACATGGTGGTTTTCGAGACTTGGTCATGACCAAGGCGCACAACACTCGGTATTCCGTCCACCCAGGTTCAGATAAGATGTATTTGGATCTTAAAAAGCTATACTGGTGGCCTAATATGAAAGCAGAGATTGCTACCTTCGTAAGTAAATGCCTTACTTGCGCAAAGGTTAAGGTCGAGTACCAGAAGCCCTCTGGTTTACTGCAACAACCAGAGATTCCAGAATGGAAGTGGGAGCGGATCACTATGGATTTCATAACCAAGTTGCCCAAGACAACGGGTGGACTTGATACCATATGGGTCATCGTCGATAGATTGACCAAGTCTGCACACTTCCTGCCTATCAAAGAAACTGACAAGATGGAGAAACTTACGAGAACATACATTAGGGAAATCGTACGGCTACATGGTGTACCTATGTCCATTATCTCCGATAGAGATAGTAGGTTCACCTCAAGATTCTGGCAATCACTACAACATTCCCTAGGAACAAGGCTGGACATGAGCACAGCCTACCACCCACAGACCGACGGACAGAGTGAGAGGACCATCCAAACACTGGAAGATATTTTGCGAGCCTATGTGATTGACTTTGGAAAGGCATGGGATACTCATTTACCCCTTGTCGAGTTTTTCTATAATAACAGTTATCACACGAGCATCAAGGCTGCTCCATTTGAAGCCCTCTACGGCCGTAAGTACAGATCCCCTCTATGCTGGGATAAGGTGGGTGATACCCATTTAGCCAGGGGGCAAGCTTCCAACAGTACTCTCACCGGTCCGGAGATCATTCGGGAAACGACAGAGAAAATCGTTCAGATTCGTGAACGATTGAAAGCCTCTAAAGACCGACAGAAGAGCTACGTTGACAAGCGAAGAAAACCTTTGGAATTTTAGGTGGGAGACCGAGTCCTTCTCAAAGTCTCACCCTGGAAGGGCTTGATACGCTTCGGAAAGCGTGGGAAGCTTAATCCGAGGTACATAGGGCCTTTCGAGATTCTTGCAAGATTCGGCCCCGTAGCTTACAAACTCGACCTACCCGACACACTTCGTAACGTACATTCTACATTCCACATATCTAGCTTGAAAAAGTGTCTGTCCGACGAGACTCTTGTAATCCCACTCGACGAGATCGAGATCAACGAGAGCCTCAACTTCGTGGAAGAACCGGTAGAGATCATGGACCGTGAGGTCAAGCAGACGAAGCAAAGCCGTATCCCTATCGTGAAGGTTCGCTGGAACGCCAGGCGAGGACTGGAATTCACTTGGGAACGTGAGGATAAGATGAAACTGAAATACCCTTGTCTTTTCGCTTAATTGTTTGTAACTTCTTAATTGCATAAATTCTAATTTCGGGACGAAATTCCTTGTAATGGGGGGATGATGTGACAACCCGAAATTTCCATTTTTGTACGAACATTATCTATTCAATAGAAGCTAGACCAGTTTCAATGAATTTCAGACTTTTCCGAATAAGTTTGTGTACAATAGGGTTTACGTTTAAGGAGATATCAGGAGAGTGGATGCTCATGGATTTGTGAAACTTGAGTATTTCAAAACTTCATAATATTAGATTTCAATTCCGGAATAAAAATATTTTCTGCCAAAAATATTTCTGGACTATAAATAGATTTCTGAACCAAATTCATTCATTATTCACATTTCCAACTAGAGAAAAGCCATTTTCTCTCTCACGGATCTTCGGGTTTTCATCCCAAATCATGAGTACACTTCTATAGTTGTGTTATAATGCTTGTTATATGCTTAATAACATAGATTACATGTCAAATATATATGAGATTCGGGAGTTTACCACCCAAGAACGTTCTTGGGGAGTAAACTCCAAAATGAAGCTTAAAGGCTATCTAGTCCCATTTCCTTGTTAAGTAACTAGCTTAGGATTATATGTATGTATATTTGAGACTATAAAACAATCAAAAACACCTAGCTTAGGGTGTTCACGGCCCAAGAACTTCTTGGACCGTGAACTCCAAATTCAAGGGCTAAAATGTGCCTTAATCACTCCTAAGGCTTTAGACATTAACCCTCATTTACTTCTAGCTAAGGACTTTAAAACATCAAAAGCACCACTTAAAGGGAGTTTACGGCAAAGGAAATACTCTTAGGCCGTAAACACCAAATGAGGGCACCAAAGTGTGCCTAGGGTCCTCATTAACCTTAGACAAATGCCTAGAAATTATCCTACTTGTGCTTGGGACTTGAAAGAATAAAAATACCCATCCCATGAGAGTTTACGGCCGTAAACTCTAAGGGATTTGTCCTTGGGGCCGTAAACTCCTCAAAGGAGTATTTCTATGCCCTAAACTACCCAAAGGATTAAACAACCAAGCAAGGCTTATTCTAGAAATCAAATAGCACTTCAAAACATCAATTACCACCAAGATTGGAGTTCACGGCCGTAAACTCAAGGGTTTACGACCGTAAACTCCTTGTGTGGGGTTTATTGAGGAGTAAACACTTATATAAGGCCCTTTGGTACATTAAACCCCATTAGCCTTGTCCCATAATACAACACTACAGTACTACAATGATTTACCCATTGCATATATTTAGTGATTATTTCACTTAAACATTAATGTACAAACTATATTTTGTTAAATGATAGTTACACTTGGGAAATTACACACTTTTACAACAAACGAGCATACAAAACAGTTAAGCCTTGGTAGAAGGCTACTTTAATAGAAAATATAGGTTTTTTCTGAGAGATTCAAACTTTTACAAACACTTACAAACATTTACTTACATTTTACAAACTTACACTCGAGACATGTTCAAACGTTTTGATAACAAACACTGACACTAAAATACTTATGAACTCACCAGCTTAATGCTGATAAACTCTTTCAAAATAACTTGTATTCTCAGGTCATCAGTAGACAGGTACCGAGGCCAGCTTTTGAGAAGTTGGAGCGCATCCAAGACTCATCTTATTATTTTGATTTACATTATATTTTTGGTGTCTAAAACTGTACAGAACACGCTTGTATTAAAATTATATATTTAATGCAATGGATGATGTTGTTTGCTTATTTACTTTTACTGTGTTGTGATACTTTACATGACGTCCTCCGCCCCAGAACGTTTCCGCCGTTCTTGGTTTTGGGGTGTGACATTAAATGAGTCAGTATGGCTTAAGGGCTGAAGGAAATTGGCGAGTCGCAAGGTTGACTCGGCGATTCGTATGAAGATGGCCTTGAACTCGACGAGTTGGATGAGCAACTCGGCGAGTCCGATGAAGATTGTCATAGACTCGGCGAGTTGTATGAACAACTCGACGAGTCGGATGAGTTTTCTCCAGGATATGTATGCATATGTATCTGTCGAGTTGCAAGAAGGAAACTCAACGGGTGGCTTAAAAGTGTGATCAATAATCGGAGGAACTCGACGAGTTGGATAGTGCTTCAAGGAACTCGGCGAGTAGCCGAGGGTGCTCGGCTAGTTAAGGTCAACATGGACTGTTGACCTTGACGGAGGACTTTAACCTTGGCCAGGGGTTTACTAGTGGGTTATGGAGTACCTTATAAGGTTAAGGACTTATGAGTATATTGTACTATGGTAATAGGTGGTGGAGCTTGTGTCAAGTGACCCGAGAGTTGGAGTTTATCTTCCGAGTCGACATCTGCAAGGTGAGTTATCCTCACTATATCGATAGGGTCTAAGGCACCACGGCCGACCCTTTAGTTGTTATCGTTATGGTATGCTACATGTGGATATGATCCGTTAGATCTGAATCAAGATAGACTATATGTTATGTTCTTATGATCCGTAGGGATTGATATGTTAGTGACCTGCTAGGTCAGTGCTCTAGTTATGAGAGATTGCTGTGTTTGGTAATAAGTGAGATAGATATGTTCGATGTTTTGTATATGCCAGTAAATGTTTGTTATGTACACATGGTTATTTGCTTGTTGCATGGGTTGAGGCGGTTCTGCTTTGTGCTGAAGGCCAACACACCCTAGGAGCGGTCCGGGAAGTCTACAGGCCCACGTGGCGGTCTAGTCATGCCAAAGGCTCGATGTAGATCCAGTTGGACTGTAGGCCCTGTAGGGCAGTCCAGTCAGGCTGATGGCCCAGTATGCATGTTGATTAATTGGTTATTACAGCTATGGTTTATTAGTGTGGTATTGGTATTTTGGGGGTAGCTCACTAAGCCCTCGGGCTTACAGTTTTTAGTTTATTGTTTTAGGTACCTCAAGCGTTCATGGCAAGGAGAAGGCGTGACCGTACTGCTCCTCATCCTTATGATCTGGCTATTGGGACACTCTGATTGAATACCGAATTGAAAACACTTTTGTAAACAATTACTATTTGGTTTTATTTATGCTTGAAAAGTTTAAAATTTGGCGTAAAATTTTCGGATGTTACAAGTTGGTATCAGAGCCTTGGTTTGTGTGAATTGGGGGAAATGCACGTGTGAACCTAGTCTCAAATCAAGGAAAATTTTGAAATAAATTCTAAAATGGTTTTCAAAATAAAGGACGGAGGATGTAGAGGGTACGATCAGCCGGAGCCTGTAAGTGAACCCCAAAATACCATATAGTTATTTGATATTTTGATATGTTAGAACATCATGCTAGTGCTAGGCTAGGGATCTTCAGGAATCGCATGGTAGATTTGACTGATTATATGATGCTTATTATCCTAGGGTTTCTTGTATATGGAATTGACATCATAACTGTAGATGTTTAGTGTATGCATCACGGTTGTGCATAATAAAGACCTTATTGCCTGAGAATGTTGATTCGGCCTTCGGGTAGGATTGGATATTTGAAAGTCTATTGGATCCATCGTTATGTCCAGCTAGCATACACTAGCGCTACAGGGGATGATGAAAGTTTCATGGATGTGTGTGTTGTGAGGAGCTGTAAGATCAGTTGGGGGATGGGCGATGTTTCCCTAGGAGTAAGGGTTGAGCGCATATTATGTTGATAATATTGTTAGGGCGTTGTGGTGATACTCGAGACAAATATGGGTAGGTGTGGAAGGTAGTACGGGCCTGTACTACTGAAAGCATAGGACCCATATGCGTAGCAAGGAAATCACAACCCCTAGGGTTTGTAGGAATTGGTCTCTTGATATTATGATTGTTTATCTGACGTCTTGGGTATATTTTCAGTATGGTGGTGACGAGACGTTTTGCTGTTGGATCCGGGTCGAGATTTGGGTCAGGATCGGGGTCGGGAGACAGAGGGTCGGAGGTGTCGATAGCACCTGAGCCCGTGGTTCAGATTGGGACAGAGGAGTTGGATGCCAGGATTCGGGAGATCCTGCACGATGAGATTGCTGCGGCGTTCTGAGCGCAGCTACCAGAGATGTTTGGGTCGATTAAGACCGTGATGGTTGAGTACTTTGATGAGCGATACACAGCTCTGGCAGAGACAGCGGCCGCTGCAGCCACATCGGCTGTAACGGTTGCAGGGGTTGGAGGAGGAGCCAACAGGGCTTTCTAGTACTAGGACTTCGATAATACGAAGCCCTCGATGTTTGATGGTACACAGGATGCGATCAGGGCTATGAGGTGGTTATCTAACGTGGAGGGTTGTTTCTTCACGTGTTCATGTCCTGCTGACCAGAAGGTCAGGTGTGCCCTGAACCTGCTGAGGCTTGGGGAAAAGGACTAGTGGAGATTAACGATAGGGTCGTACACGGATGATCAGCGAGTTGCTGTTACTTGGTAGCAGTTTCGGGATATGTTCTGCACTCGCTACGTTCCACGTGTTGAGCGGGAGTGGCTTGCTTTGGAGTTTTTGACATTGAGGTAGGATGGGGAGTCAGTGATGGAGATCACTCGTATGTTCACGGAGATGGCTATGTTCTGCCCGGAGTTTGCTTAAGAGCAGTCTCAGAGGACTCGTTATCTGAGTATGCTCAAGACTAATATTCGACAGTTTGTTGCTACGCAATGTTGTGAGACTCTTTTAGATCTTCAGGAAGCCGCGAGTTAGAGATAGTGCTGCAGTTGAAGGAGCAGCGTCAGGTTCCGGCACAGTCTCAGCCGGCACCTAAGCGGTCCAAGACCGTTGATACTCGAACCGGGGGTCAGCAGAGCCGCACTTGTGGAAAGTGTGGCAGGGGTCATTCATGGATTTGTCGAGCAGGAGGTGGGTGCCACAAATGTGGCAAGGAGGGGCACTTTGCCAGGAACTGTCGCTAGTCCTCCCCTCCAGCAGATATGAGGATATGTTATCATTGTCATCAAGTTGGTCATGTGAAGACCAATTGTCCGCAACTCGCCGCCAAGCCGACACAGGGTCCTGCGCCAGCTACTGTGAGGATTGGAGATGGGAGGCTAGTCAAGGTGGAGCCTCCGAAGGCTTAGGGTTGCGCCTTCCAGCTCACGGCCGAGGAGGCCAAGGCAGCATCGTATGTGGTTGCTGGTATGTTTCTGTTCTCTGTCTCAGTTATTGTATTTGTGATATGCTTATTGGTTGTACCTGTGATTAGGTACGTTTTTAGTGAATTCTTTGCCTGCTTTGGTTTTATTTGACTCGGGGGCTAGTCGGTCGTTCGTATCTCAGACTTTCAGTAGAGGGTTTAGTGTGCCGGTAGATGAGCTTGAGTTCCCATTGCGAGTTTCGATCGCCAACGAGCATGGGGTTTCTGCTTCTTCGGTCTACCGGGGATGCGAGTTGCAGATTTTCGGGGTACCCTTCCTGATAGATTTGATTCCTATTACCATAAGGGAAGTGTGTGTGATCGTAGGGATGGATTGGCTCGGTCGATTTGGCGCCAAGATCGACTACGAGGGGCAGCGAGTGGTAGTTCGAACCCCAAGTGGGGGACTGGTGGTATATGGCAAGGGCACCAGGATTGTAACACCCGGATTTCTAGGTATTATTTTTTATTCTTTTATTTTTGGGTGATGTGAGGAGACTCGGCGAGTTGGAGTCTAAACTCGCCGAGTAGGATCGTGGTTTTGCACGCGGGTTCGCGTCTGGACTCGGCGAGTCCAAAAGTGGACTCGGCGAGTCCATGCTGTTTAATGAAACCCTAATTTCCAGGGTTTGAGACGTATTTAAAGGGGCTTATGGCTGTCATTTGCGGCCACCAACCCCAGAGAGAATCCCTAAAGAGATCTTGAGTGTTTTGGGAGATAGAGGAGCCATTGTTAACCTTTGAAGCATTGTCTAGCAAGGCAAAGGAGATTCTAGCTAAGAGGAGGCAAGGGAGGTGGACATCCTTCAAATTTGGAGCTCAGAGCATCACTTTGGAGGTATATTTTGTCTCCCTTTTCTGTTGTTATGATAAACATGGGGGTTTAGTGTTTCTTGACCCCTTTGTTGGTTAGATTTGATGTCCATTTCGTCCCCATTTGTGATGAGGCTTGAAATGGGATCCATAGAGGTCCAGAGGAGCTTTATTCCTTAAGCTTTTTGAGGATTCATGGGAGTTTTGACCAAGGGTTATGAGATATGGGGCTAAAACATCATATAGGAGCAAATAGATGTTGTTTGAGCATCAAGGTTTGGACTTTACGTGATTATCATGCTTGGGGAGACCAGATCTATGATTGTATGGAACAGATCGGAACTCAGAAGTGGGTTTGAGTTTATGCATGGCATGAACTCGCCGAGTCTGAAGAACAGACTCGGCGAGTAGCATGAAGTTTGCCCGTAACCACTCAGTGAGTGGTCTTGTCGAGTTGAGGGAATGACTCAGTGAGTCAGGGTGAGTCGGGGGGACTGAGTCAAGCCGGAACTCGCCAAGTTGTTCTTGAGACTCGGCGAGTTGAGTCGTGGTGGCCCCACGATTCATGCCATGTGGAACTCGTCGAGTCAGAGAAGTACTCGGCGTGTCAAGAGAGGATCCAAGAGAGTCAGTGGACACGTATAGACTCGCCGAGTCCGGTCAAAGTTGACCATTGACCTTGTTGACTTTTAGGGTTGAGTGCAGTGGTATTTATGAGTGTATTACTTTGTGAGATTAGGCAAAGGCTAGATCACATTTATTCCGAGACAGATATTTACCGAGACATCGGGGTGAGTCTTCTCACTATACTTACCTAGAGTGGTATATTGTGTAGACCAGAGGGTCTTATGTGTTATGTATGAGATTATGTGCTATGTGTTATGTGTATGTTGTTATAGACCGGACCGAAGGGTCCAACGATACAGACCGGGCCGGAGGGCCCAACAAGCTATGACCGGACCAGAGGGTCCAACGAGCTACGGGACTGGAGGGTCCCGCTGAGACATATCGACCGAAGGGTCTTATTATAGCCTTGAGTGGCGTATGTGTTGTATGCGGTATATTTGGGGAACTCACTAAGCATTTATGCTTACAGTTGTTGTGTGATGTGTTTCAGGTACCAGTGATGAGCGCGGGAAGGCGCGACATGATCCGTACACACTTGAGGAGTTTTATGTTTTGGATTCTGGGGAGATGTCCTTGTGATAAATACAATTGAAACAATATGTTGATGTTATTTTGTGAAAAATGATTTTTTTGAAAATGAATTTTTTTTTTGAAAATTTACGTTGTTACAAGGATGGGATCAGGGTTTTGTTCGGCCGCCAGGGCTCGATAGTATATACAGCATGGGTGTGATGGTCATTTCGCGTACGTGGTGGATATGCGGGTTAGGGATCATCCCTCAGTTGCGGAGGTCCCTGTAGTTAAAGAGTTTGCTGATGTGTTTCCGGAGGAGTTACCCGGAGTGCCTCCGGAGAGGCAGGTTGAGTTCAGAATTGATCTAGTGCCAGGTGCGGCTCCTATCGCTAGGGCGCTATATTGTCTGGCACCGCTTGAGATGCAGGAGCTATCATATCAGTTGCAAGAGCTGCTGGGGAAGCAGTTTATTCGTCCAAGTGGTTCACCATGGGGAGCACCGATCCTTTTCGTCAGGAAGAAGGACGGTTCGCACAGGTTGTGAATTGACTATAGGGACCTGAACAAGTTAACGGTGAAGAACCGTTATCCACTCCCAAAGATAGATGATCTTTTCGATCAGCTGCAGGGTGCATCTTGGTTTTCCATTTTATCTCTATCAAAAATTTGACCTAATCTTCTTTATATGGTAACATAAACACAATTCAAATTTTACAAATAATTATTTTATCTTATAATATTATAATTATCTTAAAATTTGACCATTATCTTTTAATTAGATTAGGATATCAATTACCATATCATAAAATTGATTTTTGATAAGCGAAACAACTTATGGTAATAATCCAATTCTAATTTGCAGCAAAAATCAGAAATTCTGCTGTCAGACTGTATTCACTTCGTGAACAATACTGTGTTCACTTTGTGAGTCTGGTCAAAAGCGAAATTCTACTGTCAGACTGTATTCACTTCGTGAACAATACTGTGTTCACGTCGTGAGTCTGGTTCAATTCGAAAAAAAAAACAAAATTTTTCAGCTTTGAAAACTTAACTTTTGTATCATATAACAGAAAAACAACCCTAGGCTCTGATACCACTGATGGGTTTTGAGCATAAAATCATACATATGGTGTACATGCAACCCCAATGCTTTGGATCTAGGTTTTCCTCAAGTTAAACATGCAAACAAACTTCCAAAGCATAAACCCTAATCTAACATTTCTAAGAATCAAATTCATATGTAAATAAGGGTTTGGAATCTTACCTTACTTGTTATGTAGCAATAACAGGTCAATCCACGAAGTCCTTGATTCTTGAAAGCTTAGTGCCCCAAGTGTTGCACCTCTAATGGAGTCACAAACACCACTAGCAACAAGGAAGAATAAAGGAGAGAGGAGAGGCTTCAAAAACGTCTAGGACTCTTTTAGAATGACTAGCCATGTTTTTGGGGAGCCTTGGGGTTCCTTTTATAGTTGAGGCTTCTAGGGTTATCAACCTGAAAACCCTAATTCCCTTGTTTAGGCCCTAAGAAACATATGGACTCCTTAATGGGCAAGCCTTGGACGAAATCTTTATGGACTCTCATAGAGATTTCGTCCACCCTATACCAATAAGGTCCATGAGCCCAAACTATAAATATTACTGATTTACATAATCAGTCCCCGTTAATTTAATCAGTCTCTTTTGATCACCAAATTAATTCCAAATTAATTTCTAATCAATACTAATTAAATAACATGATTTCTCAATTAATATATTATACTTATTGATATTTGCATAGTTAGCTATATTTTTATGTTGTATTTTCATCATTTATTGGCTAATTAATTGCATATTATGGACAAAAGATATTTAATATTGTTCAAATTATATTTTCAGTCCAAAAAAGAAGCTCGGAAGCAAAAGGGAGCAGGAGATACGAACGGAAGCTCGGGAACGAAAGAAAGAAGAAAAGGGCTTAATTCTGAAGCTACTCGACAAGTAGGATCGTCTACTCGACGAGTAGATGTGAAGGTTCAATAAGTAACACGTGGAATCCTTGCCGTATACATATTTTAAGTGAAGAACTTGCCGAGTAGGTCACTGGACTCGACGAGTAGCCCTTGTTTTGAGAAAACTATAAATAGAACTCACAAACCCGAATTGAGGACTTTTTCTGGAACCCTAGGAGGCTGCTGAACGATTGGAGGTACTGCTAGGATGTGAGGAGCTGCAGAATCAACCCTATATTCAATTGTGAAGAGAATCAAGACAATTTTGGTTTTTTCTTAATAACCTTTTGATTTGAATCATGTCTACATACTTTGATTTCGTTTTTCAGTTTATGTTTATTGCAATCATGAGCTAAAACTCGTAACTTCTGTTTAGGGTAGATGAATTTGTGAACATGGATTGATTATTTGATTAGGATTAATTTTAATTGGTGATTATGTTTTATTAAGCTTGTTAAAGAACCTTATGTGTTAGCAATAACTATTCTTCTGTTAATAAATCAGTAATTAAGTTGTATGAGCATCTATTAGTTATTAATTTCATATAATTTATTGTGACCACATATTTGTATGTCTAGGAATAGCGAACGTGAAACTAGAATTACCCAGAAGATGGTAAGTTAATGTGTAATCTTGCTTGATGAACGTCAACAAGAGGTTAAATGAAGGGACAATTTAATTAACCATTACAAGTCTTATTTAACCCGAATCAATAACTCGAAAATCAGTTAATTTAGGTAACTGGCCACTGCTTGAGTTAATTTTTTTTCTAAGGATTAGTAATACGAACGTGAACCTAATCATCTAAATCGATAGCCAATAAAGAATTAATCCAATACATTGAAATCATCCATGGGAGCAAATGAGTCGAACCTAAACAAAATTCCTCCTGATTATTGAATTTAGTTGGTAATTTCGTGTTCTAGTTGTTAGTTAGTTAATTTGAGTGTTAGTTATTCTAATTAAGTTTCTAGTCTTGTAAAACTAGGGAAAACCCCTTCGTTTAATACCTGTTTTTAGATAATATTAGTTTTTAGTCTTAATTTTCCATTTTCTGTGTTCGATAGCCTACTTATTTAACCACAACACAATTGATAGGTTCACTGTCTTTGTGTGCCAATTTTATAATTAAAAATAGGATTAAAACTAGTTGAGTTAACACACATCACGTATAATATATTAATAAACCATAATTAATCATCTTTCTCCATAATTCATCCTATTAGTTGCTAAGGTGAAGGAAACCCAAAAGGACTATGCTCATAATCAGGTCAAGTACATACCAGAATAGTTATGGGATTAGACACCTAATCCAACACAAAAATGGGTCGTTGCAAATTCGATAGATATTCATCTTTTGCAACAAAATTTCAGCCTTTTGCAATAGATTTCTTCCCTAGTAATATTGACTTTTTATGGTAGTGATATGATCATGTTTTTATAATTGATAATGTGTTATTAAATAATACATACCTTGATTAAGACATATACAATTTTTACTTGTTTAATCACCTTGGTCAGAAGTTTCATGCTTACATATAACGTGTCATAAATTATGTGTAATTAAGGTAACTTTAAACCAAACTAATCATTGGAGGTGTAACTTAAGGAGTATTTCATTATTTATAATAGAGAGACATAGTGTTATACTACCAACATTACTATTTATAGTCTAAATTTAATGATAACTAGTAAGAAATGCTAACAAATTTATCATACCCCAAATATTGTGTCATTCACAAATTATTTACTATATATATATATATATATATATATATATATATATATATATATATATATATATATATGTATATATATATATATATATAAGTTAAATTGAGAAAAAAAATAAAAGGTTGAGAATGGGGGAATCATTCTCAGCCAATCATTTTTATATATGTAAAACACATTTAAATTAAGTCATGAAGGATATGTTGTTCTTCTAAATCGTTCATCTGTTCCTCATCAAAACCATCTGTTATTCATTCATCTAGATCATTCCTCTCTTCTTCATGAACATCATATGTTCTCCATCAACATCATATGTTCTTCATAACAAAACATCAACGTCGCCTGTTCATCATAAAAAAACATCGACACTTCATAAAAGATCAATTCTTCATAAAAAATCTTCGTTATTTCATCAAAATATTGTGGTTCATCAACAAAAACATTTATTCGTACTATTAAGTGTACTTCGTGATTTAATCTTGTTCGGTTTCATTGATGTCAAGCAATATCATTGAACATAATCCATATCTATCGATGTCACATCATTTAGCGAACACTAGTCATCAAAACTTCATCAATCGAACCTCCACCACTATCAAACATGATATACCAATCGAAAGTGCAACAACAAAACCATATATTTGAAGAATTTTTAAAACATCATTTTTCAGGCTTGAAAACTTCATTTTTTATACGTTTTTTCAAAATATTTGATCTAAACCTACTGATTATTGATCGATTTTGATATGATTTGATTTGTGTTGTAATTATCAGCTTCAATTGTTAATTTTTTTACTATAATTATATAAGTTAATTTATTTGAATGCCAACTATTTAATGAAATGTATAAATTAAATATATCACGTAATATTCACATGTGAATATGTCTTTACACAAGAATCAATGTATGTCTTTTAAAAACATAGAGCAACTATGTAATTCATATGTGAATAACATATAAAAATTATTTTCACATGCGGATACATGTAATATTCACAAATGAATATAGGTAATATTCATAAATGATAACGTATTTTTTTAGAAACTAAAAAAACACGTTGTTTTGAGGTCCTAAGCAACTTTGTAATTCATATGTGAATAACATATAAGAATTATATCCACATGTGAACATATGTAATATACACACATGAATATATATGTAATAATCAAATGTGAATATATATATATATATATATATATATATATATATATATATATATATATATATATATATATATCAGGGGCGGACGCATGATTTTACAGTAGAGGTTGCACGGGAGAGTAATCTTATAAGCATATTTTTTTTATTAATGTTATATTCATTTGTGAATAAATGATAACTTGTTTTTCGAAAATTATAAAAATAGAAAAACGTTATTTTGAGGCCCTAAATAGTTCCAAATAGCCGAAACACACCGTACGTCACAGCGAAACGATGAGTTTTGTAAATTGCATCATTTTACATCAAATATGCGAATGTCGTCCAATTCTGAGACTAAACTTCATTCCGGCAATTTTTTTGATGATGTCACTAAATTTCCATTCCTACTAGTGATGACATCATCATAACAAGTTATTTACTAATATATGAATAATGGGTAGAAATTATTACGACATATTTACTGATGATGTTATTAACTTCAAACTTCAATCCCACAAGTAAAAATAAAATTATAATATGTTATTTTTATTTATGTGAATAATCTGTATATGTTGATTTATTCATTTTGTGCATACAACCTTTGTATATAAAAATAAATAATACACTATAAGAATTGGTTTGTGAATAGTTTTTTGTATACTGTAACAATATTATTTTACATGTAAATTCAATATTATACTAAGTCAAATAACATTATATTGGTTAATAAATATCATTGGCATTTGAATTTAACATGATCAAAATGAAGAATATATTAAATTGTATAACATTTACACATGAATATAAAAATAGGTTGTCTTCATCAATGATTTCTTATCAATTACGCGAACCACTAGGATATAAACGAACAATTGATTGAAATGTTATTCATTTATTGAGTTATAACCATACCTGAAAAAACATGTGAATACACATCAAAAATTGTTAAAAATATATTGTTAGTTCATAATAATAGCGATTTACACAGTATATGCACAAATTAATATTATATAGTATATACACTTGTGAATATGATACAACAATATATTCATATTTATATATTAGACGATGCATAGTATATTCACTTGTGAATATTAGATGGTGTATTCACTTATTAATATTAGATGGTATTACATAATATTACATGGTATATCACATGTGAATATTACATAGTATATTCTCTTGTAAGTATTAGATAATATATTCACCTATGAATATTAGATAGTATATTCATATGTGAATGTTACACAATCTATTGACATATGAATATTACAATATGTATTCACAAATATATATAATTTTTATATGCTATTCAGATATGAATAACATACAGACTTGCATATTTGTTTTGTGTTTTAATAATCATATACTGATTCACGTGCGAAAACATATTCATATGTAAATATAACGTGATAATTCAGTTTATGTATGTCATCAAACAGTTGGAGTGCATACAAGTTAGCTTTTTTAAAAATGCTAAAAACATGATACTTTGACTATTTAAAACTTATAAAATAGTAGATTGATAGAGAATTATATGAAATTTTGCAAAAAAATGATTTGATGTTTTTCTAAAATTAATTTCAAAGTTTCGTCTGATGACCGATGTTGAATGAATGATATGAAGTGGAATTGTTGTTGATTATCGATGATGTTTATCTAAAGATGCTGGAAGTATAATTAATCGTAGATGTTAAAGATATGCTCATATTCAAGCAGAATTGAAGGTTGGATTAAAAGAACCAAAAACGAATTTTTGTTGTCTACTGTTGAATGGTGTTGATAAATGTGTTATTGATGAAGATCGATGATTGATTAATACTGGATGATGTTGATCGAGGATTTAATTGAAGAAATATGGATGATCATTGAAGGTTGGAGAAGAAATTTGGATGATGAACGATCAATTAGTAATAAATTTGAACTGTTATCTAATTATCCATAGTTATTTCTCTATGATTGAAGGATATTATATCATATTTATAAGTTTGTCATCGTGTATTTTATGTTAAGATGCTAACTAAATGATTGGCTGAGAATGATTCCCCCATTATCAACCAATTTTTTTTCTCAATTGAACCCTTATATATATATATATATATATATATATATATATATATATATATATATATATATATATATATATGTGTGTGTGTGTGTGTGTGTGTGTGTGTGTGTGTGTGCGTGTTTCGGTTTCGGGGAGCATTGCGTTGACAATTGTTCAGCACCAATTTCGTCAAGGGCACAAACGTCAAACCCAAATAATTCGCATGCGACCCATGTATGTGGTAATTAATACGAACTCGATGATTTAATCACGTGCGACGAACGTCAATGGAACGTCATTTAAGCGGGTTTTATTATTTATTTTCGTTTATTTTGTTTTTTCCTTTGTAATATTCTTTTTTTTTTTTTTTTTTACTTTTTGTTAAAAGAAATTCAAAAAAAATGTAAACATATATATTCTCGGTTTTAATGTTTTTTTTTTCATTTTTTTATTTTTATTTTTATTAATTATTACTTTTTGTTTTTTTTTCGTTTTTTTAAATATCTTTATTTCATACTTGAAGGTACTAATTTTTTTGAACAAATTACTAGAATCGTCCCTATGGTTTGCACAAATTAGGTGTTTAGTCCCTAACGTTTTTTTTGCACTCAGAGAGTCCCTAAAGTTTTATTTTGTTGCGTTCTTAGTCCATGACCAACGTAAAAAGAATATTTTTGCCCTTTTTGATTTATTTTCACTTAACTTTATTATTAGTTTTATGTTATTAATAATAAAAAGGTCCACATCACACCACCTTCCTCTCTCCTACTGTCACACCCCAAAACCGGAACGGCGGAAACGTTCTGGGGTGGATAACGTCATATCAAGTATCACAACACATGCATTATAGTAATCAGAGTATAACAACCATTGCATTAATAGTAATAGTTTTACATGGTTTACATTACAATACATCAAAGTAATACAAGTAATAGTATAAGTGCAGCTTGGTACTAAGCTATCTTCATCAAAAGCTCCGGGAATGTACCTGTCTGATATTGACCTGAGAATACAAGTTATTTGAAAAGTGAGTATCAGCATTTTTACAAATGCTGGTGAGTTCATAAGTTTTTAGTGTCATTTTATTCAAATAACTTTAATAAAAGTGGTGGTTTTAGAGTATCCATTAAATTAGTATCATTTCCAGAAAATCCTATATTTTCTTTAATAAAAGCAGTCTTCTACCAAGATTGGACGAAGTTATGTGGTAAAAAGTAGTTTTCCCTTAATTGCTATCATTATCAAAATACAGAATTTGATTATTAAAGAAAGCAAGAGAAATCAGGGAAAATAACATATGCCTCAGCAGTGAAGACTGCTGACTGAGGCAAAAGGAATCATAGACTCCAGGAGAGTATCGAACGAACGACACGCCTGGCTCAGTCCAACAAAGGGAGACATAGACACCAGGCGATACCAAATGAAAGGTACATCTGGCAAGGTCCAAACAGAGAATGCAGACCCCAGACAATATCAAATGAAAGATACAGCTAGTAAGGTCTAAAACAGAGAATACAGACCCAGACAGTATCAAATGAAAGATACAGCTTGTAAGGTCTAAAAACAATGTGACTCTGAGAGTGGGTTTCCAGCATATAATGTAAAATGCAGTGTAAAATACCGTTACCATAAGGCCATGCATTATAAGGTAACCCGGGATACTCGTAACCATACTAACCGACACTAGAGTACTTAACGCCCTGCAAGCGTCTATAAAATATGACATTTTTCACCCCTTGGCTTGGTAGGCCGTGGATTGTAGCTAGCAGTCAGGGTGCGGGGGTTTCAATCCCGTATAGATCTATACACACAATGTCCGCTCTCCCTACAGGAGACTCTGGTTACTAACTAGACGACGGAGAAGGCCGTGTCCCGAAGATGCATCCCAAATAGTGGATAGTGGGTTTCCAATATAATTTCTAAACTAGAAGTAGAGACTCATAACTGAACTGACTAATGTAAATCTATATGTCTATGCTTGTATACATAATATATAACTAATGAATCAAACGACCTTCGGACGACCATCCGATCCCACCAGACCACATCTCAATGAAGAAAAGGAAATAGGGCAGACAAACCCTCCTAAGTCCTTCAATCATTATTTATGTGCATCTATACAAGCACATGCATACATCTAACTACGTCTGAGTGTGTAACAAGTGGAAATGTATCGTGTGGTATAACCGAATCGTGATGTATAAGCAAATAGTAAGGTATAACCGAACAATGTGGAGTAACCGGATCGTGATGTATAAACGTACAGTGTGGAATAACCGAATCGTGATGTATAAACGTACAGTGTGGAATAACCGAATCGTGAAGTATAAGCGTTACCAAATATAAGTGTATCACGAAGTAAGAGTGTATCACGAAGTAAAAGTGGATCATGAAGTAGGAGCGTAAACGAGTATAAACGTATCTCGAAGTAGAAACGTTAATAAAGTAATAATATTTAACTAAGTGGAAGCATAACGAAGCGGTAGTATCAAACCAAGTAGAAGTATAAAAACATGGAAGAAAGCTTTGATGAAAACTTTGGAAAACCTTTACACTTAAGAAAATCATGACTTGGTATTCTTTTGTAAAATAAGTTTGAAAACCTTTAGAAATCCTTTAAAAGCTTTTCATAAACTAGTTTTGAATGAAACTTTGACAAAACCGAAATCCTTTGTTTAAAATGCTGCTGTAACTGAATCTGAAGTAAAACATACAGCGGGAGAGTCAATTTGATAAAAGACTTGAACAAGTAAAGACGTTTTGGAGAAACCATTTATAGTATCATACTTGGTAAAACAGTTGACAGTGTAATAAATCCTTGTGCATGCGGGTTAGCAATCACATGTGATTGATATGATAACTGGCATGTTTTACTTGTATTCCCCCCCCCCCCCCCCCCCCGCCCCCCATAAAAGCATGTAAAAACATTTAAAAGGTTAATTCAGGGGTATGAACTCACCTGTAGTGAGTGGTTCTGATGACAATATTGGATCTGTTGCTAAGTATCAAGTGGTGACTTGAGTACACACACGAATCCTATTTAGCACATATTGATACATATATGAATATAATTAGTGTTATGAACAACTAACTATTGAATTGGGACCACTTTAGGGACTAGTAAACACTTATATTGAAGTCTTACAACCATAAATGATTGTACGAAGGGTTAAAAGACTATACAAGAGAGTGTATGGCCTGAATACACACTATATGTGTGTGTGCGGCCATGTGTGCCGCCAAGTGTGCTGCCAGCACGTGTGTGCGGCCATGTGTGCAGCCAGGTGTGCTGCCAGAAAACATGGTGTTCTTGGTGTTCTTGGTGAAAGATGTTACCTTTCCGGATGATACTTGAGAGGATTTTTGAGTCCTAGCTTTTTAAGAGTGTAAGAAATGATCAAAATGACCAAGGATAGTATATATAGGAGGGTCTGGGCGGTTGGAGGTGTCTGTGGTTGGCCTGTGTGCGGCTGGCTGGCCGCACACACCTGGTTTGGTGTGTTTGGCCTGTTTTTCCAATGCTACACCCAAACTAACCCATCCTCCGACACGTATTTCAATTATACTAAGCCTTAAGCACTCTTTTAGAGTCGAGACTTCATTATAAAATAGCAATATGAAGCTAACTTTGATAAAAATAAAGAATGTAAACTAGAAATTTCGGGTTGTCACACCTACTTACGAGATTTCTTTTCTTCTCTTCTTCTCACCATAGAAACCTTAAATACTCTCTACCAACACCTCATCCACCTCTGTCGAACCACCCTTTTCTCCAAAGTTGCCTCGTTAGACCACTACCTTTACATCATCAATTAGTTTCCGCCTTCACCACCATCGATCCACCGGTTTACGAACCAAAATGAAAACGAAAATGAAAATGACAGCATTAAACCCTAGAAATGCAGGAGCAGACGAAATCCACCTAGTGCTGCCATTATAAGTGACCTTAGCGCAAACAGAGGCTCTAAAACCCTAGATCGTGATAGATGAGTCGTTGCAGACGAAGAAGATGAAGATATGGTGGGATATGCAAACTCCAACGACAAAATTAGATTAAGATACATGCTTCCGGCGGCGGCTGTAGACCCAGATTTATGGAAATCAAAACATCCATCTTCTTTTTCTATGTTTTTCAACTGTCGATCTAAAAGGAGATATGAGAGGGAGAGGAGAAGTTGATGATCGCGGATGTAGGGGGCTCACCGGAAAAATAACAAGGAAAGTGGGGTGACGGTTGTGGTAGTTGATTGTTCCATAAATCAATGGTTTTTTTTTGGTGATTTTATGTGCTCGTCGGCGATCCGATGAATGAAAGAGAAGGAGATGGGAAAGGGTGGTGGATGTGGTGTTTGATGGGAGTGGTAGTGGCAGGTTCTGGTTCATCGTTTGGATTTTCTTCTTTTTTGCTTCAAATATGTTTTTTGGTGGCTGGTGGTGGATGTTAGTGACTGGTGGTGGTTCTCAATGACTAGTGGTGGTTATCGATGATGACTGGTGGTGGTTGTCGTTGACTAGTTGTGGTTATCCCATATCTATAAATCATTTACTGGATTTCTTTAATTGATAAATGATAAAAAAAATAATAAAAAATGAAAAAGAAAATACAAATGGAAAAATAGTCTTTTTACTTCGGCTAGAGACAAAAAAACAAAATGAAAACAAACTATAGGGACGACCCGAGTGCAAAACAAAAGATAGGAATCAAACGCGAAATTTTTTGCAAACTATAAGGACGATTTCACTCAGTGATGGAGCTTAAAGTGTTGATTTGGGAGGCCAAAAATAGGATATGTATAAAAATTGAAGAATATGGGGGAGGGGGCAAAGTCAAATTTTTTAGTTTTAGACATAATATATAAATTTTTTTAATAGTTATGGTTAGTTATGGAAAAAAACAAGCAGGGCCACAACCCCTCTTGGCCCTATAGAAGCTCCGTCCCTGATTTCACTTATTTGTTCATGTTATTTATTTATTTATTTATTATTTTTTGATTTTTTAAACTAAATATCATTTTGAGTTATAAAATTTTGAATAAGAAGAGTATTAAGGATTATAATATTTTCCGTTCAAAATTTTTTTGAATCATATTTTTTTTATCATAAAATTTTGAATCAAATTAATTTAAATCATATGATTTTGGATCAATAATATATTCAATAAAATATAGTTTTCGTTCAAAAATTATGGATTGTTATATATATTAAATCATTTAATTTTTGAATCATAAAATATATATATTAAAGATTACAAAATATTTGAGTCTAATTATTTTTAGATCATAACAAATTTAGGATCATAAACAAATTGAATTAAAAGTTTTTTTTTAATCAGAAATATTTTGAATTATTACATTTTGGATCATATTATATTTAACATTTTTTCTAAAATTAATATTTTTTTAAAATTAAAAATAAAAATTTTGAAGACTTATTTTTGAATTCTCTTACAAATTTATTAATATATTGAGCAGAAGTATCTCTTAAGTTTTTATAATTTTTGGAGGAAAAAAAATTCCTGGGTTTTTGAATAAAAAATAAATATAAATTCAAGTTTTCATGATTGTGTTCATTTTGTAAAGAATTAAATTTTAAATAATTTAGTTATTTTAGATTTATTTTTTGAAAGAAAAAAAAACCGAATGAATTTATTATAGAAGGCATATTAAATCCAAGTATTTCATTTGCATCACAAATATCTACAACTTAAATGTTGTTTTTAATTTACTCAAAATGTAAATATGTAAATAAGAGTATAGTTTTCTTCTACAACAATATATATCTTTTAAGTAATCCCATAAATAAGACTATATTTTTCTTCTACAACAATATATTTTTTTTAATGTATAGGAGTTAAATTAATAAAATGTCAACCAAATTACATATAAACGAAAATCCGTCAGCACTTGCCAATTGCCATAAACTATGAACTATGATACCCACCGAAAATAAACAAATACCCGATTAAATTGCTACATATATAGATTAATCATTCATCATCCAAACCATATGGACTCTAAAAGTTGACGTGCTTCTAACACATATATTGGAGCAATAATGGCGTCAGCAGCATCCATGGGAGTGGCGGTGAGGGCGTTGATGATCGTATTGTTGTTTGTGATGGTCGCTGCGTTTGCTAACCTATTTGCTGTTGACGGTTATATTTCATGTTTTGACTTCAGCGCCAGGTAAATTACAAGCGTAATATTATGAACGGATTTCTCTATAACATTGTTTTCAATAATTATCTATCTCAATTAACCTTTTATTTTATTGGTATGAATTTTCAATCATATATACGAAGAGAAATTTAAGACTGAAGTAACGGTTGATGTTTTTGCTTCTTATTCAGTTTCCCGTGTAGTAATGTTTTTGTTAAATTTATTGCAGGTGGGGGGTGAAGATCCTGATGGAGTTTTCCGTATATACTGTTGTTATGGGCGTAAGCATGTTCTATCATTAGTATTGAGTTTTTCAGTCATTAGCTTTTTGCTCTTAAGAGTTGGTATAGAATTAATCAAAGGCAGCAACACAAAGAACACTAATAACCAACTTGATCATTGAAAAATAATTTCCTTTTACACTAAACAACATAAATATTCAAATTTAGTCCAAATATATTCGTTTTGAGACGGATTTGAATTTTTTATGTTTGGTTCTTGTATTTTCATTTTTATTCATATAAAATTTGAAATTACTATTTTATTTTTATCAAATTCTTTAATAAAATTTTGTTTTAAATTATGTTAATATCTATGTATCTATCTATTATAATAGATCTCAAAATATTCTAACCATATTCATTTCAAATTTCTAAAATTTTTAATATTTTCTTTTAGTTAATAAATTAAACTCCATCATTATTCTAATTTTAATGTTAAGTCTTCACTTTCTAACATAAATATTTAATTTATTTATTTAAATTAAATGTAAAATATTATCTTTAAAATGCTACCACGTATTAACTATTAATATAACATATATAATTTGTTAATTAATTAATATATAATGTTAAACTTAAACAATCTACTATCTATGATATATTGTAATACATGACATATTTTTTACTTCATATCCATTTTGGAACCTACATCACTGGTTAGAGGGGATGAAGATATCACTCATTTTGTGCTAAATGATATTCCTATACCACTCATTTTGTCTTGAACCCTCAGCATTTTAGGGGATGAAGATATATTCAACACCTTCCAACTAATTTACTATGGTCAATTTGTTTGTTTTTTTTTTTTTTTTTTTTTATTTTTTTTTATTTTTTTTTATATATATTAAACTCTTTTGTAATTTTAAATTTATGAATAACTCCTCAATTTTCCACCTAAAATATACTTAAATTATTGATTTTTTGCACCATAATGATTTAAAATATACACAACCATTCAACTTCCAAGTAGCTAATCATTATTAATTTGATTTTTAGTATGTTGAACTTATTTTTAATTTTAATTTTAGTATTAACTCTACCATTTAAACATAAAATATTTTTAAAAATTATTGATTTATGTCAAATAAATTTACAAAGGGTCCAAATACCTTTTTCAAATAGTTACAAAAATCAATATATAATTACATGTAAATGTCAAATTGATTAAAAGATTAACCAAAATATAAGAATTCTAAATCGACATCTATATGTTCTATGAATTAACTCGAAAAGAATGGATATATAAACCAAGGAAGTATTAAAACTCACAACCCTTAAAATCAAAAATTTAGACCTAACATGACCATACTAATGTCCTATTTTTCCGTACAAATATGGTGGCTTGTACGTGTGTAATTGAGCCGAGCTACTCGAGATCGACTTGTTAATAGCTCGACTCGAGATCGAATTAAACGAACTTGAGTCGAGCTCGAGCCTAAATATGATGCTCGTTTATTAAACGAACTCGAGCCGAGCTTCAATTAATTGACCCGCGAGCCTGAAAGAGAGCTTAAACGAGCATATATATATATATATATATATATATATATATATATATATATATATATATATATATATATATATATATATATATATATATATATATATATATATATATATATATATATATATATATATATATATATATATATATATATATATATATGCTTATTTAGGCTCGCGAGCACACTAAATTGATCATGATCCGAGTTCGAGCTTCATTTTAAGACTCGAATCGAGCTCGAGCCTGAGATTCCTCGAAATTAAACAAGTCGAGCTCGAGCTTGGTTAGGCTCGGGCTTGGCTCGTTTACAACCTAGTGGCTTGTAAAACACACAAAAGACCTATAAAAGTGTTCTAACATAGTATTTTGCTGGAATTATGTGAACAGTCCACCGACTGAGCTAATAAGTGTACTGTAGACAATCTCCAACCCATTTCCATTTTTTCTCCAAAAATAGAGTTAAAAATGGGGAAAATAGTTTTTCATCTCCAAACAAATTCTATTTTTTACCCCCAAAAAGTATATTCAATCCTTCTAACTTATATAAATTGTCAAACACACACCTTCTATTAATTTGGTTTTAACAAATATATAATCAATATTTTTTTTCATTACAATGATATTAAAGAAATAAGATTATATTTATAACACTTAATTATAAGCTTTTGTAAAATAGTTATCGTGTTTTAAACTTTCAATATGTATTTAAACTTTAATATGAATTTTGATAAACAAAAAAAAACTTTATATTTATAATTAATTAGTATAATTTAATATATAACACAATATTATAAGCATTAAATATCACATTTAAATTATAATTAGTAGATAAAATACCAAAAATGTATAAATATATAAAAATAGTGACTAAAATCGACAACTCAAAGTTCATCATCATTTTGGGGGAAATGAATAGTATAACAACATATTTAGTGTTATACTATTCATTTCCCCTAAAATGTGGGAATAAATGAAGTAGGGTTGGAGAGGAATGGGGGGAGGGGGGGGGGGGGAAATAATTGAAAATAGGAGTAGGTTGGAGATGCTCTTAATCCACTCTTAATGTTTGTTTTCACATTTATTTTGTTGGTTTATGATTTCCTACATCCAATTTGATATATATATATATATATATATATATATATATATATATATATATATATATATATATATATATATATATACACACACACAGAGGTTCTTTTGAGAACCCTAAGATTTGTGAGAACTTTCGAACTTATAATCAACTCATCATTTTTCAACATAAAAAACAACGATCTTCTCAAAAAGGTGCATTTAAGACATATATAAGCTAAAAAAAAGATTTAATGATTTTATTTTATTTTATTTTTTATTTTTTGTACGACTGTTGATGAGCACAATCAGCAATACATATGGCTGCGGATTGTGCTCATCAGTAGTCCGTACAACTGTTGATTGTGCATACATGCAAATTTTGAAAAAAAATTATCAAATATTTTTTTTAACCTGGATATCACTTAGATGCACCATATGGAGAAGATCGGTGCTTTTTGTGTTTAAAACTGATGAGTTGATTACGAGTTCGCAAATTTTTACAAATTTTTTAGTCCGCACAATAACTCTGTCCTATATATATATATATATATATATATATATATATATATATATATATATATATATATATATATATATATATATAGGGTTTGGTTCATGTGAGACAGCCTAATTTTGTGAGACCGTGAGACGCATTTATTTATTTATTTTTAATTTTTTTTAGTTAATTCAAGTTCCGAAAATAATATTTAAAAAAAGAATTTTTTGATTTTTCCATTTATTTTGCATTTTAAAATTATTTTTAGAACATGTACAGTGTAATATTCTATTTAGAATATTTCACGTATTTTTAAAAAAAAAATAGGATTTTTTTTATTTATTTTTATTTTTTTTAGTTAATTCAAGTTCCGAAAATAAAATGTAAAAAAAGAATTTTTAGATTTTTCCATTTATTTTGCATTTTAAAATTATTTTTTTAAAATATGTCAGTGTAATATTCCATTTAGAATATTTCACGTATTTTTCAAAAAAAAAAATGGGATTTTTTTTTTATTTTTTTTAGTTAATTCAAGTTCCGAAAATAATATTTAAAAAAAGAATTTTTGGATTTTTCCATTTAATTTGCATTTTAAAATTATTTTTAGATTTTATCTCACGGTCTCACAAAATTAGAATGGTCTCAAATGAACCCTCACACACACACACACACACACACACACACACATATATATATATATATATATATATATATATATATATATATATATATATATATATATATATATATAGGTGAGGGTTAACTTGATATTAAAAGAAAAGTAGAGATCTTGAGATTCAACTTCAGCCACATATTTCTCATTTGCCGCTCTAATGCTACAGCGTACTGGCAGCAACAACGTATGCCTAATCATAAATGATTATACAGTAGAGAAGTATAATCATATAGTATTATACATATTTATACGTATAAACCTAATCATAAATAATTATACATATATGTCTGTTTACAGATTGAGTAATCATAAATGATTATGACAGTGGTATAGAAGAGGTGGTTGTGGTATAAGTAACGGAAGTGACTATGGTGGGGTTGATTGGTGTTAGAGGTGGTGGTAATGACGGTGGCAGTGACGGTTATGGTGATGGGGATGGTGGCGGAGGACAAAGGAACGGACGGCTCTATATAATCATTTATGATTATACCAGGCTTGTCGTGTCGGTACTCCGGAGGGTTAGAGCGGCAAATGTGAAATACATGGCTGATGTTGAATATGAAGATCTCTATTTTATTTTAATCTCAATAGATCCAATATATATATATATATATATATATATATATATATATATATATATATATATATATATATATATATATATATATATATGTTTGGGTTCTATGGAAAACAAATAACTCTAAAAATCATAAAAATGCATAAAAAAATAATTACAGATCACAAAACTTTCTTTTTTAAATTTTTTTATGAAAAATTCGTATGTTTTTAAATAAATTCGTTCATTTTTTTTTTGAGATTTTTTTTTAAAATATTGAAAAAAAAATGATTTTTTTTCAGCGAGTTTATTAAAAAACCTGTGATTTTTTTTTATAAAAAATTTAAAAAAAAGTTATGTAATCTCTAAGTATTTGTTTTATGTATTTTTATGATTTTTAGGGTTTTTTTAGGTTTTTTTTCTTTGTTTTCCAAATAACCATTCCATATCTTCATATACTAATAAAAGAGTAGATCTTTTCCCATGTATCACCATATTAGATATTTTAATTAATGTGTTGCCACTTGTCAGTCTATTATTTCTTCATTTTAAATTTATTAAATCTACTTATTAATGTGATGCTATTTGTCAATATATTTATTCTTTATTTTAAATTTTAAGTTATATATTATTGTTTTCATTAATTCACAAATAAAAAAATGTCTAATATATTAAAAATTTATTTTAAATATTTATTTGAATCGACAATTATAATTTCACATAACTAATAAACATATCTTTTAATTAATAATTTATTTAAAATAATTGATTAATAATTTTGAGTTTTTATTATAAAAGTTTAGTTAATTTTATAACCGTGATTTTCACAGGTTATAAACTAGTATATATATATATATATATATATATATATATATATATATATATATATATATATATATATATATATATATATATTAAAAAAGGATACATCGAACATATGGACACTTGGATTTAGAAACTCATACTTTTTCGAATATTCGATTATTGATGCACATTGAGTAAAACTAGATCACTACTTTCATCGTGCATATTATATCTATCATTTGCATTACAACAGAATATATTTCTACACGAATTGTTTTAATCAAATATATAAACTACCATTTTGTTGTTTGTTGGTTATTTTTAGGCGTGGTTTTTCTACAAGGAATCAGGGTGGATCAAGACAATTATTTTCACTCTTTCGATGTATTTTCTCGGAAGGTAATCTTCTTTCCGTTTATTTTCTGTTTCAATTTTTTGGAATCATTTTTTGCATTTCACATCAAAAAATGGATATGCACTAAATTGGGTGATCAATTCGTTGTTTAGAGGACCTTTAGACAACTTATGGAGGTTGATTGTACGTCATTTTGAACATGATCATTTTGATTTGAACTTCTAAGAATTTATTGAATAAAGGCTAGCAAAAGGCTGTAATTATAAACATTTCATGCATTCCCAAAGTTGGTAATTACTCCCGTTGTTTTAGATAATGAGATCCCGTGATTTTGCTTTACTTAGGGCATCCACAATGCATTGAATTCTATAAAGTTCAAAGGAGTGTCACATCATCATTCACTATTCCATATAATTTTATTCATTTTTATCCCACAATCCATTAAACTCTCCAAGTTCAATTAAACATATTAAAAAAATATTTATTTAAAGATTTATAGACTTTCCTTTTCCCATTGAAGAGTTCAATGACCATTGAACTCCAAATCCATTGAATGCTAATGTGACATTTCACAATGGTGGATTTGTATCAATTAAATGACAAATAGGCATGACACCTCATTCAACACTTCCATTAAACTCCATATTGCGGATGCTCGTAGTCTAAATGAAATCGCTCCCTCCACTTGCCAATAAATTGTTATTAATTTATCATAGTGTTGTTGAAAATTCAATCATTTATGTACGCCTAAATTACTCATCATGAAAGGGAAATTAGAACTAACATAACAATAACCTGCCTTCGAAGGTCTCATGTTATTGTTATCCATTTTAAACATCAATTAAATCGAGCTTGTATAGTTAGAGTCTTACTCCACCATATGTTAAGCTTTGGCCAGACTTATTTGATAGTAGATTACTCAAAAAAGTAGCTGTCAATTTCAACTTTGTTGTTCACTACTACAAAATGTGTATAAGAACCCGGTTTTCAACTAGGTCTCTTATGGCCGAGTCATATGTAAAAAAAGTAATAAAATCCAGTTTAACAACCAGGTCTTATTAAATCTAGTATAGCACGGCTTCTACAAAAAAAAACTGGGTCCTTTCTTGGTAAACAGGAGCACTTTTGTGTGATCATGTAACCTGGTTCTCTAGCATACAACCGAGTCATTTTACTAATTTCCATATTTTCTGGTATTTTTATTGAATTTTAATCCCAATAAGTTATGGTTACAATTTAGACTAATATTATAAAAGTCCTAAATTTTTAACACGTAATTGGAAAAATTCTAATATTTTTTTTTTATTATTGCTATGACCACAACTTTCTTGTATAATTATAACTATAACCCACTTAACGAACTTTATGGTAAATTTGGTTAATTTTTTTTACAAAATCAGTTCTAAAAAGTTCAACTTTGGTACCTTGGGTTTGCAAAAAATTACACCACAAAGGTTTTTAACTTTATTTTTCGTTTTTTGTATACTTTATTTATTTTCGGTTTTGTTATAAATATATATACATTTTTTATTTTCTTTTTTTTATATACTTTATTTATTTTCATTTTTTAACTTTTTTTTTTTATATACTTTATTTATTTGCGGGATACCAAAAATTGAAGGCGGGACACCGAAAACTAATAGGCGGTGATTTTTTAAATATAACAATAACGTTGTTGTTAAATTTGATATAATAATTTGTATATACTAAATTGATATAATATATTGATTATTTTGAAATATATGATAATATATACATTTATTATAACTTCATAATCTCAATCGTTTGAATGACTTCTATCCGCGAGTTACACATGAATAAAATTAAATATAATATATGATTTGATGTTATTTATAGTTGTTTTATTGTTAATTAATTTTTTTAAAATTTATTTGCTTAATGTTTTAATTTCTATCATTATAATTATTTAAAATATCAAACATTGTTTTTTTATTTTAAAGCTAACAATATAATCATTTATATAGAGTTGTTTTTAACTATTGTTGTTGTAAGTTATTTTAAACTATCTATTTGGAAACTTTTAACGATTATAAAAATATATTTAAGAAATATTTTATTTAAATTGAAATTACAATTTAGTTTTTGCTTTTATCAGTACAATTTATCACTTTTAATTATTTACAAAATATTCTTTAGTTTTTTAAATGAAACTGAAATTTATATTTGAGTTGACATTGTATTGCGCAGAAACACCTATATAGTTGAAGTCTTTACGAATATATATTTTTTAAAATATAACACTAACGTTATTGTTAAATTTGATATAATAATTTGTATATTAATTTGATATAATATATTGATTATTTTGAATTATATGATAATATATAAATCTATTATAACGTCATGATCTCAATCGTTTGAATGATTTCTACTCGCGAGTTACACATCAATAAAATTAAATATTATATATGGTTTAATATTATTTATAGTTGTTATTTTTAACTAATTTTATAAAATTTATTTGCTTAGTATTTTAATTTATATCATTATAATTATTTAAAACATCAAATATTATTTTTTGATTTTAAAGGTAACAATATAATCATTTATATAAAGTTATTTTTAACTATTTTTATTATAAGTTATTTTAAGCTACTTATTTGAAAAATTTTAACGATTATATAAATATATTTAGGAAATATTTAAGTTAAACTGATATTACAATTTAGTTTTTGCATTTATCACTATAATTTATCACTTTTAACTATTTACAAAATATTATTTGGTTTTTTTTAGTGGAACTGAAATTTATCTTTAAGTTGACACTGTAATATTATATTTAAATTAACAATGTAAGTATTTTGTCCAAACTGTTCAAAAATTGTAGCTTTAAACTGATAATGGTTTACATGCAACAACATTTTAAATATAATAAATTAATTATAATATGTTAAAATTTAAAAACATAACTTTATAAATAGAAGTAAAAATATTATTTTAAAATTGAAATTTAGTCTATTTATGATTACATTTTAGGTTTGGGTTGTTTAAGTTAAATAAATTTATATTTAAGTTGATCATATAATGTTATATTTTAATTAATGATTTAAGTATTTTATACAAATTGTTCAAAAATTATACCTTTAAAATGATAATGGTTTACATCCAACAATATATTAAAAGTAATAAATTAAGTATAATATGTTAAAAGTTATAAAACATAATTTTATAAGTAGAATTAAAGATATTATTTTAATATTGAAATTTAGTTTATATATGAATACACTTTAGATTTGATATTTATTTAACCTAATTACCAAATTATAATTATTATTATAAAGAAATTGAAAAGTCATGAAAGTTTCAAATGAATGTAGTGAAAGGAAAAAAGAATGGGGGTTTCAAATGCATGAGATTCAAAAAGAAATGCTAGCTTTATAAGTATGTATGATGTGTGATTTTGTATTATTTATAAGGGGCGGTGGGGCACATAACCAAGTTAACTACAATCATATCTTGATTTTTGATAGTAAGAGTGCTGTATGTCTTGAAAAGAATCCGGTCAATGATAAGACAAAGCATATTGATGTGTGGTTCAATTTATAAAGGATGTTTTGGAAGAAAGTTTTCTATTAAAAAGATGGATACTAACGAGAATCTAATAGACATGTTGACAAAGCTATTAAAATATAGAATTTTATGCTTTTCTTGATCCCTTTGCAATGAAATTTTGAATCATTTTTTTCTTATTTCATGCACTATCTTCTAGATGTAATTAGTGGAAGCTTCTATTTGAAACTTTGCAAGCATTAATTAAGAATATTTTTTCTTATTTGCACTATAAATCTGCAACTAGCCTTGATATGTGAGCCAATAACCCTAATAAGCATGAAAATATTTTGTTTCTCTTTTCAAGCATACATGATAGAACTGTTACATATCATAGACGTAATTGTTAGAGTTAGTGTCATAGTCATATTTTTTTTACCTTCTACAGCCTTCTTAGCATCGGATACATCCTTGTTCAGTTCTTCAAGTTATCACGTGAAGAATCTTCGACAAATCCATTATACTTTGTGTTGGCGAGACATCATACAAGGTAAGAATAAAGGATATTCCATGACCATCAAAATGTATATTCTAACGTCCTCTAATTATTTCTTTCTCTATGTTCTCTTTTCAATTTAAAAATGTAAATCATCTCTTACTTGCTTTCTTACGTTAACGCTATACATATTGGGTTTGACTCGTTTTCTCTTTGATTTTTATAACTGATTGCATGAATCATATCAAACAAATTGTTAAGATAGTAATTACGTGTATTTTCAATATAATTTAATATTTTGCTTAGGGAACACACCTCGAGGATCCCTGTTGTAACTGTAAGAGCAATCTTTTCTGCACTAGCATTTTTGACGATGGGAGCTTTAATTTACACGCTTATTAAAGATATATCGGGCTCCTATGCTGATGCATTTACAAAGTACGTAAGCATCCTTTTATTTCAATCTTTATTTACTTTTTCCTTCACATACAATATAAAGTCACTTTAATAATTAATAAATGCAAACAGGTGCTTCTTAGCAAACATGATAGACCTCTATATCCATGCTGTGATGTTCGCGGTATGTCTACCTTCATGATATACTTGACTTTGATATCAAACGTTTATGCTTTAAGACAACTTTGAATTTTCCATTATATGGTCTTTGAAATTATTCGTTCAATATTTCTTTGATTCGATTTCAAGTTTTTCACTCTATTTTTCATCGACTGATAATTGTAATCTTGACATACACATTTAAGCTATTAAATTGTTGGCAATCAAGGCTTCTTTAATTAATAATTATTAATTCCTTATGTTCTGCTTGTCATATTCCTGAACCAACCTTATTCACATTATTCATATTTCTTATGTCAAATGTTGTCAATGATTAAGTTGGTTACACATATGTCTTGTATTTTTAATTTTTATTTTTTCACTTTGCAAAACTTAAGATGAAACCAGTATATTTATATTTTATGATCGTCCAACAATGGGTTTAGGTCAGATAAACCAGTGACTTTCATTCTGATGCGATTAAATTTTATAATCCATATATATTTCAGAATTTTCCTTTTACGGATTTTGATGCATTTAAAATGAACCTAGATTTCAGAATATAAGAACTAGTTACTCCTTTTACTACTTTTTCTCTATAACAAGAATAATGGAGTGTAGATTTTCAGGTGTGGATAGCATACAAAGAATCAAGTTGGATAAGAGCTTCCTTATGGATAATTTCACTTTTATTTTTTGGGAGGTGAGTATTTATTCGATCCAACACAATTTCTTATTTCTCACTTGCATTGATAAATAGGAAACTATATACATCTTATTTCTCCTTTTATTATACAAGTTCTTTTAAATTTACACACATACACATTACCTTACACACGTACACATTACTTCTAAATTTACACATTTCGTACAGTGAGACATAAACCCTCATCATCTGCCCGGCAAAGGAAATTTATCCGTCCATTTCGTATATACGTTAGGCCAAAAACCATTTTGGTCTTTTATTATATAAGTTATTCTCTCCCTATGTTATATATAGTCCACCTGCTATGAAGTAATATCTCGTAAATGTGACATAATACTTACTTCGCATATATATTTTTGTTTTCATAAGGGTTCTTAATATATTTCTTAATATATATTATATTATTGTATAAATAACTTCTTCATTCTTAAGTTGAACGACATATTATTTGATAAACCTATACATAATCAATATTTATAAAAACCAATATTATTTCCATTGGCGCTTCACTAGAAGTAAATAATGTGATCATAAATAAACCGAATTATATACCTATAAATTACCAAAATGTTCGTAAAACATGAAAAGAAAGTCTCACACTAGTACATAAATGATTTGTTGATGCGATTAAAATAATTATTTGATGCAGTTACTGAACCGTACTAACAAATATCGCATCAAAAAATACTCTCATTTAATAGTGCGGTTATAAAACCGCCTCAAAAAAATGTCAAAACCGCACAAAAAAATAATAGAGGAAAAATACAAACCACACCATAAAATGATGAAAACCGCCCCAAAAAATGCAAACATCGCCAAAAAAAAACCATCCCACCGGAAACGACCCTTAAACCACCATCATCTCTACCATCTGTTTGTTGCCAAGAACACAAGAATCACCAAGCCACACCATTTTTATAGCTATTAATCACCGTCGAATATCTCTACATTGACATCCTTTCCAACCGAGTATAAACCACCACCGGTTGACACCATCGCTATCTGCTATACCTTTGCCGAAAGCCACCATTACAGCCACGAAGAACACCCAACATCCCCAGTTACCATCGTCTTTTACAGCCCTTACCGTCTTTACTTCTTGAAAACAACTCCTAAATCTTCATGAGTTTGCTTCTCTTCTAGTTATACATCTCGCCACCTCATACCGCCCTTATACCACTTGCCATCTCCACCGAGAACCACCGAGAATACCGTCAATAGAGTACCACCATCTCCTACATATTTCTGATCCATCACCCTTATTTCACCTTAAACTAACCAAACGTAAATCAACAAAAGAAAAAAAAGGAAGAAGAATAAAAGTTAGTTTGTCTGCATACCTGCCATCTCCACCACTACCCATTGTGAACACCGGCCACAAATGTCGTGCCTTTACTAAGAACCATCGAAGGACCACCATTTCCTACATATTTCCGATCAACCAATTTCATGGCACACATACTTTTAGAGGGAAATGAAAATATAGGAGGAAAACGAAAATATGGGAGGGAAATGAAAATTTCGAAAGATCAACCAACTTGTAGCTTACTTTAACATGAAAATTTTAAACCAAATTTGGAAGGATCTCGTAAAGAATGAAAAATTCGAATGAAATTTTTAGACAAAAAATTAATGGTGTGGTTTAATGTTTTTTAGTGTGAATTGGTTTTTGGTCCGTTTCAGTGCTTTTTAGTGCGAATTATTTTTTGAGGCGGTTTTAATTGTTTTTTGGTGCGGTTTCCACATTATTTTTTGGCTTGGTTTTGGGAAACCACATCAAAAAATGCTTTAATTATGCGATTTTGGTAAACTGCACTAGTAAAGCTTTTTTATGGTGCAGTTCTCTTACTTTTTGACGATGTGGATGTTTGATAAGACGGCTTTTAGAAAGGACCGGTTCAAAAAATAAAAACCACTCGCATTATTAAATGACTTGTATAGTAGTATCATGATTTACATACAGATGTTTTTGTTCACCCTTTTTGATTCATTAATACTTAACAGAAAACTGTAAGTACTATTTTTTTTGGTCGCTAAAAGTGAATATTATAATCAGTATTAAAGTAGTCTAAGTGTATATTTTTTTATACATACATAGATTAAAAAAAAGGCATAGATATCTTATTAAAGATAATCCAGTAGGATTTCAAAAATTATAAGCAGCAACGAATTCTATCTTGATGAGCGTTATTAGAATATTTCATATTAATTGTGCAGTTTAGATCTTGTATGTCGTTATTTTCATTGCACATGTTTAATTATATGGTGGTTTTGATTTTTTTTCGCGGCCTCCTAGTTGTAGTTCTTATTTTTTGCCCCTGTAAACCATATCGTTTCTGTGATTACATTACCATTCACATCTTTCCAAGAAAAGTGGTGGATAAATAATTTATTTTCTTCTTTTAACGTTTTTAAACACTTTGCTAATGAAGGCTAATTAGGCGATATATGATAAATTAATTATCCTCGCTTTGTCTCATGCTTAGTGCATCACATATTATGCATCTTAAGGGCATGCAAAGTATGCAGTTCTTTATGAATGCTACAATAATTGCATATTGTTTTGCGAATGAAAATAATAATAGATTATATATTTGGCCTAAAGTTGTTGCAATCAATGATCTTATTTTTGATTTTACACGTTTTGATATAATCATAAATGTTAAATTCAATTGCATGGAGTGCGGTAAATTAATATATATATATATATATATATATATATATATATATATATATATATATATATATATATATATATATATATATATATATATATATATATATATATATATATGGCTAATGTTTAATTTGAACCTTTTCACAGTATTACCCTATGTGTATACATAGTTCGACAATTGTTCAGCATCTCACCCGAGAAACCTGCTTCATCTATCATTTTCAGTAGCAGTGACATGTAAGTCCTACAAGAAACTATGTTAAATATTCGTAGTCATGCATAAACAAATATAGTACATGTGTGATCACGAGAAGTTGATGTATATTAGGATGAATTAATTTGTATTTATATATCTATGAATTAATTGCATTTCTTCCTTAATTAGCTGCAACAAGAAACTGTTTCAGTCAAAGGTGTTTTAAAAATCTTTGCTAGTTTCAAATCTAGCTAGTTCTTTTGTTGTTCATGCTAGTTGAAAGGAATTAAAATCATTATCAAAAGGTTAATTTACTTCATAATCTAGTAAGATTGTATTTACTATGATTTTTTATTTATATAATTAATTCCCAATGTTATTGTGTTTGGGTAACATTCATATTGGGCTAGTCACTCAAGTGTCTATATGACTAGGTCATTTTTTGTTTGATTATTGACGAACACTAACATTGCATTATATCTTATTTATTTGTTTTCTCTTTTTGTAGCATCTTGAATCTAAATTTTTATGTTTTTATCTTGCAGATGTGAGCCACTACTCGCACCACATGCCAATGTATAAATATGACCCCCTACCTACAAGCTGTTTGTTTTTCTTAATTTGTTAATAATCTTAGGTCTTGTTATTTTCTTAATAATGATGTTATCTAATATTTTATCTACTATCAAAAAGATTGTTTCTTGAAACTTTTATAGCCATCAGGACTCACTTTCTCTTGTTATAAGAATTACCATCAGGATTTATATTCTCTTGTTATAAGAATTATCCCTAAAACAAAAGTCCTTATTAGTTACCAATATTTTTGACTTGAATTCTGGCCACTAACAATATCATTTGGTCACCATATATTAAGTGGTCACTGAATTTTAGAAACATCAAAAATTTATTGACCAATACTATAATTAATGAACATCACTCAGTAGTTACTAAACTATAGAATAAAATTTTAAAAATCTTTTTTAAGGCAAAAATAATGTTCACAACATCAAACGCTTAATGACAAAAATAATGGTTACTATATTAGAGACTTAGTGACTAAAAACAATAGTCATTAAATACTTTTCGTTTTTTGCACTTCACCAAAGGTCAAGTAGAAAGATTGTAAAGATATAATGTAGTCATTAAATTTGTATGAAAGAAATTTATTGATTATAAAAGGGAAAATGACACTGTAGCATATCAAATTTTTGCTTTTATAGCATAACAAAAATTTGCTTTTATCACAGACCGGTGTATATATATATATATATATATATATATATATATATATATATATATATATATATATATATATATATATATATATATATATATATATAGCGTATTTAGTCCTTAAAGTTTCAAATTAACTGTCAATTATGCCATTTTAAGCAAGGCAACTGGATGAGCCGGTTAGTTGGCCTACATGTTAATTCGAAATACGATTACAAATAAATTTGAAGGCCACGTTAGTAACGCCATGTAAGTATCAATGTAAATGAGTGAAACTTAAGGTAGTTGGTTTTTCATCGTCCCTTTTCATTACTCCAAACCTCGACAAATATCTAGGGTTTTCAAGTCCAATAGAGAATGAAGTGAAGTAGCAGGAAAATAGTAGCAATTAATGTCAACCTCGAACCCTACTAGGATGTGTTCTCTGACGAAACTCAACTTTATAGGGTGTTTATTCGCGGACCTTTCTCTTATAATAATCGTATCCATTCATCTTCACAGATCACAATTTTCTCGTACGACACACGCCAAGTGTATTAGTTTTCTCGAAACGTTTCATGCAATTAGATTGTAAGCAACTAATCTGAGCCAGGTGCTCCCCTTTTGACTGGCATTAGGCCTATTATGAATGATGTGAACTATGAAGCCTTCATTTTTATGCATATGGAACTGATTGTCAAATATCCATTTATGTACACCATGTTGATGATGGATTACAAGATTTGTATGGTTCTGAAAAAGAAGATGATGTCCATGATTCTTGTATTCTTGGTGGGAATGATGACATCGGTGACATTAGGGGTGTAAGAGTGGATTTTAATGAGGAAGCAGTGCTTATGAATAGACCATGTGATGGTGAATTCTTGACTAAATTGTGTGTCCAAGAAGAGGGGGAGCAGGAGGATACCAGCTATAATTTAAAATACGAGGATGAAAGTCACCACACAATTCAAGTTCATGCCATTTTTAACGAGACAACAAACTGGATGAAACAAAGCCCATACTTGGTATGAGATTTAAAGATCCAACTCAAGTAAAAACTATGTTGTAGCAGGAGGAAACCAATTGTGCATTGTTGAAAATGATAATAAAATTGTTGATACAATGTTGCAAGGTTAAGTGTACCTTTAGGTTATAGGCCCCATGGATGACTGATGAAGACAGCTTCAAGATAAAATCTTTAGGATCAGAACATAATTGTGTTAGGAACTTTAAGTTAGGTAATATGGTTTCATATTCATGGCTAGTAAGTTATTATACCAAACAAATCTTACATAGACAAAAGATGAGCAAGAGAAAAATTAAGGTTAGCAGTTATTATGAAGTTTGGCATTCATGTGAGTCTTAGGCAGTGCAGGAGGGCTCAGAAATATGCTTTGCAACTAATAAATAGAACTCCTGTGGAATATTATGTAACGTCCCAAAAACCATAGTACAAAATTTTCATTTTTCAAAAGACATTTTCATAAAAACCATATAGCAATCAATCATTTTTTCAAAACAAAACCATACAAATCGGAGAATCATATCATGTCTCAAACATAAATCTGCAGGAGGATGTCTACAATCATGTTTTCTCTATGCCCCGATCATCTGAAGTACCTGAAACATTTAAATCCATAATTGTAAGCCAAATCTTAGTGAGTTTCCCAAAATACCTCACACAACAATACACATATAATGCATGCATACATTAGCCTTCAGTCTGCCTGGACCGCTCTATCGAGCCTACGGTCTATTGGACCGCCTCGCAAGGCATATAATAGTTGGACCGCTCCTTTGGGCCTACAATCTGACTAGATCAGATCGCAAGGCCTACAGTACACTGGACTACCCGGGTATCTTGTTATAAGACTCAAAGATGGAGCACCTCAACCCTACCACAATATGTGGAGATATGCAAACAAACAAACAAACAAACAAAAAATAACCAACAATACATGTAATCATAATAGATCTAGTAATCTAACTATTACACCCCCGACTAAGGAGGAACATGCCGGGAGTGCGACTAAGTTCATAGATCAAAGATAAACTGAATATATAGCACAAGTACAACGATAAACAAAACAACATTTGTATTTCATCATTAACTTTGAATATAGGATTCTTACAAATAATAATAGTACAATAGTTGCCTTAAATAGGTAAGTAGATAATAAAAGCTAGATAGCTAGGTCGTATGTATTCCATGACCAATCTTCTGTCTGAACGCTTGTCTAATGATTTCCTAAGAATACATGTAAGTTTTAGGGTCAACATAAAGTTTAGTGAGGGTTACAGGTTTTCTGCTAACCACAGTAATACTTTTAAAAAGTCCAAAAAGTATTTTATTTGTATGTATAACAACATTTAAAACAATGTTTGCAATGAGTCTTTAAAAGCCAAAATGTATAGTTTGTATAAGTAAATCCATACATAAAACTGTGATTGTAATGAATCTTTGAAAGCCAAAATGTTATGATCCATAAGTAATTCCGTATCTAAAAACCGTTTTGAAAGCGAACAAGCCCATGGTTGTATGGATAATAGAAAAACATACATACGAATATATGGATAAATTTATCTATCAAGGTTGTACTTAACAATCGTAGATACGGATAAACGGATAAACGACAAGTATATTTGATAAGCGTACACGTAAAAGTGTACGATACTTGTTTAAACATTTGATAAAACTTAGGGTAGTGCACACAAGCTATAATGCCCAGTTCATGGTACATATTTTACTTATTTATTTATTATTTTGAAAGAAGGACTCAACGAGTTGGTGGCCCTAACTCATCGAGTAGAGGGAAGACTATGCACGGGGTTTAAACTACTTACTCGGCGAGTCAGGACCCCCGACTCGACGAGTAGCTCGTCCAGAGTGAAAGCCTAATTTCGGGGTTTTGCACCCTATTTAAGAATCATAACCCCCACCCCTTGGCCTCATTCACAGCCTCCTTGTCCTAAACCCTAATCTACGAAACCCTAGAGCTTTCCTTGAGTGTGTGATCCATTTTGAGTAATCTTTGTGCATATTGAAGCTTGTAGAAGAAGAAGACGATAGAGGACTCAAGAGGGAAGGAATAGATCCAAAAGCTACACTCCATTTGCTGCATTTTTTGGTAATCAAGTCTCTGACTTGATCATTCTTCTCTTAGATCTATTTACTTCCTTTTGATGAGGGTTTTGGTTCAAGAGCCTTGGTCTTTGGGTTTTGGACGCCTCAAGTGATTCATTTTCAGATCTGGGATCTAGGAGGGGTTCTTTGGCATAAAGGTGCAATCTTTATGACCATGGAATCCTTATGCAAGTTTTTAAGCATTTATATGGCTTTTTAGCCCTAAAAGGCCATGCATGGAAGCAAGCTCAAGACTTTAAGTGGTCAACTGATATCTAGGACCTAGATCTAGGTTTTCATGCTTTGGTTTGGAATGTTAAGGCTTTTTGGACAAGATCTATGTCCTAAAAGAATTAGAGTTTTAGCTAAACCCTTCAAGAAATGTTATCAATGGGTAAAGTTGGAAACTTTACCCTTAGAAAGATCATTTCCAGTGAACTAGTGATGTGTGGACGTTGGATCTAAAGAACAGAGAGTTAATGAGTTATCATGGCCAAACAGACAGAGGGACTCGTTGAGTCCATAGGGGAACTCGACGAGTCGATCGTGTTTTCCTGTTTCAGTTTAAGATAGAACTCAATGAGTCCTAGAGGGAATCGACGAGTTGATTCGCCAAGTCGCGACTATGAGCAGCTCGATAGGACTTGACAAGTTAGAGGAAAGACTCGGCAAGTTGATTCATGATTTCAGGATTTCAGAGTTTAAGAACTCGACGAGTTGAAAGGTTGACTTAGTGAGTCGGTCAACTCAGAATGTTGACTTTGACCAGAGCATTGACTTTGACCAGGGGTAAAATGGTTATTTTATCCTTAGACGGATTTTCAGTTTTTTGACTAAGTATTACTGTATAGAGTTAGTCGGGGAGTCGTGGGAGCAGCCAGCAGGGATTCCTCACGCACGAGTTCAACATCCATTTTGAGAGGTGAGTTTTCCTCCAGTAAGAACGGGACAAAGGCACCAATGTCGACCCTTTCATGTGTGTTTGTGTATACCATACTTATGTCAGATGTCAACGATAGCCCGATGCAGCTTATATGTTCCGAACTTCGGTCCGATGCCAGGGTAAGCCCGAGGAATGTTGTATGCTTGATGTCTTTGTGATTCTTGCATGTTTCTGTTTGTATGTTCCGGACCTTTATCCGATGCCGAGGCAATCCCAATGAAGATTCAATTTATATGTTATATGTTTATGTGTTATGTGTTTGTTGTTATGCGATATGTATACCGAAATTCGTTCCGATGCCGGGTGGGGCCCGATACTAGACTTTGATTCGATGTCGGGCAGGGCTCGATGCCGGATTCGTCCGATGTCGGGCGGGGCCCCGATGCAGTGGGCAAGGCCCAATATATGCTATTATGTGTATATTGTATGGTATGTGAAAGTTTGAGGGATCTCACTGAGCTTCGTGATTACCGCTTTCAGTTTGGTTTCAGGTACTTCAGCTAGCAAAGGGAAGGGCTCAGGATGATCGCATGACACACACCACAATTTTCTACCATGGGATATTTACTCTGTTATTTGATATGAGATTTTGATATGTTGATAGATTTATGATATTTTGAGATACATGGTTTATGATTTTATATGATGATGATGATATTTATGGTTTTATTAATGATTTAAAAATAAAATTTTTGGACCGTATTTTTGGGATGTTTCATAAGCACATATAAGAGACTAAGATACAAGTTCTATAACTTGTATAAATATATAAATCTATATATTTTTGTGTATGTATGAGGTATATTGAAACTACCAAGTTGATAACTATCTATACAGTCATATCACATTTTTAGACGGAACATATAAGTTATTTTAATTAGTTGTATTATTTTAACAACATAACATATGTAAATATTGATGTTTAAAACAATTTTTTTTACTTATTACATTTAAGTATTTAAACAAATATTTCACATGCTAGAAATGTGTTTACACAAAATAAGATAATTCATGTGTATTTTGTATGATAAATATTACTTAGTACACGTACTACCATGTACAACCGAGGGCCAGACATGAAACACCGGAGGGTAGGACAATTTTAGCATTTAAGCCGTTCTGAAATCCAACAACCCTATGCAACCATTCAAACCAGAATTACATTAAGAAACCGGTGGCGATTTTGGATCGCACGATGAAGGAGCTGAGGAACAAGAGGGTCAAGCTAGTGAAGGTGCAGTGGTAGCACCATAAGGGTTCACGTGGACATGGGATCCCGAGGAAGAGATGAGGGAGCACTACCCGGAGTTGTTTCCAGATGCAGTAGACTTCGAGGACGAAGTCTAAGACATGTGGGGGAGAACTATAATGCCCAGTTCTTGGTACGCATTTAACTCATTTATTTATTATTTTGAAAGAAGGACTCGACGAGTTGGTGGCCCTAACTCATCGAGTAGAGGGCAGTCTATGTGTGGGGTTTAAGCTACCTACTCGGCGATTCGGGACCCCCGACTCAACGAGTAGCTCGTCCAGCGTGAAACCCTAATTTCGGGTTTTTGCACCCCTTGGCCTCATTCACAGCCTCCTTGTCCCAAACCCTAATCCAAAAAACCCTAGAGCTTTCCTTGAGTGTGTGATCCATTTTGAGTGATCTTTGTGCATTTTGAAGCTTGTAGAAGAAGAAGAAGAAGATAGAGGGCTCAAAAGGGAAGGAATAGATCCAGAAGCTACACTCTATTTGCTGCATTTTCTGGTAATCAAGTCTCTAACTTGATCATTCTTCTCTTAGATCTATTTACTTCCTTTTTATGAGGGTTTTGGTTAAAGAGCCTTGGTCTTTGGGTTTTGGATGCCTCAAGTGATTCATGTTTCAGATCTCGGATCCAGGAGGGGTTCCTTGGCATAAAGGTGCAAACTTTATGACCATGGAATCCCCATGCAAGTTTTTAAGCATTTATATGGCCTTTTTAGCCCTAATAGGCTATGTATGGAAGCAAGCTCAAGAATTTAAGTGGTCAATTGATATCTAGGCCCTAGATCTAGGTTTTCATGCTTTGGTTTGGAATGTTAAGGCTTTTTGGACAAGATCTATTTCCTAAAAGAATTAGGGTTTTAGATAATCCTTTCAAGAAAGGTTATCATTGGGTAAATTTGAAAACTTGACTCTTAGAAAGATCATTTCCAGGGAACTAGTGAAGTGTGGACGTTGGATCTAGAGAATAGGGACTCAATCAGTTTAGATGGCCAAACAGAAAGAGGGACTCGTCGACTCCATAGGGGAACTCGACGAGTGGGGTCGTGTTGACCCGTTTCATTTTAAGATAGAACTCGACGAGTCTGTAGAGGGACTCGACAAGTTGATTCACCAAGTCACGACTATGAGCAGCTTGATAGGACTCGACGAGTCGAAGGAATGACTCGGCGAATGGATTCATGTTTTCAGGATTTCAGAGTTTAAGAACTCGAAGAGTTGAAAGGTTGACTCGGCGAGTTGGTTAACTTAGAATGTTGACATTGACGAGAGCATTGACTTTGACCAGGGGTAAAATGGTCATTTTTCCCTTAGACATATTTTCAGTTTTCTGACAAAGTATTATTGTATAGATTTAGTTGGGGAGTCGTCGGAGTAGCTAGCAGGGATTCCTCATGCACGAGTTCAACATCCAGTTCGAGACGTGAGTTTTCCTCCAGTAGGAATGGGTCGAAGGCACCAATGCCGGCCCTTTCATGTGTGTTAGTGTATGTCGGACTTAGGTCCGATGCCGGGGATAGCCCGATGCAGCTTATATGTTCCGGACATCGGTCTGATGCCATGAAAAGCCCAAGGAATGTTGTATGCTTGATGTCTTTTTGATTCTTTCATGTGTCTGTTTATATGTTCCGGACCTCGGTCCGATGTCGGGGCAAGGCCGATGAAGATTTAGTTTATATGTAATGTGTTATGTGTTCTGGATTTCAGTCTAATGTCGGGGGCGAGCCCGAGGAATCTTTACATGTTATACGTTATATGTTTATGTGTTGTGTGTTTGTTTTTTTGCGATATGTACACCGGACTTTGGTCTGATGCTGGGAGGGGCCTGATGTTGAGCGGGGGCCGATACCGGACTTTAGTATGATGCTAGGTGGGGTCCGTTGCCAGATCCTTATGATGTCGGACGGGGCCCAATGCAGTTGGCAAGGCCCAACATATGCTATTATGTGTACATTGTATTGTGTGTGGTAGTTTGTGGGAGCTCACTAAGCTTCGTGCATACAGTTTTCAGTTTGGTTTCAGATACTTCATCTAGCAAAGGGAAGGGATCGGGAAGATCGCAAGGCACACACCACAGTTTTCTAGCTTGGGAGATTTACTCTGATATTTGATATGAGATTTTGATATGTTGACAGATATTATGATATTTTGAGATACATGGTTTATGATTTTATATGATGATGATGATGATATTTATGGTTTTATTAATGATTTAAAAACAAAATTTTTTGACCATATCTTTGGGATGTTTCAAGTTGGTATCAGAGCCTTGGTTTGAGGGATTCCGGCACACTTTGGGGTGTGTATGAACTCAAACTAAGGAATTGTTAAAGAATTTTTCAAAAGAAAATCATTTTTATAAAAGGATTTTGAGAAAAGAAGAGAGTTTTAGTAAAAGCAAAAAGAATTTTGAAAAAGAGAAAAGAGTGTGGTGCATGTAATCAGCCGAGCTCAAGTAAGTACTCCCAAATTACCCATAGAAGTTTCTGTTATGATATGATTATCAGCTTTATGAAAACTTCATGCTAGATTAGGACTAAGGATCTAGGAAGGATGTTTTATGTGCATGTTATATGTGTATCAACTTTACGAACTGCATGCTAGTACAAATTAGTCAGTATGATGGCCTGATTAGAATATGCTTGATTACCTGTACTCAATGCTCGAATGCTGCTTTCTTTGTGGTTTTAGGAGTTCTAGTAGTCTTTTACTAACTAGTAAACGAATATGTTAATTTAAATATTGCGAGGACTAAATAATTTAAATAGGTTAGGTCTAGATCTATTTCACATCTCTTGTTTGAGTCCAACCGTTGTAGGGTAGGATCTCTCATTCGAAGAATTATCTAGTCAGAGTGATATGTAATAGTATTCTCGAGCTAGTTAGGGGAAGATAGCAAGGACTCCTTATGCAAGCTTAGGATGAGATTAGCGTGTGAAGTAGTAGTAGAAGGGACTTGGTGGAGTCAAGGTAGTTCTTGAGGAAAGTACGGATAGATGTGGACGGTAGTATGGGCCTGTACTACTGAAAGCAGAAGATTCGCACTCGAGTCAAGGAAGGCTGAGATGAATCCAAGGAACTTGTAGTGTATGTGATCCCTCGAGAATTGATTAGTATTCTGATGTTGTTATGATGTGTTTTTAGAATACCGATTTTATGCAACAGGCAGTCGGCAGTTTAGGCACCGGTGAGGGATCAAGCTCAGGCTCAGGAGCTGGGCAGCTAGACGATCAGACTAAGGAGTTCATCTCCTCTGAGATCACACACAATATCCTGAATCAGAATCCTATGATCTTTGGCACGATCAAGGAGGGTATTCTAGAGGTTTCGGATGAGAGATTAAATGCTTTCCGCACTGAGGTGGCAACCATGATGGGGTCGCGCACGCTGACTTTCAGGGAGTTCAGGGCTTGTAGAGCTTCTGAATACCATGGGACTCAGGACCCCATTGCGAGCACCAGATGGTTGGCGTATGTCACTAAGGCATTCTATCACACCCCCAAACCTGAACAGCTGAAAGGTCCGGGGGTGGGTGACTTCATGTCAAGTATCACAACACATGCATCATAGTAATGAAAGTACAACAACCTTTGCATTAATAATGTATAATTTTTTACATAAGTGTTCAAACATTGAATATTTGACAATTAAAAGTAGATATGGTAAAAGTCAAAGGACGCAACACGATACCATGCCGTCTTCTTAAAAGATCTGGAGGTGTAACTGGCTGCTGGTTCCCTGAGAAAACAAGTTATTTTGAAAGAGAGTATCAACATTTAAGTTGGTGAGTTCATAAGCATTAGTTTCTTTTATGGTTGTCTTAGTTTTATGAAAACGTTAGAATGCCTTTCAAAAAATTCCATAAGTGTTAGTTCACAATAAAATTGTAAGAAGAATGTTTTTCATTTTGTTTATGGAAAATAATTGTTGCAGTAGTATTGTTTAAAATACACAAATGATGCATTAACTACCCCATAATTAAACTGGTTAATTAGGGTTAAAATGTGATTGAGATTATTACCATACTTGATCGACTAGTATATAACACGACGTTCTTCAGGCGTCGATAATGGTATGACATTTGTCACTCGTAGACCTGCAGGCCCACTGTAGCTAGCAACAAGGTGTGGAATGGTCAATCCCGTATAGATCTATACAAAAACTCACGTTCTCCCTCCTAGAGACTCTAGTTACAAAACATGACTTAGCAAGTATATTGCTATGCCGTGAAATAGTATCTCACATTTTAGTTTCACTTGTTTATGTAAAGATTTAAATTATATCCTTGTCTTAGCAAGTAGTTTAACCTTGTGTACTTATATAGAAAAATAGATTTCTTGTTTTTTTCATAAATTATACCTATTATAACTTATCTTCAATTTGTTTAGCTTGATTGTTCATGAATGTACCCCTTTGCTCGGCGTGATACAAATGTAATAATACTTATTGAAGTAACCTTTTATATTCATATATATATATATATATATATATATATATATATATATATATATATATATATATATATATATATATATATATATATATATATATATATATATAATTAAAATGGAAACGCCCTTCGGACAAAGAACTCCGCCTTAAGCCCACATCCAAACAAGGAAAAGGAAGTAAGGCAAATCATGAGTCCTAAGTGCATTAAATCTTATTTATATACATATACATATATAAATATGATTTTGAAAAATATATATTTTAAGAGTTTATAAAACATTTAAAAGAGTTTAATAGTATTTAAAAGAGTTTAACTGACTTAAAGTCATTTTGGAATTATTTGGTAATCTTTTATTGTAAACACAATATTTATAAGATTAAGAAAGCCTTTTGTTTGGTTGTTTTCACATATAAATATTAACAAAAATAAATTGTGTTCAACTTGTATTGTCCCCCTAAAAAGAATTTAAAAACTTTTAAAAAGGTAGATTGTAGGGGTATCAACTCACCTTTTTGTGAAGGATTCGGTTGGAGGTTCGATTTAGGATGTTAGTTCCACCAGTGAAGTTTCGTTAACAAAACAAGTCCTAAACACAATGCATGTAATATATATGCATACTATTAGTGAAAATAATCATAAGTACGAAAAGAAATTGGACTAATTTGTAAGTTTAACTTACAAATAAGGGTGTTAGAAGCAAAGATGGACGCCTGCAAGGTGTTCACGACCAACCTGGGGGTTTTCAGCTCTAGAAGAACTTGAATTTCTTGAGTTTACGGCCCAAGGATCTTGATGAATGAAGAATACTTGAAGATCCTAAGAAGATTAAAGGAGGAAGGATGATATTTGAGATGGAATGAGGGTTTTCGGTTGAAGAATTTGAGAGAGAAAGGGTGTGTTTTTGGCCAGAGGTGGAGAAGTGAGGATAAAATCAGTCACACACACACACACACACACACATATATATATATATATATATATATATATATATATACACACACACACACACACACATATTGTAAAGACGTAAAATCTCAAAACACTTTTTCATTTCCAATCATAATAAATTTCATAAAAACAATTTCAAAGCTCATTGTATCACATGTTATCTCAAATTAACAACCCCATAATCTCAAGTACATAAATATCCATCAGTGTGTATAGATCATGCCGACGCCTTCCTGCGATCATCGCTGGTACCTGAAACACATATCACACAGCACGGTAAGCATAAATGCTTAGTGAGTTCCCCAAAATACCACATACAACACATATGCCACTCAAGGCCATAGTTCCATGGGACCTTCCGGTCCATGTGTCTTAGGGGACTTCCTTCCCAACCTTGGTAGAACTTCCGGCTCTAGCTGTAATGACCTTCCGGTCCTCCTCATCATAACCTTCCGGTCCATACACTGTTGACCTTCCGGTCCATATCATAATGACCTTCCGGTCCATACCATACTACTCATAACATAACATAGCACATACATATCATATAACAGCATACATCACATTCTACACATAGCACATAAGACCTTCCGGTCACACATAATTACCACTCTAGGTAAAGTATAGTGAGAAGACTCAGCTCACATGATGTCTAGTAAACCTTCTGGCTTGATAACCTCGATCGAGCCTCCGCCTAACACATAAGGCAAATATTTCAAAATAATACTTCCTATTGTCCTCATCTTTATAGAATGGGTAGAAGACCATTCTACCCCTCCCCGACCTCCCTTGAATCAGTTTGACCAAAACCCTAAGGTCAACCAAAGTCAACTCTAGTCAACAGTCAAAATTTGACTCCGTGAGTCCATGCGTGTCCTTTGAATCCTCCTAAGGCCTCACTCGAATCGTCAAGTTGACCTTTCACTCAACGGGTTACCACTGGTCACGAATCGCAGGGAAACCCAACTCGACTCATCGAGTCCTCTCATGGACTCGGCGAGTTCCCTCCATGGCAACACTCAAATGAACTTTTGAGGTCAGATCTATTTCTCTAACTTATAGGTCTAACTTTCTAACCCCCAATAATCACGTAAAGGTCTAGACTTTATACTCATGCAGCACATATCTGGCTCCATATGGTGAAATAGCTCTAAAAATGGCATCCTAGATTCATAACTCCAATCGATCTGCAAAAAGCTGGAAGGCTGGGAATCTCTGGACCTCTTAAGGTCCAGATCTAATACTTTTTCCACATTGGGACCTCATACGCATCATATAATGTCTGCTGGTCCAGTCACGTCGACTGTTGTTACAATAATTCCTATAACCAAACCAGTACAGAAAGGTGTTGTTTTTGGTGAGGCAGCTGGAAGTGCATCAAAATCTAAGGTAGTGGTGGGAGAGTTTGGTTCAAAAGACAAAGGTAAAGGCATACTCATTGAAAAATCTAAGGAAGAAAAGAAGGCTGAGGTCAATACTGAGTTGGAAAAGATGAGGATGGTTCAAAGTGTAATGGATTTTCGTGTGCAAGATCCTCCAGGCTTAGAGAAAGGAGATCCAACAAAGCAATACAACTATGAAACAATTGAAGCTAAGGTGTCATTTGACCACATATATTCTTTTGAAAATATGCCAAAACAAAGTTATGTGGTTACGAACACTGATGCAAGCCAGGTTGACTTTCCAGTGAATGAAATGATGTTCCTAATGCCTCAGTTTAAAGCTGAAATAATTTGTAAAGATAAGAATGATGGGAAGCAGATGAAAATTCGGTTTCATGCTGTGTTAGCAAAAGATCCAGAAGATGTTTGGTCACTGTTGAAAATCAAGAAGGCGATAAGCATAAAAAGAGATATGATTTTCGAAGGCATTATTCAAAATCTCAAATATACGGTGATCAGGTCGAATGGAAAATTTAGTGAATTTACTATTGCTGATTTTCCTATAATGAACTTGTATGATCTTATAAAAGTTGCATTTATTTTGAAACATAAATCAATTTCTCATCTTCAAGAAACAGAGCCTGACGTATTCCAGCTTGGAGTTAAGCACATCAAGATTTTCATTGAAAATTATTTTGAGTGTTTGGCACAAATTGGTGTGGAGTTAGCTACTGCAAAGGGAATTGATATCACTGCTCCAATGGCTCCTACAAAGAAGCAAGAAGAATTGAAAAAGTATGATGATGGAGAAATTTGTTTGAAGCCATTCGGAATAGTCTTTGCTGGAAAGGATAAAGCTGGAAGAGCTAAACGGTTTTTGTTCCAAACATGCGAAGTGGAAAGATATGCCACTTCATAGTATATGAATTTAATTGTTCGTATGAATAAGTGCCGGAAGAATAATGAAGGAGACAAAAAGGAAATCAGGAAGGTTATTGCTTGGTACACTGAGATACGAAGAGTGATGATGTACTCAATCCAACTGCTTACAAACTGAAGACTTCGACTATGATTACAAAAGGGGAGATTGTAAGGGCTAAACTGGTTGTAATTAGTCCAAGAGTCATAGGTCTTTGTATATAGTACAACCTTCGTATTCTCTGTAATCTATTTTACTAGGGCACATTATTCGAAGCTTTATTGTCTAGCCCTTAGTATATTTTTTTGTACGCTTTTCTTCTCCTATAAATAGGAGTCTTTACTAGAGTTAGATAAGGTTTTTTACAGTCTTGTCTATTTTGCACTCTGTAAACATAAAAGCGTAATATTGAGCTGAAACAAGACCTTATTTACATTGGTGTTCAATCTTATATACATTTTACATTTCAAACTCTGATTAATATTCATACTCGATTCTTTGATTCTTCAAGGGCCGTATAGGTTGGAAGATGCCTAGAGGAAAAGAACTTAAGCCAAATGGAGACATTGAGTGGTTTTTCTAGACCACCACACGAGACATAGTTCATGGACACTAAGGTATTTGAGGACTGGAATGATATTTGTGTAGTAATGGCATTGGATGCGCATCGTGATGGGAAACAATGACAAGTACCACTCTCGAACAAAAATGCACGTACTTGTATGTGCATTGTGAGAGTAGTGAACAACAGCACACTAGGAGCAATGTTACGAGTGTGAATCACACATCACTTAGTGCATTGGGTCAAGCAAGTCACGTTAGTACTGGACCTAGTAGGGTAGGTTTGGCCCGATCACTTAGTAGTGAACAGGTTTGGCCTTCAGGTTAATGATGGACCTACATGTGGGGTATCTACCTTACGGGTTAGTGGTGGAACTGTTGGATAAGGTGTCTAAGTCCATAACTATTTCTGGCATGTACTTGGCCCGGTTTGGCATGGTTCATTTGGGTTGCATGGCATCATGCATTTGGATAAACTAAAATAAGAGAAATAACACTTATGGTTTAATATATTATAAGTTCTAATATATTAATAATATTATTTAATTAGTATTGATCAAGAATTAATCTAGAATTAATTAAGTGATCAAAAGGTGACTAATTAAATATATGTGTTTATTGTGTAAATCACTCATACTTATATAGTGGGCTAAATGCTCCATGGATTATCATGTTGGGCCAAGGCTCATAGGATGCTTCATGGATGCTCCATGGTGTTTATAGGACCCATGGGTCATGGAAATGAAAGGTCATGACAACTAGGTTTTACATGGTGTAACCCTTATTGTAACACACTATATAAGCTTCGTGTTACACACCAAAATCGGTACCTAGGTGATCAAGTGAGGGAAAACCGATTTCTAAGTGTTCTACATATCTCTCAAGTTCATTCCATGTCCATTTGGTGTTGTGTGAAACATTTGAGGCATCACACTTGGGGTGCTAGGCTCACAAGGTTTCAAAGGAATCCAAATCACTACAAGGTATGTATTTCTAGCAAACTTTTATGATTAAAGTTCCCCATGCATGCTAGATAGGATTATGAACCTTGGAAACCAAAATTTGCATGGATTTTAGACAAACATAGATCCAAGGTTCCTAGGGTTGCATGTACACCTTAGGAGTGTTAGAATGCTCAAAACTCTGTAGTGGTATCAGAGCCTATGCTTGTTTGTTTGATACTTGATGCAAAATAGTGAAAAAAGTCTAATTTCTTGTTGTCTGTATAGGGGACTCGTCGAGTCCAAGCTAATATTCAACAAACTCGGCGAGTTGTTTCATGCACTCGACAAGTTGGACATGCAAAGTGCAGATTTTCAATTTTTGCTACTGAAAATGGACTAGAAACATTACCCTAAACTGTTTTGGTGTTTTAAAACTTGTTTTAGATGGTGTAATGGTTGTTCTAATCCATTTACAATGGCTAATATCAAAATTCCATGTTTATATGTGTTCATACGTTCTTGAAATTTTGATATGTATATTCATGTTCTTATGAGTACTTTTAGAATAGATCATAGGAATTACTTGTTTATTGCTTAATTCATGATCTTTATGTGTTTTAATGGAGTCCATAACTTGTCCTCAAGTTATGGATAACCAAAAGTCACTTTGTATTAAATCCATTAAAAGAACACATAAGTTACAAAAATGAAGAGTCTTCATTTTTAACAACTCATAAGTTATGAATTGAAAGGTTTTGTAAAGTTACAAAACTTTCCGTTAAGTTTTGGAACATGTAAGTTATCTAATAAACTTTAGTTCCAACCCCTAGAATTTTAAAAGTTAAAAATTCAACCCTTATACTTTATAATATTATAAGTTAATAATATATATATATATATATATATATATATATATATATATATATATGTATAAGATCAAGTCATTTTACCGTTAGTAGGCCTCACTCACGAAGTCGATCTATAAGTGTGGTATAAGGTTGTTGCTTATAAAGTGGCAGCTTAATGGGTGTCCACTCTCACCCACCACATCCTTGACTCGTGGAGGGTCGTTAGCCAAACGGGTAGGACAATGACTTTAAAATTCTCATTAAAAATATAATGATTATTATAAAGTAACTAAATGTTTTTATAAATTCCCAATCTTAGTTACTTTACGAATGTGAATAAGGTGCTAACCCATGAAATTACACTTTGCACTTTAATTACGTCATTAGTGAAACGTGTGTGGTTAACTGGCACAGTAACTTAGACTTAACAAGGTAGGCAAAGGGTGACTTAATGCTTTTCATAGGTCGGTGGAGCGCGTGTGGTTAACCGGCACATCGATTGAGTGAAAAACATTATGGGTACCAAGTAATTTGCATGGTTACTTCACACCTTGTTTTGTGATCCTCGGTATCCCAGTCACAAAACATGAAGGGCGCAATCAAGATTGAAACATGCCATTGAGAAGTTCAATGGATCTCAAAAGAATCTAGGAGTTTCTCTAAATACCAATTAAAACCTAATAACTTATATTTCGTTTTCTGGTGGAAATTGGTGAATCGCCATTCACCTACCTTTAAAATATGTTATAACTTAGATTAAAGCATCCCTCTTCTAAGTTATAATATATTGTGATTGGGTCCTAGCCTTAATATTACATTTGGGTGATTTATTAAGGACTATCTTTATATCTAATCTAAACTTGTTCTTCTTTCAGATGTCTTCAAACAATGTTACTTTGGCCTCAAACCCTACCGGCTCCTTCTCTCTCATGAACCTTTGTGGGAGAGTCATCTTTGATGGTTCCAACTTAATGGATTGGATCCGGAACATTAGGATGGTCACTCGCTACGAGGACAAGGAATGTGTCCTTGATAAGGAGCTGAAGGAGATTGATGAGTCCACTGCTATCCCTCAGGAGATCGCTGACTTTCAGACTCATGAAAGAGATGCCACCAAAGTGGCATGTATCATGATGGCTACCTTGATAGTTGAACTCCAAAAGTACTATGAGGACTATTACCCTTTTGAAATGCACCAACACTTGATGGACCGCTACCATCAGAGTGCTCGACAAGAGAAGTATGACATCATCTGCTCCATGATAACAACCTGAATGAAGGATGGTGAACCCATCACCGTCCACTTGCAGAAAATGCAAAGGTATGTGGACCAGTTGCTAAAGCTTAATGTGAACTTCCCCGAGGAGTTGGAAATAGATGTCATTTTTCACTCCTTACCCTCGTGTTATGATCAATTCCGCATGACATACCACATGAACAAGGAGGAAGTTAGTCTCAGCAAGCTTCAAGGACTCCTTAAGACATTTGAAACTAGTCTTCAATGTAAGTCGGTTGTTACCAGTCCTACTCCTACTCCAAACTCCGCCCCTGTCCAGGCAATCGGGAAATAAAGAGGGAAAAAGAGGAAGAACCCTTCGAAGGGTACCAAGGGTAAGACCCTTGAAGGCTCCTCTTCAAGTGGAACCAAAAAAGGTTTCGTCACTCCTTCTTCTGACCCAAAAGAGGCTGAATGCTTCTATTGCAATGAAAAGTCACATTGGAAGCGGCACTGCCCAATGTACCAGCAAGATATTAAGGATAGGAAAGTAAAACCCACCCATGCAGGTATTTACACAATATTTTCTATTAACTCACCCTATTCTAACTCTTGGTTCCTTGATACAGGTTGTGGAATTCACATATGTTCTGATTTGCAGGGACTAAGAAGATGTGAGAATGTGGAGCATGGAAAGGTAAACTTGATCATGGGGAATAGGAAAGCTTCACCTGTCACGAAGATTGGAGTTTATTCTTTGATGCTAAGTAGTGGGTTTACATTAGATTTGAATAAATGTTGTTACTCACCTGATATGGCAAGAAATATTATTTCCTTTCTTGTTGTGTACAAACTAGGTTTTACCTTTTCTTTTGATAATGAAGTTGGTGGAATAAATGCTTTCTTTAATAATGTTCTTTATTTTAAAGCATTACATTGTGATGGTGTGTATGAAGTTGTGTCTGTTGTAGATAACCTAGGAAATAATGTGTTGTGTATTGATTCTTGTAATGATAATAACTTGGATAAAGCATCATTACGACATTGTCGTGTTGGACATGTAAGCAAGAAACGCAAGGCCAACTCCAAAAGGATGGAGTCTTGGAGTCATTTGACCTAAAGTCAAATGATAGTTGTGAATCATGTTTACTTGGAAAAAATGACAAAGTCACCCTTTACTGGTTCTTGTGCAAGGGGTGAAAGTTTGTTGGATCTAGTGCACACAGATGTGTGTGGAACCTTCAAAACTGCCACAAGGGATGCTAATCGTTATTATGTGACTTTTACAGATGATTATAGTAGATATGGTTATGTCTACTTAATCAAGCATAAGTCAGAGAATTTTGAAAGGTTTAAAGAGTTTAATCAAGAAGTCGAGAATCAATTGGGCAGGAACATTAAGATGCTTTGACCCGATCGTGGTGGTGAGAGGCATAATTGAACCTTGTGGGATAGTCTCACAATTGACACCTATCAGGACACAACAGTTGAATGGTGTGGCTGAGAGGCATAATTGAACCTTGTGGGATATGGTTTGTTCCATGATGAGTCGAGCTACGCTACCAATCTCATTTTGGGGGTATACCTTAGAGACTGCCGCCCATATCCTTAATCTAGTCCCAACAAAGAAGGTTGCCAAAACACCTCACGAGATGTGGATTAGAAAAGTTTCCTAATCTAGCCCACATCAATATTTGGGGTTGCGAGGCATTCGTGAGATGCGAGACTCATAATAAACTCAAACCTCAAAGTGAGAGGTGTATTTTCATCGGCTACCCACTGAAATCCTTTGGTTACCTTTTCTACAGACCTAGTGAGAATGTCGTCTTTGTAGCAAGAAGGGTGTCTTTCGAGAAAGAGAGTTCATAAGACAAGGAAATAATGGGAAGCAGATTGACCTTGAAGAAATTCATGTGTCAAGTGGTGAAGGAACCTCAAACCCTAGTAGTCAACTGGAGGAGGAAACTCCTGTTGATCCAATTGACGAGTCTGTACCTCTGAGGTGTTCCACAAGGGTTAGGAATGCAACAAAGCACTACTATGGTTTCCATATTACTGCAGAAGGTGAGACACATATCAATGATGAGACACTGGTAAGTCTAGATGAACCTAACAACTATGCAGAAGCTATGGCAGGCCCCGAGTCTGCTAAATGGAAAGAGGCTATGGACAGTGAGATACAGTCCATGTGTGACAATCAAGTTTGGAACTTGGTTGATAATGTACCAGGTCGTAAGACAGTTGGGTGCAAATGGATCTTCAAGAAGAAGACCGACATGGATGGGAATGTACACACTTATAAGGCTTAACTGGTTGTAAAGGGCTATTCTCAAACTCTAGGAGTTGATTATGATGAGACCTTTTCACCAGTAGTAAAGATTAAGTCTATTAGGGTCTTGTTAGCCATTACTGCATTTCATGATTATGAAATATGGCAAATGGATGTCAAAACCTTCTTCCTTAATAGAAGTTTGGCTGAAGATGTTTACATGTGTCAGCCAGAGGGTTTTGTTAGTACATAATTCCCTAAGAGAAGCTGCCTATATTCCAGGGATAAGGATCTTGAGAGACCGGAGTAAAATACTAATTGGACTTAGTCGGAGTACCTACTTGGATAAGGTGCTGAAGAGCTACAACATGCAAGATTCCAAGAAAGGAGAGTTACCTATCCATAGTAACGCCAGATTGAGTAAGACTCAAAGCCCGAGTAACGAGGCTGAGATAGCAGAAATGAGTCGAGAACCTTATGCTTCCGCTATAGGCTCAATCATGTATGCTATGACTTGTACTTGTCCTGATGTGGCCTTTGCGTTGAGCATGGTTAGAAGATATCATGGGAACCCTGGCAAGGCTCACTAGACTGCGATAAAGAATATTCTCAAGTACCTTCAGAGGACTAAGGACTGGGTCCTTACCCTCGGTGGGAGTGATGACTTGAGAGTTGTAGGGTATAGTGATCTAGCTTCTAGACTGATAAGGATAATTTCCGCTCTCAATCAGGCTGGGTCTTTACCTTAAACGGAGGAGCAATTACATGGAAATGTTCCAAGCAGGAGACAGTGGCCGATTCAACTTGCAAATCAGAGTATATAGCAGCAAGCGAGGCAACAAAGGAGGCGATATAGCTGAAGAACTTCATTGGAGACGTTGTAGTAGTACCATCTATAAAGGAGCCTATGGAAATTTTCTGTGATATTGAAAGTGCAGTTACCTTAACGAAATAACCAAGGGAACATGGATGATCCAGACACATCGACAAAAAAATACCATTTCATCAGACATCGAATAGAAGGACTCCTCGTTGCAAAGAGGGTATCATCGGATGAGAACCCAGCAGATCCCCTCACGAAGGGAATGGGTAGGGTTAAGCATCTCCAGCATGCGAGGTGCATAGGGCTGAAGGATGATATTAGTTTTTAGTAGTTACATAAATCTGAAATTTGTAAAGTGTAATTGACATTTGATGATGAATAAAAGTTGTGTTTATTTGTGAGTAAAGTGTTTCTATCTTTTTCCAATCGTTTACTATAATTTCTTTTGCATGTTTTGACTTCCAGAATATTTATGTTATGTATTACATATTATTCAAATTCTCCACAATCGATCTGTAAAGACCCAATTTTCAAGGCCAAAAATTTCATTTTTGAATTAACAAATTTAATAAACAATTTGCCAAAACATTGTCAATAAAACATCCCATTACAAAATCATATTGTTGTGTCTCAAACCATAACATCAAAAGTAATGAAAATCAGAGTACGGTCCCAAGAACTCCTTGCGGAAACCATGTGTGTGTGATGCGCTGCTACACCGTCGGCTCCTTCCCCTTCGACGAAGAGGTACCTGAAACCAAAACCAAAACTATAAGCACAAAGCTTAGTGAGTTCCCCCATCATACCACATACCATACAATATCGTCGGTATCTTTCAACCGGTAACCTTCATCGATATCTTTCAACCGGTAACCTCCATCGGTATCTTTCAACCGGTAACCATCATCGGTATCTTTCAGCCAGTAATCAACATTGATACCTTTCAACCGGTATCCTTCATCGGTATCTTTCAACCGGTAACTGGGGATTATTTCACCCCCTACCACTAGCATACAATCAACAGATATAAGCTTACCGTCCAGTATATCCGGGTACTGACCTACCCTTGGGTCCTAAGGACCACTGTCAGGGAAACTAATCCCCACTATACACATAACGTATCATCTAGATAAATCTCATAACCAACACATAACCAGACCAAGAAAATTATCACAAAGACCATTATCTTCTAAATACCCCTTTTTGGTGGGCCGACATTGTGGCCTTAGACCCACCCCTACTGGAAGGTAACTCACCTCAATGTCGTGCAATATTTAAATTATCCTCGGCGCACAAGTCGACTCCCTACGACTCCTCGATCCCTACATGACAACCTTCAAGTCAACACAGAGCACGTACAACCCTATACAGGATCAGTCCAAGTCCTATCAAAGTCAACAGTTGACCCGAATCTCCGAGTTGGGCCGTCAAATCGCCAAGTCCCTCACCCTTTACTCGTCCTTATCAACGTCTCAACTCATCTAGTTTAGCATCGACTTGACGAGTTCCTATTTTATATAAACATCGCATGAAACTCATCCGACTCGCTGAGTTGTATGAACACTCGTCGAGTCCTCCTTCATCTGATGAACAAGTCCTGTCCTCGACTCACCGAGTTGTATGAACAACTCATCGAGTCCATCTTCAATCTTAAGAAGATTGCCTTGGACTCGCCGAGTCTGTTCTAGTACTCATCGAGTCCCATCAACTCCAGGTCTAAAATCACATCCAATGTGTTGGGTCACTCTTTATGTTCGGTTATGTAACGCCTGTGTTTCCGAGCTTTCCATTTTTAGCAATGTAATAGTCTAGGTTAACCTTTGTAACCTGTTTTGAAATAATAAGATTGTATTATTTGAGTATTATGTGTTTTGTGCTTAATTGCTTAATTATGTGGTTTGATTAATTAAGAATAAAAATAAGCATCGAAATTTAAGTGTAAAATAAACTTGATATCTTTGGTTAATGTTGTAGTAGTTGAAACGAGGTTTCCGAATATATATAGAACTCCGAAATCTGACTTCGTATGAGGAAGTTATGATTTATCGAAGTTTCGGCTTAGCGATATGCAACCTGAAATACTCAATTTGAGATCGAGCGGTTTTTAGCCGAAGCAATCTAAACGAGGATCGAAGGTCTCGTTGTTGGTATCGAAGCGATAAAAAGTTAGACGAGAACGGACGTCAAACGAAGGAGTTATGAATTTATAACAAAGTTTTTCCGTCCCGGCCTATTAAAAATAAATAATAAAAATAAAGTTAAAATTAGCCGACAGAGTCTAAACGAAACTTGTAGAGCGTAGTCTCACCTTCGCGTGGATATAAAGAACGTCGAAAACGGAGTTTGTATGAAGAAGATATGAATTTCCGAAGTTTATTAAATAATTTGTATTTAAATTTAATTGGAAAATCCGGCATTATCCGAAGAGGAGTCATCGGACTCATCCGAAGTACGCCCCGCGTACACCGAGGAATGTCGACACTCGCACTCGAGCACTTCGGATACGTAAGCGATGACGATTTCGGAGCAGTACGGTTCGCGTACTCCGAGGCTCCAGCCTCCTATAAATAGGATGCGAGGGCAGCCGAGTTCTTTTGCTCTTTTCTCTCTTCTCTCTCCCGTTTTACCTCGATTTGCGTGCCAGAAATACCCCGAAGCCCCGGTATTATTCTCAAGCCCCGAAGCAAGTCCCGAGATCCCAAAGATCCCGAGAAGTGCGATTCCCGAGCCGAAGCTCTGCCCGAGAGATGTTCGATTTTTGTGAAGATCTTCCAGATCTGCTGAGGATTACTACTTCTGCAAGTCGTAGTGTTGTCCGATCATCTTCTGATCAAGTGAGTGTATACTACCTTTCATAAACACGATAATAATACAAGTATGGTTTGAGTGTATTAAGTATATTGTTGTTTATAGGTGTGAGTGTGTGGTCAGTTTCTTCTAACGCATAATTATAAAGTATTTTATACAAAATACGTGTTATGTGTATATTTTGTGTTATATGTGTGAATGTATATTCACTCTCTTCTATCTCATGGATCTGAATTGTTTTCTATGAAATACGTGTTATGTGTGTGTGCCTCATCTGTTATGTGGAATATGTGTTGATTAAAGCATGCTATACAGGTTTTTAAACTATGTATAAAAATGTATATTTTTATCTACTAATATGTTGGGTAGAACATGGGTAGATAGTTGGTGTGTAATAAACATATGAGAGGCCTCGTTGTTGTTTGATTTAGTCATCTAGCGGAGTTTAGATGACGACCACAGACTTTTCTAGATAGTCTTGTGGAAACATTAGCAGGTTCGCCACCTGTAGGTGTTAATGAACTTGGGTGTTCATTCGCTGTACTCCATCCCCCTCATGGTTGCCTTATTTGACTTATATTGCTGAGGAATTCCCAAGCCTGACCCACTCAATTTTATTTGTATTACAGGAAGTGGTGCAAGGGCATAAGATGGATGAACCATCAAGTTGTTTTGTTTACAAGTCTGTATATGTATATATTTGTTGAATGACTTGTAATGTTATCGTTTATGCTTATTGGTCTGTATCGGAACATGACACCCCGAGTTTTGATTATATAATGAAAATACATTTCTTTTTTGAAATGCTTTGGTAAACATTGTTTTATCATGTTTTGTTTTTGGGAACAAATTCCGCAACTCTTTCAAATCAAAAGGATTTACTCTGAAATTATTTTAAAAGCATAAATGAAAATCGGTCTTTTCTAGCCGAGATTTTGGGGATATCACAGGTTACAACCTTTCTAACACTCAATTGGGTTCCTTTGACCCTCAACAGATATGGGACTCTAAGCCTCGGACTGGTCGAGTCCCAGGAATGGACTCGCCGAGTCGGTCACGTCCACACTCTAAATCCTTGATTTCTGATGTACAACCTTTGATCGAAAGATGGATCCAAGCTTCTACAATCGATCTAGCACATAAAGTTACAAACTTTACGTGCTTGCATGGGTCTTTGAGCTCAAAAAGACATAAAACAAGCTCCTATGATGCATGGGACCTTTCATGGGTGCAAAAGCAACCCAAATCTGCCTAGTGACCCCTATATTGACGTGACTCAGAAGCTTTAACCCCCAACCATGTTTGCAAACATGGTTGGCCACAAAAATGGCTTATAAAAGCCCTAAATCTCCCCAAAGAGGGATCTAACAAATGAGTGAGCAAGTTAACAAGTTTTTACCTTCAATGAACTGCAAATGAAGAACCAAATTCGAATCCTTCAGTCCCCTCTTGATCCTTCTATGCTCTTCCTCCTTCCTTGAGGACAAAACCCACAACAATCACTCAAAAGCTTTAGATCTTGCACCAAACGTTTAGGGTTTGCTATGGAGGGTTCCTGGGAGCAATAGGGATGAGTGGTGGCTGAAAGAGATGATTAAATAGGGTGCAAACCCTCAGATTAGGCTTTTTGTCCAGACAACGTCTACTCGTCGAGTCTATCGCTTAAATCGCGAGTTGGCCCTTCAATTCTCCGAGTCTAAGGCCAAAATACATGATTTAATATAATTAATAAAAAGAAATACATACCAAGAACAAGGTGCTACACGGTTATATGTCGGAAGTAGATATGAATCAAGACTATCATGAGGTTGGCTTGTAGATGTCTAAGTTGTTGGACATAGCAAAGTGGTGCTACAACAATTCTTGAGTACTCATAAGTTCTGAGTATTGGACACAACCCACGCTCACTGGTATCACTTCATGTTATTTATCTCGAGTGATCGTGAGACGGTAATATCATATAAGTCTTCAAACCTAGAGATATGTGTTGTTGCCTATGAGTTGGTTATGCATTGATCGTACGAAACCACATTGGTAACTCGATGTTATAAAATATACTTTTATGTGTGATTCAACAAGTAGTAGAACAAGCATATGAGTCAAAGTTTATCTATTCCTTCTTGGATTAGAAGTGATATCTAGGCCCCTGGGCCCGATCAGAACTAAATTGATGTGTTTGATTAAGTTCTTTCTCAAACAAATCGGAAATCGGGAAACAAACTGCTGGACAATAACAAAGATATTGTTCCATGTATTTGTCCGGCTGATATCTAGAACAGAGGGTTATATGATCACTTATCTTAATTGGTGTATCATCATTATCATCTCAGTTCTGAGAGACCTTGAAAGAACTACGATTGCTGGTCGGTTCCTGAAGTCATACTTGCTGTTATAGTCATTAGACTTCTCCAAGTGGGAGGCTGTTGAATAAGGTGTCTAAGTCCATAACTATTTCTAGTATGTACTTGATCTGGTTTGGCATGGTCCATTTGGGTTGCATGGCATCATGCATTTGGATAAACTAGAATGAGAGAAATAACACTTATGGTTTATTAATATATTATAAGTTCTAATATATTAATAATATTATTTAATTAGTATTCATCAAGAATTAATCTAAAATTAATTAAGTGATCAAAAGGTGACTAATCAAATATATGGGTTGATTGTGTAAATCACTCATACTTATAGAGTGGGCTAAATGCTCCATGGATTATCATGTTGGGCCAAGGCTCATAGGATGCTCCATGGTGTTTATAGGACCCATGGTTCATGGAAATGAAAGGTCTTGACAAATAGCGTTTACAAGATGTAACCCTAATTGTAACACGCTATATAAGCTTCATGTTACACACCAGAATTGGTACCTAGGTGATCAAGTTAGGGCAAACCGATTTCTAAGTGTTCTACATATCTCTCAAGTTTATTCCAAGTGCATTTGGTGTTGTGTGAAACATTTGAGGCATCACACTTGGGGTGCTAGGCTCACAAGGTTTCAAAGGAATCCAAATCACTACAAGGTATGTATTTCTAGCCAACTTTTATGAGTAAAGTTCCCCATGCATGCTAGATAGGATTATGAACCTTGGAAACCAAATTTTGCATGTATTTTAGACAAACATAGATCCAAGGTCTCTAGGGTTGCATGTGACGATATGCTATAGGTTAGTGATGGACCTATACATTGGGAATCTTCCTTGAGGATTAGTGATGGACTGTCACACCCAAAATAGGAACGGCAGAAACGTTTGGGGGCGGAGGACGTCATGTTAAGTATCACGAGATATGTATATGGTAAGCAAGTAATAAACAACCATTTCATTTCAAAAGAAAGTGTTTACAATTTGTGTTCACAAAACATAGAATTCATACATAAATAACAAAACAAGACTTGAAGTTGTAATGCTTCATGTTCTAAATCCCTAGCACGAGCACATGTCTAATAGCCTCCTGAGAATACAAGTTATTTGAAAGAGTTGATCAGCAATTAAGCTGGTGAGTTCATAAGATTTTATTGATGTTAGTAAGTTGTAAAGTGTTGTTGAAAATGTATATGTAAAAGTGATGTAAGCAGTAAAGTGTTGTTGAAAAAGTATATGAAAAAGTGATATAAGCTGTAAAATGTTGTTGAAAAATGTATACGTAAAAGCGATGTAAGCTGTAAGTTCTATTTTGACAAGTTCGCCTGTTCCTCTAGAAAATCATATATTTCCAATTGAATGAAAGTTAAGTAAAATGACACTACAAACCTTTCTATGGGTACTAAGTGGTTATAAGTTATATAAAAGTCAGAGTAAACAAACAATCGATTGTGCGTATCTGCCCTAAGCTTACAACCCAACGGGGAACAGAAAGTAAGGCGGATAGCACACATTCCATTGGTTGTTAGATCGTTGTCATATATAACTCCGGTGTATTCACTTGTTAATCGTGGAGTTATTTGTAATGGTTCCTTTATATCTAATGAAAAGTTCTTTTAAGAAAACCTATATTTCTTATAGTAAAATAGTGACCATAGTGACAACTTTTATAATAACTTAGCTTATACTGCTATATATAATCTGATATCGGATAAAAAGTTAATTGGGTGAATCTGCTATAAGTCCACAACCCAACGGGGAATAGGAAGTAAGGCGGAAAACACACATTTAACTACCTATTGGGTATTAGTTTTATATATAAACATGGTGTATAAATTAAGGTATTATAGAGTTGCTCACCTAAAGTCTTTTAAAATTGTACTGACTTAATAAAATGGATTAAGCCCTTATCTGGGAAATCTCTAGTTTTGTATACCAAATATACTAACTTTAAAAAATATGTTTTGTACTTGAAAAACTGTGCTTCTACTCTGTGTCCTATAACCTGATCCATACTTGGTACCCTTATGATGACTTAATGTATACTAAGCATAAATATATATAGATTCGGGTAGATAATAGATTGGCTGAACTCGTTCCAAGCCCACAACCCAACGAAGATAGGAAATGATGCAAAGAGCACACATCCTATTAGATGTCGGAATCTATTAGTATATGTGTATCCTATAGTGTATACATTAAGGAATCATAAGATTAGCATTATGGTCCTAACTTTTAAAAGTAGCCTTCTACCAAGACTCGACTGTTTTGAAAGTAGCCTTCTACCAAGACCTGACTGTTCTTAAAGTAGCCTTCTACCAAGACCCAACTGTTCTGAAAGTAGCCTTCTACCAAGACCCGACTGAACGACTATTATTAATTAAATCTAATCTACCTTATCGATTATGTGAATATGACACATGGTAAAGGTATTAATAATATTGAAACTGGAATTTTATATCCTTCTGTAATTATCGTATTGACAGTGTAAGTACTGTAGTATTTGTAATAAGTGACTACTTTTAGTACTATTTTGCCTTAATTGAGAGTTAAGACATAATGCGATTGCTAGATCCTATGCTAAACGCTCCCTTGTCAAGAGATTCTAGGAACTACACGCGACCCCTGCATGAGTGCAAGCCGCGAACATCCACATTACTATGATCATGTATACCCAATATAACTATCACAATGTAGAAGTGGTTCATTGGTATAGTTAGATCCTAAAAACGTTCCATGCTATAGCACCTTATTATGTTCTGTTCTGTTATCGTGTATTGTTATCATATTTATGTAAATGTATTCATGTAAGCGTATCTATGTAAAAGTATTTATGTAAACGTAATTCATTTCTGTAGACTCGTGAACTAAACTGACTCTTTGTGTGCTTCATTATACTAGAAGTAATGAAGAATATTCTCCTAAACTACACCTATTATAGTTTACTAATGTTCTACTTGGACCGTTAATGAAAAGACTCATTTGTCTACTAAGTTATGCTCGTACTTTAAAAACATAGTTTTGTATAACTATAAAGTAACATAACCTTTAAAAAGAGTTTTGAAATGTTTTGACAACTTATAAATAACATAAGCAACATTTTGAAAGATGTTTATAACAAACATTTACACAACCACCATTGTGTTCAATTTGTATGCCCCCCCCCCTTAAGACAGTTAAAATAGTTAAAAGATTCATTTTGGGGTATAAACTTACCTGATGTGGTTGATTCAAATGGGTATGCGCGTACGGATGAGAAGTTCCACGAATGAAGTCCCGAGACACAACAAGTCCGAAATGATATAAAAGGACACATATTGACATGAATGTAGTGTTTAACAACAACTATATGAAAGAAAGCACCTTCTGGGACTAGGAAACACCTTGGTTAAGTGTTGGAATCACATGTGATTCATCAATGGGAAGTGAAATGGCATCTAAGGGTGTTTACGGTTTTGTAACCAACTCCACTTGAATTTACGGTCGTAAACCCATGAGTTTACGGCTGTAAACTCATGGTACTTTGACCATTTTGTGATTTGAAGTCTTACAAGTTATACTAAGCATTCCTACTTCATGGTTAAGCCTTAGGAAGTGATTTAGGGCAACATATCACTCCCAAATGGAGTTTATGGTCCATGGACCATTTCTCCATGTGTTTGCTGCCGTAAACTCCTATGGACCATGGTATTTTGATGTTTTCAAGTCCTAAACACTTCAAGGTAGACGTCTAGGCTAGTTTCTAGGCATAAGGAAGGAATATAGGGCATCATAACCTACTTTGGGGTGTTTACGGTTTTGGGGGCTCCCCAAACTGTAAACAGATATAAATGGGATATTTTGGTGGTTTTTATGTGCTAAACACATGAAAGGAAGTTTCTAGGTTTGTTTCCAAGGTTTGGCAAGAGAATAGGGACACTTTAGCACCCTTTTTAGGGTTTACGGTCCAAGAGAATCTTGGACCGTAAAAACCTTTGATCATGGCTTTCTTAGGTGTTTTCTTGGTGTTTAGAAGTGTAACAAAGCTTATAAGACTCTAGGATAGAAGTACTTACAAGGTAGAAGCTTCAAAAGGTGCTAAAAGTCCAAGAACACTAGTGTGTGTTCTTGGTGTTCTTGGTGAAACTTGAAGAGCTACACTTTTGGAATGATTTCACGAATGAAATCATGTTATATCACTAGATTAAGGTAGATATTAACTTATTAGGGCTTAGAAATACTTACAAGTTGAAGATCTTGAAGAAAAATAGGATGATATTTGAGAGAGAAATGGCTCTAGTGTTGGAAATGTGAAAAAGTGATAAAAATATCTAAGTCTCACTTATATAGTCTTTAGGGTTTACGATCCCAATACCATTTTGGACCGTAAACTCCAAAATCTTGTAGTTTTGGGCACTTATTGTTACATAATAAACCCTAGGGTATCCTTTCTCCTAATATCTCTTGATGTACTATCCTTAAAATACTCAAACTTATTCCAAAAAGCTTGAAAGTTAGCAGAAACAGTTTTGACTTAAATTGAAGTTCATGGTTGTACAAAATGGATTTTTTTGGGTTGTCACGTCATCCCCCCGTTAGAATGAATTTCGTCATGAAATTAGATTTCTTAACATTACTACTGGGGTTGAGCTCTTCTGCTTTGTAGAATACTCACACATAGACCTGATAGCTTTGCCCTAGTGTTCCTGATAGGATTCATACTTGGTCCATCTATCGTTACCTCGTGTATACAAGCCGTATATAATTAGGATTAGTAGGACTGTTGGATGTGCGACTCTGCCCCAGCTCCACAACCCAACGAGGATAGGAAATAGGGCGGAAACACACATACTAGATCTGCGTAATCATAATCATACACCACCCTTGCGTATACACTAAATAATAATAGGTGGGCTGTATTCATCCATAGTCTCTGTGCTCAAACTTAGTCTGCTGGACGAGTGGTATTTAGTGACAGTCTGTGGACATCTGGCGATAAGGCTTCGGAGGACAAAGTACTCTTCACACGAGTACTTCGAGGATTTAGAATGAGAAAGATAAAATTTTTGGTTTAGGTCGGACTTTCGATACGAATGACGAAAGTTTTGAGCACTTGCCGATCAAGGCGATAGAAACATGTGAACTCAGTATGGTGAGGACCATGCCAACTCATGACGAAAGAAAACAAAGGACTCTATACTGAACAAATTTTTGGTCAAATGAAAGAAACGTCTGATAAACGACGATGTATCCCTGGTATGCCCGGTACTGAACTCCTAGTATGATCAACAATGTACTCCTTGTAACTGTTCTCGTGTTTCCTGTCTTCTATTTGAAGTTAACACTCCTATGTATCGTATCGCTATGTGTGCATACATACAAATAAAAGTGCTTTATTAACTGTAGGGATACTTTTATATCATAATCCTTCCTGGTACCACTACCATCGCCCGTCATATACAAGTTATGAATACTTAAGATGAGCCAGGCAGTCGACTGAGCATCTCTGCCTCAAATCCTCAACCATTTAAGGAAAGGGGACCTAAGCGGAGTCACTCACTCTAAGTCTGCAACCTCTTAGTTACGCACAACCCTGATGTATATGGTGAGCCATAATAGCTTCTCTAAAGGATCTTTTAGTTCTCTTGAATATTACGACCTATTTCAACATGTGAGTTGTTATAGTTACTTTTAAGTGTCATCCCCAAATTTTAAATCTTATATGAATATAAATTAATTTTAAAAGTAATTACTATTTTGAAAAGATAATACTACTCGTCGACGACTCCGGGGTAGATTCTCCTGTGGTGATCATCAAAATACGTCCATCTGCTTCTAAGTTCTTTATTATTGGGTAGTCCCTCTGATGGTGTCCAGTCTCGCCATAGCCGTAGCATGCTTGGTTTTCTTCAGCTCCAAGGACTTGGGAGATCGGTTGTGTCGGTGCCCTGAAGTAACAAACTGTGTGTCCCTTTCTGTGGTAGTTCAGACACTGCATTTCCCAGCATCCTCCGGTGTGGTGAAAGTTGCACTTTCCACACCTCGGAAGGTTTCTAGCATATCAACTGGCAGGTGTTGAAGCAGTATGCGTCGTAGTGGCGTACATAGTACTTGCTTGTTGCTCTTTCGGGGTGTCTTGTGTTGTTCGCTTCTTCTTCCTCTTGTTCCCCGACTTCTGATTATTGTCCTCTTCCCTCGATGGTTCAGGAATCAGAACTTTTACATTATGGCGAACTCCATGATCGATGAGTCGCTGAGCCAGGCGTTTAGCACTATCAAACGTGGCTGGGTTAGAAGATAACACATTTCCTTGGGTCGGAGCAGTCAGACCCCAAGTGTATCTCTCTATCTTCTTCTTCTCCGAGGTAATCATTCCGGGGCATATAGCTGCTAGTTTGCTGAACCGGTCAGTGTAGGTTACTATGTCTGAGCCGACCATAGTGAGATCCCACAGTTTTTGTTCCAATTTTTGAATCTCGCCCAACGGGCAATATTCCTCCCGCATTAACTCTTTTAGGTTTTCCCAACCTATGGATTTAGCCATTGGTAGGGTCAGTGACTTAACATGGCAGTTCCACCATGTTAGGGCCTTGCCAAAGAAGGTGTAGGCAGCAAACTTTACTTTGCTTCCATCTGGGCATAAACAGATTTTTAAGATCGACTCTGTCTTCTCGAACCATTGCATGAGGGCAATGACTCCTTCAGTCCCATTAAAGGACAATGGCTGGCATCTAGTGAAATCCTTGTAGGAGAACTCTCTCGGGCGCACAGGGACCTCACCTTGAGTAGAATTAGTAGGTGTTTCACCTCCACCTGTACTGGTGGGGTTATACTGAGCCATGGTTGTTGCCATAGCCACGGCTACTGCAGCGTCTATAGTTTCCATATCGATTTGCGAAGGAGGCAGTACTAGAGTTATCGGAGTAATGTGTCTGGGTGATCTACGAGGAGGCATCTTTGCTAAAAGAAAACAAAGATGAAGCGGAATAAGTTTATAGCAATGGACACAAGCCGAAAGCGAAAAAGACAAGGTTATCCTAGTTCTGGATGTATCGGGTCCTGAATTCCATAGGGTTCTAGAAACAATTCATAAATGAGTCTATACCTAATAAACTCTATGAATTTGAATTAACTATCCTCGAATGAATATCTGTTTCCTGAATAACTGTTACCAGCTGCATGTAAGAAAATAACTCTAACACATGTAATGTGAGCAGTGCTTCCACTCGCTCGATAAATTAACCTAATTAATATTTATTAGCGTGACGCGTAAGACATTTTGGTTACTTCGGCTGAGCTTTCCTTGAAAACTTCTCATGAACTTGTCCTTGTTCCTCCTGGACTCTTCTGTTTTATACTCTGAGGATGTGGTTACAATTATCTGAGTTTGTCGTGCGAGAAGGAAAATGACTAAAGAACCTATGAGCTTTAAGGTAACTCTATGGGGTGATCCTTACGAAATCCTCCTATAATTGTACAAGGTACACAAGTTTGTATATGATTGAAGATCAAATAGACCTTTGAATAGTTGGTCCCACCTCAACACTACACCTATAAGAGGAATGGATAGCGAAGCATAGGCCATAAATTCTATGTCTATAAAATCCCGATTATATATAACACTTAAGGAATATACCTTGCAAGATTATAGACTTATCTGTAAGAGTCTTTTAAAATCTCACATAAGTTATTTATCTGAACTAAAGTATCCCTATAGTATTTTTAACGTAATGTACTGGTTCTGGCGTTCTCTTGACTGGTGTTCAGGTAAGTTTTATCCCTGTTGCAACACCACATCATTCCCAAACACATGTTGGTCACATCTCGAATGAATATAGTTGATCAGGCTATATTGATCCTAGCTATGATTACATAACTGTTCGGGTGACGACAGTGCCCAACCTTTAAATACTTTTAGTTTTGTTCTCCTCGTGACACTAGTTCTATTATGTACACGTATAAGCAAGTAGGTATATTTTTATAACTTGTAGTTATACTCTAAAATATATCATTATCCAGAGCACTTAAGCCCTATTGTATTTATAGAAGTATATCTTTTATCGGTTGATATACTTAGTTCACTATAAACAATGCTCTGATACCAATCTTTCACACCCCAAAACCAAAACGGCGGAAACGTTCGGGGGTGGAGGATGTCATGTTAAGTATCACGAGATATGTATATGGTAAGCAAGTAATAAACAACCATTTCATTTCAAAAGAAAGTTTTTACAATTTGTGTTCACAAAACATAGAATTCACACATAAATAACAAAACAAGACTTGAAGCTGTAATGCTTCATCTTCTAAATCCCCAACACGAGCACCTGTCTAATAGCCTCCTGAGAATCCAAGTTATTTGAAAGAGTTGATCAGCAATTAAGCTGGTGAGTTCATAAGATTTTAGTGATGTTAGTAAGCTGTAAAGTGTTGTTGAAAATGTATATGTAAAAGTGATGTAAGTTGTACAATGTTGTTGACAAAGTATATGTAAAAGTGATGTAAGCTGTAAAATGTTGCTGAAAAATGTATACGTAAAACCGATGTAAGCTGTAAGTTCTATTTTGACAAGTTCGCCTGTTCCTCTAGAAAATCATATATTTCCAACTTGAATGAAAGCTAAGTAAAATGACACTACAAGCCTTTCTATGGGTACTAAGTGGTTACTAGTTATATAAAACTCAGAGTAAACAAACAATCGATTGTGCGCATCTGCCCTAAGCTCACAACCCAACGGGGAACAGAAAGTAAGGCGGATAGCACACATTCCATTGGTTGTTAGATCATTGTCATATATAACTCCGGTGTATTCACTTGTTACTCATCGAGTTATTTTTAATGGTTCCTTTATATCTAATGAAAAGATCTTTTAAGAAAACCTATATTTCTTATTGTAAAATAGTGACCACAGTGACTACATTTATAATAGCTTAGTTTGTACTCCTATATATAATATGATATCGGATAGAAAGTTAATTGGGTGAATCTGATCTAAGTCAACAACCCAATGGGGAACAAGAAGTAAGGCGGAAAACACACATTTAACTGCTTATTGGGTATTATTTTTATATATAAACATGGTGTATAAACTAAGGTATTATAGATTTACTCACCTAAAGTCTTTTAAAATTGTACTGACTTAATAAAATGGATTAAGCCCTTATCTGGGAAATCTCTAGTTTTGTATACCAAAAATACTGACTTTGAAAGTATGTTTTGTACTTGAAAAACTGTGCTTCTACTCTGTGTCCTATAACCTGATCCATACTTGGTACCCTTATGATGACTTAATGTATACTTAGCATAAATATATATAGATTCGGGTAGATAATAGATTGGGTGAACTCGTTCCAAGCCCACAACCCAACGAAGATAGGAAATGATGCAAAGAGCACACATCCTATTAGCTGTCGGAATCTATTAGTATATGTGTATCCTATAGTGTATACATTAAGGAATCATAAGATTAGCATTATGGTCCTAACTTTTAAAAGTAGCCTTCTACCAAGACTCGACTGTTTTGAAAGTAGCCTTCTACCAAGACCTGACTGTTCTTAAAGTAGCCTTCTACCAAGACCCAACTGTTCTGAAAGTAGCCTTCTACCAAGACCCGACTGAACGACTATTATTAATTAAATCTAATCTACCTTATCGATTATGTGAATATGACACATGGTAAAGGTATTAATAATATTGAAACTGGAATTTTATATCCTTCTATAATTGTCGTATTGACAGTGTAAGTACTGTAGTATTTGTAATAAGTGACTACTTTTAGTACTATTTTGCCTTAATTGAGGGTTAAGGCATAATGTGATGGCTAGATCCTATGCTAAACGCTCCCTTGTCAAGAGATTCTAGGAACTACACGCGACCCCTACATGAGTGCAAGCCGCGAACATCCACATTACTATGATCATGTATACCAAATTCAACTACACAATGTAGAAGTGATTCATTGGTATAGTTAGATCCTGCAAACGTTCCATGCTATAGCACCTTATTATGTTCTGTTCTGTTATCGTGTATTGTTATCGTATTTATCTAAATGTATTCATGTAAGTGTATCTATGTAAAAGTATTTATGTAAACGTATTTCATTTGTATAGACTCGTGAACTGAACTGAGTCTTTGTGTGATTCATTGTACTAGAAGTAATGAATAGTATTCTCCTAAACTAAACCTATTATAGTTTACTAATGTTCTACTTGGACTGTTAATGAAAAGACTCATTTGTCTACTAAGTTATGCTCGTACTTTAAAAACAGAGTTTTGTATAACTATAAGGTAACATAACCTTTAAAAAGAGTTTTCAAATGTTTTGACAACTTATAAATAACATAAGTAACATTTTGAAAGATGTTTATAACAAACATTTACATAATTATCATTGTGTTCAACTTGTATTCCCCGCTTAAAACAGTTAAAATAGTTAAATGATTCATTTCGGGGTATGAACTCTCCTGATGTGGGTGATTCAAACGGGTATGCGCGTACGGATGAGAAGTTCCACGAATGAAGTCCCGAGACACAATAAGTCCTAAATGACATAAATGGACACATATTCACATGAATGTAGTGTTTAACAACAACTATATCAAAGAAAGCACCTTTTGGGACTAGGAAACACCTTGGTTAAGCGTTGGAATCACATGTGATTCATCAAAGGGAAGTGAAATGGCATCTAAGGGTGTTTATGGTTTTGTAACAAACTCCACTTGAGATTACGGTCGTAAACCCATGAGTTTACGGCCGTAAACTCATGGTACTTTGACCATTTTGTGATTTGAAGTCTTGCAAGTTATACTAAGCATTCCTACTTCATGGTTAAGCCTTAGGATGTGATTTAGGGCAACATATCACTCCCAAATGGAGTTTACGGTCCATGGACCATTTCTCCATGTGTTTGCTGCCGTAAACTCCTATGGACCATGCTATTTTGATGTTTTCAAGTCCTAAACACTTCAAGGTAAAGGTCTAGGCTAGTTTCTCGGCCTAAGGAAGGAATATGGGGCATCATAACCCACTTTGGGGTGTTTATGGTTTTGGGAGCTCCCCAAACCGTAAACACATATAAATGGGACATTTTAGTGGTTTTTATGTGCTAAACACATCAAAGGAAGGTTCTAGGTTTGTTTCCAAGGTTTGGCAAGAGAATAGGGACACTTTAGCACCCTTTTTAGGGTTTACGGTCCAAGAGCATCTTGGACCGTAACCACCTTCGATCATGGCTTTCTTGGGTGTTTTATTGGTGTTTAGAAGTGTAACAAAGCTTATAAGACTCTATGATAGAAGTACTTACAAGGAAGAATCTTGAAAAGGTGCTAAAAGTCCAAGAACACTAGTGTGTGTTCTTGGTGAAACTTGAAGATCTACACTTTTGGAATGATTTCACGGATGAAATCATGTTATATCACTAGATTAAGGTAGATATCAACTTATTAGGGCTTAGAAATACTTACAAGTTGAAGATCTTGAAGAAAAATGGGATGTTACTTGAGAGAGAAATGGCTCTAGTCTTGGAAATGTGAAAAAGTGATAAAAATATCTAAGTCTCACTTATATAGTCTTTAGGGTTTACGGTCCCAATACCATTTTGGACGGTAATCTCCAAACTCTTGAAGTTTTGGGCACTTATTGTTACATAATAAACCCTAGGGTATCCTCTCTCCTGATATCTCTTGATGTACTATCTTTAAAATACTCAAACTTATTCCAAAAAGCTTGAAAGTTAGCAGATACAGTTTTAACTTCAATTGAAGTTGATGGTTGTACATAATGGATTTTTTTTTGGGTTGTCGCATGGACCTAGGGCTAAGAATAATTATTAATTATCTAATATTAAAATATAAATAATAATGCTAGACCCTGATGATCTTCTAGTGAAGAACATTCAATGTATGTGATATATATGGTGTGTCTCATGTATGTGATGGATGTGTGGTATGTGGTGTATGAGATGTATGTGATGATATGCTATGTGTGTTTTCCTAACATTGTACTTATGATTGACTCATTGAGCATTTGCTGACACTTGTTTCTTTGCTTGTTCTTGCCTTGCACTGGTACAACTAGCAAAGTTTGATTGTTTCGTGAAGATGGAGAATTTGGGTAGTTACATTCCAGTTTATGTCTTAGTATTGATACCATTTAGACATGTCATGGAGTTTTCATAATACTTGTTTTTTAGGACATGTTTTTTAATTTTGTTTATGAACTTTATTTTGATGAATGATGTTTTTGAAAATAAATGTAACATTGCTGATGTTTTCTTTAAACTTTAAATAAGACCTTTGCTAATTTATTTTGTCAAATAAATATTTTAAAAATAAAAACTAAATATTGGGTAAAAAATCACGGTGTTACAGGAGCGGTGGGTGAGAATGGACACACATTCAATGATCATTTTATAGGTTGTTTCCTTATACCCCTTTATAGCATGGCTTCGTAAATGGCGCCTACTATTGGTTGGTTGACATGTTTTATACATATAATATATGAAACATTTAATCATATATAGTATAAGGTGTATTTTAAAACTTTTCAAAATACGAGGTTTAAGTATTAATTATCTAAAGTAAACTTTTAATTTAATTAAATTTCAACCACTTATGATTTAATCTTTATCTTTTAATTTGATGGGTTTTGAGCACTACAACATTTATATGGTGTACATGCAACCCTAATGCTTTGGATCTAGGTTATTCTCAAGTTATACATGCAAATAATCATCCAAAGCATAAAACCTAATACTAGCATACATAATTTCAAAATCCATATGTAAAATAGAGTTTTGAACATTACCTCACTTGTTATGTAGCATTCACAATAACACCTTGACCTTTGTAAGCTTAGTGCCCCAAGTGTTGCACCTATAATGGATTCACAAACACCCAATGCAACAAGATGACATGGAGAGGGAAGGAAATCAGATAGGGTTCCCTAAAACTCATAGGGGACGAAAATCCTTATATTAGGAGGGTTTGTATAGTTGAGGCTATTAGGGTTTTTAGGTGGAAACCCTAATTCCCTTGCTTAGGGCTTAAAGAATTCATGAACCCCCATATGAAAAGCCCTTGGACGAAAGTTATATGGGATTTCCATAGACTTTCATCCACCTCTTATCAATACGGTCCATTAGTCCAAACTACAACTAATACTGGTTTACATAATCAGTCCCTCCACTATTAATCAGTTCCTTTATTCCCAAAATTAATGCTAGATTAATTTCTGATTAATTACTAATTAATAATATGATTTCCAAATAATATATAAATCATATAATATATTCAAAAAATAATTCTGAGTACCAATTTATTATTCACTTAATAAATCCTACTCTATCTCTCTCCACTTGTTATCCTATCAAGTTGCTTGAGTGAAGGCAACCCAAAAGGACCATGTTACTATCGGGTCAAGTACATACCAATTATAGTTATGGGCTTAGACACCTAATCCAACAGTCACCCACATGGATAAGTCTAATAACTATTATTGCAAGTACAACTTCAAAATCTGATTAGCAATCATAACTCTCAAAAGCCACAGTCGAACTCTGATCTTATCAGTAAAACATCCTTTAGATAAGGGATCAAATATTCCTCCATTCTAAAAGATATCATATGAACCGATACATGGATTATAATCATTCTACCTGTTCATGTGTTGTTTTCCGATTTTCGATTTATGATGACTGACAAAAGCCTATAATTGAACACATCAACTTAGTCCAAGCTTGGCCAAGCGCTTAGGTGTCATCACTAAATCATCGAGGGACCCACAGATATCGCTTTTAACCCACATTGGGTAAAAGGAACGGATAAACTTTGACTCATATGTTTGTACTATTTACTGATCAAATCACACACAACAATATGTTTTATAACATCAAGTTACTGATGCGTTTATGTATTATCAATGTGCAACCAACTTGTAAGCAACAACTCATATCTCTCTGTTTCAATAATATAAGATATTATCGTTTCGCAATCACTCATGATAAAATCCATGAAGTGATTCACATGAGTGTGTGTTTAATCCAATACTCAAATCTTATTTCAGGAGCACTCATGAACACTATAGCAGACTTTTGCTATGTCTAAACACTTTAGACGATCTACAGTCGGATTCATGATAGTCTTACCTCATTACCTACTTCCAAAGTATGATTGACTGTGGATAGTTGAATAATCTTATTATCCGAGAAGTCAAAACATGAGAAGTGAAACACAAGAATAATCGAATCCAATATGATCTCAAACCTTTTAGGTATAAATAAAACACCTATTATTTAATCACCATATTGATTACACATTATTCATTGTATAATGTTTGGACTAATCAACTTAATACTTGAGTTCAAACAATGGTTATCCCATGCTCCAAGCATGCACACCATATTTACCTATAGTCCTTTCTTTGTGAAATAGATCAATTGAATACATTTAATGATGCTCATTTCACAATCCCTAATCCTTGTCGCATGTGTAAGAATACCAAATTCTTGCCACTATTATAATGTGTTAGATTCTAACCTTTTATCCAATAATCCTTTTGTAACTTCATAGCACCAAATCCACAAAGACTTTGCCAATGAAATTACAAAGTGTTCTATTGGATATTGTTACAAGACAATTCCATAGATGTGAAGTGTAACGCCCGCAGATTCAGGCTAGTCAATTTAAAGACGATAAGCGTCAAAAAAGTGAATTTTTTATAGAAGATTATTTAGAATAAATAATATTAACTAATTTCTAATATATGTCGCAAGGTTTCCATACATATAAAGAACATCGAAATCCGAGTTATAACGAAGAAGTTATGACTTGTTGAAGTTTCGCGACAAAACCTACACGACACCGGGTATCATAAAATTTGAGTTTATGATAGAGTACTTTTTAGCCTTATGGTTCTAAATTAATGTTTTATAGTATGTCTCCACCTATGCGTGGATTAAAGAACGTTAAAAACGGAGCTTGTATGCAAAAGTTATGGCCTTCCGAAGATGTAGCTATCTGAGAGCATGACACGTGTCAGAAACCCTAATCTAATTGGACTCACGACTTGATCATGATTTCTCACGACATAAGGAGTCAAAACGCCAATTTTTAAGGCTAGAATGCAGACAGCAAGTCTACGTTTAAGGCTCACGACGTGAGCATGATTTCTCACGACGTGAGGAGTCAAACGGAAACTAATAGAGCCTAGAAAACACCTGGGAAGGCTACGAGATGACTCTTGGAAGCTCATGACGTGAGCATGTCATTATCACGATGTGGGAAGTCGTCCAGACACATTTCAGAGCTATAAACGTAGATGGCGAAGCTAGGAGGTGATGCAGTCATTGCTCACGACGTGAGCAACGAATTCTCATGATGTGAGGGACCAAAAATCAGCCTATAAATAGCAAATCTGACCATTTTATTCCTTACACCCAATTATTTTCTCTCTCTCTCTCTCTCTCTCTCTCGTTTGCTAAAGGCATTCTGCATTCTGAGCCCGATGATCACGAACCGCTGACGTTTCTAGTTAGATTCTATCAACTCATGCTACTAATGTGAGTGCATACTTACATTCATCTTACACATAGATATGAAGTATTTAATAAAAATTATGTGTTATGTGTGCATAATATCTGTGTTCTTGATATCTATGTTGGATAAATGATTTATACATGTTTATGTGATTTAAACTATATACGTATTTTTATACTTATAAATATATATTGGGTAGCAACGGGTGATGATAGATAGGTGATGATAGAAAGGTGATAATAATTTGGCGATGATAGATAGGTGATGATAGAAAGTCGATGATAATTAGTAGATGATGGAATGGTGATGATAATTAGGTGATGATAGACAGGTGATGATAAACAGGTGATGTGAGATGAGAGGGGATACCATAACCTTGACCGGTGATGTGGCGATGTAGTCATCTACTAGAGTATAAATGCCGACCACAGACTATTCTAGACAGTCATATGGAAACACCAGCAGGCTCATAACCTGTAGGTGATGAATTACGAGTTCAGGTGATGTTGTAACTATGTATTCATGCGATGATACTCTAATCCCTTACTATAAATTACGAGTTCAGGCAATGTTGTAACTATGTATTCATGCAATGATACTCTAACCCCTTACTATGAATTACGATTTCAAGCGACGTTGTAACTATGTATTCATATGATGATACCCTAACCCTTACTGGACACATATTAAGGGAGTAATCCGGAAATTAGTATTATCTATGTGATGTAGGCACTGATCCTTAGGAAAAGTCCTTAGGAACAAACACATAAGGAAATACGATGTAAGGAGATGAGAGGTAAATATGATGTAGGAGATGACCCTTAGGATAAATCTTTAGGGAAGGTATTTAAGAATAAAGAAGATAATGGGGATGAGTAATTAGGTTATTTGCTTGATGGAACATAATAATTACATTATTGTGGGTTGAAAACCATATGTACTCACCAGGTTTCCCAACCTGACTCACTCGGTCTACTTGTATCATAGGTATCGATACAAAGCTACTTTACACTGAGAGATTAAAGGAGATGTAGATCACTATTCTAAATAAATGTAAGGTTTGTTTATGCTTATGTTTCAGTATTGACGATGACATCCCAAAGTTTTAATTTGAACAAAATAAATTTCTTTGGAAATGTTTTGATAATATATTTATCATGTTTTTCTGGGAACAAATTCCGCAATATATTTATTTAAAAATATACTCTGAATTTCAAATAAAGCATAAAGAAATCAGTCTTTTCTGGACGTGAAATTGGAGATGTCACATGAAGTCTCACATTCAAAGTACTTTCCTTTGAACATCCTTCTTGCATAAATTTTTTTAACTTACACATACATTCTTAATATCCAACTCCCATTATGGATATCTTGCTTTCTCCCCAACTAAAAGTCACACCCTTTTGAGTCAGGGTTGTAAGCGGTTTAGCAATTCTGGAGAATTCTGTATAAATCTGCGATCGTAACCAGCAACGCCCAAGAATTCACAAATTTATGTGGTAGTTCTCGGTGCTGACCAATTCTCAATTGCCTTTATCTTGGAAGGGTCCATGTGTATGCATTCTTCACTGACCATGTGACCTAGGAAAGTTACATTCCTGATCCAAAACTCGCACTTAGAGAATTCCGTGTATAGTTTCTCTGTTCTCATTATTCCTGGCACTTGTCTCAAGTGTTGTCTATGTTCTTCCTCACTTCGTGAATAGACGAGTATATCATCTATGAACACTATCACGAATTTGTCTAGGAAAGGACAACACACCCGATTCATCTAGACTAAAGGGCATAAATACAAACTCGTAGTGACCATACCGAGTCTGAATGTTGTCTTAGTAACATCACTCTCTTGGACTCGTAATTGATGGTACCCTGATCTCAGGTCTATCTTTGAAAAGTAGCTGGCTCCTCGAAGTTAATCTAAGAGGTCATCGATTCTAGGCAAGAGTAGAGATTCTTCATGGTAATTTTGTTTAGTTCGTGGTAGTCTATGCACATTCGGAATGATTTGTCCTTCTTCTTCACGAACAAAACCAGTGCTCCCCAAGGTGAGAAGCTTGGTCTGATGAATCCCTTGTTGAGCAGTTCGTTCATTTGACTGGATAATTCCTACATTTCTGCTGGTGCTTGACGGTAAGGGGATTTGGCTACTGGGGTAGCTCCCGGAATCAAGTCGATTCGGAACTCGACTTGACATTCCGGAGGAACTCCTCGAAGATCTTTGGGGATGATATCAGGAAAGTTGCAGACTTTGGGGATGCTCTCGAGTTCTTTAACTTCTTTTTTTACTACATGCGCCAGGAATACGTGACACTCCTTTCACAAGTATTTTTGAGCTTTGATACACGAAATAATGCGAAGGTTCATGTTGAGTTTATCGCCATAGATAACAAGAGCTTTGCCGGTTGGCAGATCGAGGCGAATGGTTTATTCGAAATGAAGAATATCAGCATGATTGGGGATCAACCAATCAATGCCAATGATGACATCAAAGCTTTTTTATGGAGATCGGTATAAGTCGATTGGAAGGGAATAATCGTTTACAGTGAGTCTACATCCAATGAATATGTCGTTAGTACTCTCTTTCTTTCCGTTATCCATCTCGACAGTGAATGTTTTGGTTAGAGGTTGGGATTTGTGTTTGAGTAAGTGTTTAAATGCATGACTGATAAAACTCCTCTCCGCACCACTATCAAAGAGAATGCATGCATAAGAGTTGTCGAGGAGGAACGTATTCGTAACTACAGTGGGATCAACGACTGCCTCCTCCTGGTCCATGGATAGCACTTTCTCGGTATTACTATCAGTCGTTTCATAAGGGAAATTCCTCTTGTAGTGCCCGATTTCACCACACCCATAACAGGCTTGGCCTATTCCAGCTCCTGGAGCCTGATTGGTTGGTTGGACTTGTGCTTTGCAAAAATGGGTTGTGTGCGCCTTTTGGTCACAGTTGGTGCATTACATGTCACAGCAAGGTCCGTGATGATGGAAGTTACATTTGTCCCACCTTGGAAGAGTCCCAACATATCTACTGGCAGGTTCTTGAGTAGTGGGAACAGCAGCAGGAATGGTAATAGCATGGACTACCACTGTTTGTTGCTTCTTGGAGGACTCTTGCGATGATTGGCCCTTCCTTTTGTTCCCGAACTTCTTCTTCACACCACTCTCTTTAGGTGGTTCGTGGGCGGCTGGCATGGGTTCTTGACTATCCCCGTGGTCTATCAATGTATGCTTCGGTCGTTTAGCACTATCAAACGTGAGTGGGTTGGCAGCTAAGACATTTCCTTGTGTAGGGGGAGTTAATCCCCATATGAATCTTTCAACTTTCTTGCTCTATAGGGTGACCATCCCAAGACATAAAAGAGCAAGATCACTGAACCTAGTAGTGTAAGTAGCAATGTTGGAGCCCTTCATCTTTAGACTCCAGATCTCCTTCTCTAGCTTTTACATTTCGCCCCGTGGGCAGTATTCAGCGAGCATCAGTTCCTTCAAATCGTCCCAACTCATAGCATTAGCTATCGGTAGAGTTAGTGATTTGACTTGGTTGTTCCACCAAGTTAGTTCTCTATCAATGAAGGTGCATGCCGCAAACGTCACTTAGCTGGTTTCAGGGCACACACAGATCTCGAAGATTGATTTGGTCTTTTCAAACCAACGAGTTAGTACAATTCCATGACTTTCACCAAGGTTATATGGGTTGGCACCACTGCCCTCCCCGCTAGTGCCACTTGCATTGATTTGTAACATAGCAGCAGCCATTGTGGCTGTTACTGCTACTTGGAAGACAGCAAGATCGTATTGAGGAGGTGGCGGCGGCGGATTGTTGTTCTTTCTGTTGGACTTCTTCGGAGGCATCTTCCTCTAAAATAATTTAAGAGAAAAACAAAGATAAGTCCTCTATAGTGGTCAGGAGTCTGGTGATATTGAACAGTGTATATCCTATCCTGACAATTATAGTGTTCTATCAAGCGATTTACAGTATGAGTCTACTTAATACAAGTAAACAATCGCCATGAAATTTATAGCAACACTTGGAATGAAATGTGTACAATGTGTTTAGCTCTAGTATCGTAGTGCTACAAAATACTCTTATAGTATTTAAGTTTGTATGATTTGTTCTATTGTTCCCTTTTATATAGAGTTTGGTATGTTTTAGACTTGTCGCAACACCACTATCACTCCCAAACACATGTTGGTCATATCTCAAATACATATAGTTGATCAGGATATATTTGTCCCAGATATGATAACATAACTATCCAAGTTTAACCGTAGTGTCCAACATCTAAATACTTTTGTTTTGTTCTTCTTGTGATACTGCTTCTGGTACGTATGTAGTGTTAGTATAGTTCTTATAAAATACTTAGATTTTAAAAGTATACTTTTAGTTCAGAGTGCTTCGGCCCCTTAGTGTTTATAGTTGTCTACCATGTAAGGTTTGATATACATAGTTCACTATAAACAATGCTCTGATACCAATCTATCACACTCGAAAACCGGAACGACGGAAACGTTTGAGGGTGGAGGATGTTATGTACAATATCACAATAATTGCATCATAGTAATCAAAGTAAACACAACCATTACATTGAATAATTAAAGTATTTACATTTGTTCGATACATAGTTTATATAACAACAAAATGTATAACAAAAGTATAAAAGGCGTAACTCTAAAAGCTCCATCTTCTCAAAACCTGCGGGTGTACCTGTCTACCGGTTTCCCTGAGAATACAAGTGGTTTTGAAAGTGTATCAACATTTAAGTTGGTGAGTTCATAAGAATGCTTTTGTAATGAAAACCTATCTTTGAATCTCTGAAAGTGTTTGTATGTTTCTCAAGAAAATCCAATATTTTCTTTAGTAGTGTAAAGTAGTCTTAAACCCTAAGACCAAGATGTACGCTCGTTACTATATTATGTATTTGTGTATGAAAGTATTAGTATGCATGTCTGGTTACCACCAACTGTATTGTATTGTATTATCTTGTATGAAATCCTTGGATACCACCAGTAATGTATAGTAATGTACTGTATGAAAACCCTGGCTACCACCAGTATATTTAGTATTGTTCTATATGAAAACCCTGGCTACAAGTAATTCACAGCAGTTTTATTACTTAAAATAAAACCATGTATTTGTATTCCCTGGAATCCTCCAGTTGTAGTGTATAGTGGGTAGTTTATACTGTTGTGAGTTGCGTATAACCATGCTTGATATGACCTAGTGACCTCTACGATGTTCTTCAGGCATCGGAACGATATGATATTTGCCACCCCAAGCATGCCTGCCTAACTGTAGCTAGCAGCTCAGGTGTGGGATTGCAAGTCCCATATAGATCTATACACAAATCTCACACTTTCCCTCCAGGATAATCTGGTTATACTGTGGTAGGATTTAGTTCCGCACCCCAGAGGTTACAATTGAAGTGGTGCCTTACAACCCGGTATTAACTAGTTTACGTGTAGTGTTGTAGTTTTATGTTGTACTTGAAATGGTATGTATAACTTGTAGACTAAAAATAATTATACTTAAATAATTATTTAGTATTGTACTCTTCTATTCAGAAAATAGTATTGTATACCATAAACTATATCTACCATAGTTTATATGTTTGTTACTGTATAAGGCTCTTGAATTAGTAAAACTGTGTATTGTATCCCAAACTATACCTATTATAGTTTGTATGTATGTTCTTGTTTCATGTATTGAATTCTGTAAAAGTTCTATAATGTTGCCAAACTATATCGACCATAGTTTGATTGTATGCTATGCATTATATTGAAAACTTTACAATTATGGTTATATGTTGAAAGCTACCCTTATGCTCAGCATATTACAAAAGGGATAAAAATATCTGAATATTTTTATAAAATGTAGTGATTTCTCGGTTTGTATCAATTGCAACAGTTTTTAATCTGTTTGAAATCGTTTGTATAAAACACAAAATGTCACAACTAACATTTTTGGCTAGGAAATTCTTTCTACATGTAATCGACTCTTGTATAACTTGTAATTTAAATTGATTTCATGTGCTATGCTCATTCAAATTCAATCATTAGAATCAAAACTCACTTGTGAAGTTCAAAAACTTAATTCAATGCATCTGACATACTCAACTATGGGTTTGAAACCCTAATTTCCCAACTCAAACCCCTATTCGGCTATAAATCATTTATTGGGCCTAATGGGCCAGTAAACCAACAACTTGGTTATTCTGGTTTAAGAATCCTTATATGGTCCCTAATTGGACGCACATTCATTAAACTATAGTATTTTGGGCCATGTTAGGCCTAAAATGACTCACTTTGTAATCATGGGCCTTAATGGGCCATAAGTGTTTTCTTAAACCTAAGTGGGCTGAAAACCCATTTTGTTCACTCTTTTAGGCCGTAAACCCCTAAGAAGGCCCAATGGACCGAGAATTTCCACAAATGGGCCTTTTAATTTCAAGAGTGTTCAAATTGTAGCCCAATTCATCTCTTATTCCCTCTTCTTACCCCATTCTCGGTTTTTGTAAAAAAAATGAGGGAAAAATTCTAATGGAGACAACTCTCCATTGAATGGTGAATATCCATGCATAATACATTCCATGTAATAATGAAGTCCCATACATCTAGGCAAGTCTTATCACTCTCTCTCCCTTCCCTTTCTTATCATCGGCCTAGGAGCAAACCCACCACCACCCTCACTTCAACTTGAAACACACTCCTCTCATAACTCTCTAAGAAATTTCAAGAAAAATCCTTCCTTTCTCTCTTCAAAATTTCGTGTGTACTGGTGTGTATGCTCAATAATACATCATCAAGGTTCATCATTTTGGTAAGATACTTTATATTCTAGTATTTAACTTCATCATATGACAAAACCTTCATTCATTAACACCTCATTTCGTGATCCATACACTTAGATCCATCTTAGGTTCCAAAAATCCACTCAAGAAGCTTACTAGGGCCAAGATCTCTCTCATTCTTCATCAAAAACCGAAATCCTCAAACCAAAGTGAGTTCATACCCCCTACTCTTTGGTTTTTACTATGTTTTGGGGTAGAATACAATTTGTTTTGTGTAGATCTATGTGTATATGCATGATTTTGTGTGTGTTTCATGATATATGTGTGATTATGAGTTATAAACTTCATGAAACTCGAAAATATACAAGAATATGATGATATTTATGGACACAACACTTGATACAGCATATTACATAAGAGGACCAAAAATGAAAAAATAATCAAAAAGTGAATTTAGTATGCAAAACTCACGATTTTGAAAGGATTTATTTGAGTAAATATGGATCCTTAAAATATTTATGATTTTGTAAGGGCTAAAAGTGTATACTTTCCTAAATGGGCCTCATTTTTGGCTTTTTCGGTTTTGGGCTAAATCTGTAAACTTTTGGGCTTATGTGGACTTAAGTGGCATTTTAGACAAATTTGAGCCAAAAATGTAAATTTTCAGTTAAAAAGGGCTGAAATTGTAAATTTATTAAATCTTGCGCCAAAAAGATAAATTTATTCATAATTGGGCTGAAATGTACATTTTCATAAAATTGAGGTCAAAAGTGTTATTTTTGACAAAATCAGGGTTAAAAATGTTATTTCACACGAATCAAGCCCTTAAATGTAAACTTTTGTTTTTAAAGGACCTAAGGTGTCATTTTTACTAAAAGCGTGCCTTAATTGTAAATCTTCAGTTTTAAGGACCAAAAATTTCTTTTTTCAAAAAGTGGGTCTTTTATATCATTTTGGTAAACAATTGAACTTAACAACCAACCTAACAACAAACAGAGCAATTGCGTCTTTTACATGTTTATCGGGCCTAGAATATAATTTACATGTTTAGTGGGCCTTAGTTGTCCTTTTACATGTTTATTTGGGCCTGGAATATACCTTACATGCTTATTGGGCCTGGAATATAATTTGTATGTTTAGTGGGCCTTAGTTGTCCTTTTACATGTTTATTAGGCCTGTAATATACCTTACATGTTTATTGGGCCTTCATGGTCCATCTACATGCTTGTTCACTTCACACATTCACATACGAACTTGTCGGGCTTTGAAAACTAAATACTTACACGGAAACAATATACACCGTGCAATTTCATATTCGCATAAATTTAGTTAAAGATCATGTGAGACACTTCGTTTGGCATCTATCGAGTGTACAACCGTAACATGTAGTTATAACTAGAGTCTCATGGAGGGAGAGCGACCGTTTGTGTATAGATCGATACAGGGGTGACACCCCACACCTGAGTTGTTTGCTAAAGTTAGACTAGGTCAGTCTAGGGTGACAAACCTTACCTTAAACAAGTCGGCGTCCGAAAAACTTCATGACAGACAGAATTGTCATTATCAAGTATGGTTATAACGACTCACTTGGAGGAATTAACACCATTATAAGAATTTAAGGAATACAAATTTTTGTTGATAATACGGTAACATACACGCACTGGTACTCAGCCTAGGGTGTTGAGATTCACAACGTTTTATAAACAAACACCATTGGGTTGTCTGGGATCATTCACATCATACACTTACAAACATTAACACACATACATTAATACAAGATCGGACACAAACATTTCAAACCGTTTTTCAGAAAATATCGAATATTTTGGTGTTTATAAAGTAATATAAAATATTTTACTCAAACATGCTTATGAACTCACCAACATTATATATGTTGACCTTTTCAAATTAACTTGTATTCTCAGGAAATCGTTGAGCAGGTTGGTCAGCAAGGATATTTGGATATTTTATTGTGTTTTGTTATCACCATATTTTGGATTTTTTGTATGTAATATTGAAATACAATACTTAATGTAAACAATGACAGTTGTGATATTGCATGTGAGATGATGATGATGTTTTGTTTCAATTATATACAAAGTGATGATGCTACAAAGTCACCCAAGCCTCCGGACATTTCCGCCATCTGGTTCGGGGGTGTGACACAAAAATTCTTGTGTTTTACTTGTATCCCCCCCCCCCCCGCCGAAAACATTATAAAAAACAGTGAAAATGTAGGGGTATGAACTCATAGTTGTTTGTGCACGTGTTGGACAGCGAGACCGGAAAGATGAACGTCGAGTTGATGGAATTAACGGAATCCTAATGATGATTAAACACATAATTATATTTAAAATTCGCGAAACCATTAATTTAAAGTGTTAGAAAACACTTGTTTTCGTGTTAGGAATAGTTACCGAGAGTTGTTTGAAGTGAATGGGTAGGTTTCCGGTCAAGGGTCAATCCGAGAACCAAGTTCTCGGTCTAGAGGAGTTTTCGGTCGGAATTGGTTTTCGGCCAGACACAGGTTTTCGGTTCTGCTGTTGTTTTCGGCCTCTTGAAGATATGAAGGTTGTTCTTGGTGGAAACTATGAAGATTTGAAGGTTTTCTCTTAAAGATATGAGTGTCCTTGGATGATCATTGGGAGCAAAATGAGAGAGTTTTCGGGTGAAATGAGTGAGAAATTATCAAGTTTCCGAAGAAAAACCTTTATACCAGTTGGGTTTTCGGCCGGAATGGAGTTCTCGGCCGAGATCTATTTTCGCCCAGAGGGTTTTCGGCCGAAAACAGGGTGCTGAACGAGTTTTGTGGTTTTTGAGGAAAAAGCTTGGTCTTTCGAGAGTTTTTGGTTCCGAAAACTTATATAAACTTTATTTTTATATTTTAGATTATTTTCTAACCCACGTGAACTTAAAGGAATAAATAAACTCAAATTTTATTTATCAGTTTTGACTTTTATAGACTGAGAAAGTATCGGATTGTCACAAGTATCTGCTAGCGGGAACTTGTAGCGAGTAACATTGTGTTAAATGTTACATGAAATAGCATTTGGATTTAGAGTATTTTATTTAAACTAAGCGTTAGTAGCTTGTGGTGCCGAACGAGGCTTTCTGTTAAAAACAGAGGGTTTTGTCAAACGCTAGAAGCTAGAAGTTTTCAAACGCTCCTAAACGTTCCGTATCGAACACGGCCAAAGACTTTTCTTCTTGTGGTAATTCTTATAACAAGAGAAAGCGAGTCGCGATGGATATAAAAGTTTCAAGAAAACAATTGTTTTGATAGATAAAATATTAGATAACATCATTATTAAGAAAATAAGAAGACCGAAGATTAATAACAAATGAAGAAAAACAAACAACTTGTAGATAGCGAGACATATTTATACATTGGCATGTGATGCGAATAATAGCTCACTTGACTGCAAACATCTGCAAGATAAAAACAGAAAAATTAGAATCAAGATGCTACAAAAAGAGACAACAATAAATAAGATATAATTCAAATATGCAATGTTAGTGTTTTTCGATAATCAAACAAAAAAATGACCTAGTCACATAGACATTTGAGTGACTAACCCAATATGAATGTTACCCAAACACAACATTGAGAACTAAAAAATCATAGTAAATACAATCTTACTAGATTATGACTTAAATTAACCTTTTAATACTTGTTTAATTCCTTTCAACTAGCATGAACAACAAAAGAACTAGATCTCAAGCTAGCAAATATTTTTAAACCACCTTTGACTGAAACAGTTTCTTGATGCAGCTAATTAAGGAAGAAAGGGAATTAATTCATATGTATACAAATTCAAATTAATTCATCCTACTATATATCAACAATTCTGGTGATCACATATGTACCATATTTGTATATATATGCAAGAGTACGAATATTTAACATAGTTTCTTGTAGGACTTACATGTCACTGCTACTGAAAATGATACATGAAGCCGGTTTCTCGGGTGAGATGCTGAACAATTGCTTAACTATGTATACACATAGAGTAATGCTGTGAAAAGGTTCAAATTAAACATTAGCCATACATATTAATTTACCGCATTAGATGCAATTGAATTTAAAATTATGATTATATCCAACTTGTACGATCAAAAATACGATCATTGATTGCAACTACTTTAGGCCAAATATATAGTCTACTATATATTTGCATTCGCAACACAATATGCAATTATTACAGCATGGATAATGAACTGCATACTTTGCATGCCCTTAAGATGCATATGTGATACACCAAGCATGACACATATCGAGGATAAATAAGTTATCATATACCACCTAAGCAGCGTTCATTAGCAAAGTGTTTTATCAATGCAAGTGAGAAATAAGAAATTGAGTTGGATCGAATAATTAATACTAACCTCCCAAAACATAAAAGTGAAATTATCCATAAGGAAGCTATTAGCCAACTTGATTCTTTGTATGCTATCCACACCTGAAAAGCTACATTCCATTATTCTTGTTATAGAAAAAAGTGGTACAAGAAGTACCGAATTCTTATTTTTTGAAGTCTAGGTTCATTTTAAATGCATCAAAATCCGTAAAAGGATAATTCTGAACTATGAATTATAAAATTTAATCGCAACCGAATGAAAGTCAAATAGACTGAATATATATATAGACGTACCGCAAACATCACAGCATGGATATAGAGGTCTGCCATATTTGCTAAAAAACACCTGTTTTCATTTATTAATTATTAATGTCACTTTACATTGTATGTGAAGAAGAAAATGTAAATAAAGATTGAAATAGAAGGATGTTTAGGTACTTTGTGAATGCATCAGCATATGAGCCAGATATATCTTTAATAAGAGTGTAAATTAAAGCTCCCATCGTCAAAAATGCTAGTGCAGAATAGATTGCTCTTACAGTTACAACAGGGATTCTCGAGGTGTTTTCCCTAAGCAAAATATTAAAATATATTGAAAACACATCGTAAATATCGTAAGAATTTGTTTGATATCAGTTATAAAAATCAAACAGAAACGAGTCAAACCCACTTATGTAAAGCGTAACATAAGAAAGCAAGTAAAAGGTGATTTACCTTGTTAATTAAATTGAAAAGATACCATAGAGAAAGAAAAAATTAGAGAACGTAGAATATAAATTTTGATGGTCAAGGAATATCGATCTTTTGTTATTACCTTTTATGATGTCTCACTAACACAAAATACAATGGATTTGTCGAAGATTCTTCACGTGATAACTTGAAGAACTGAAGAAGGATGTATCCAATGCTAAGAAGGCTGTAGAAGGTAAGAAAATATGACTAACTCTGACAAGTACTATACGTACAAAGGTTGTAATATATGTAACAGTTATAGCATGTAAACAGAGAAACAAAATCTTATCATGTTTATTAGGGTTATTGGCAGTTTAGGACACAAAAATATTTGCTCCAACAAGCCTAATTGCAGACTTGTCAGTGAACATAAGGTATCCGTTTGAAACCCTAGATTTTTTTTTTCTGAAGAGAGGTGGACTAATGAAGCTTTTTATGATGTCTTCTAACTGTTTGACAAATGACACAATGACAACCTAGTCAGCTATTCCATCGTTTAACTGTCTAACTTCTGATTTTAGAATTCTATCATTCGCTATAAGTTGTTCTCAAACAACATTATGCTATGCATAGATAATTCCCATTTCACATAATGACTGATTTTTTAAATCTGTGAAGAAAGATGAGGAAGTAGTTAAATAAAAACAACTTAAGAAACCTATTTTAAAACTTGGGAACATTCGGAGGTACATTGTTGAAACATTAACTCTCATTATCGGACTATATTTGTCAAAATTAAGAATTTTTTAAATATCAGCCAAAGTCTACAAAAACAATTTACTTTGGATATTTTTTTTTTGGGCTCAACCACCTAAAAATAATGTTTTTTTTTTTTTTTTTTTTTTTTTTTTTTTTTTTTTTTTCTGATTACAATGAACCGGTGACCAAAAATAATGGTAGTCAAAGGCAACAGAATCAGGTTTTTTGATCTTCTGTTGCTTAAAGAATGCATTAATACCTGGTATTTACAATATTTTTTCATCTTCTAAGTTTTTCACTATCATCTGTGAAGAGTATATTCTTAAGAGAGAAAATTTGTATTGAATGCCACAACTTGAAGTTCTTTGACCATAATCTGAGTTTGATTTTTTGGTTTATCTAGAACATGATCGTAGTTTCCAAGCTCAGTCTTGAATTCTTTCATTATAATATGACATGCGTATTTATTTTTACGAAAGAAACTTGTATATTTATTTGTCAATGTTTTTTTTCCATTATAAAAGCATAAAATTAGACTTAATCCATGGTAACATGTAATGTGGATTGATGATATAGGAAGAAGAGCCCAAGCAGTTCTATCAAATAGAGAAGCAAAACTCCTGGCCACCTTCAAAACTTTGAAAGCCCAGGTATCGAAGCCACTACAGGTCATTATACTCTTATTTTTACGAAAGAAACTTGTATATTTATTTGTCAATTTATTATATGCCCTGTTGGTCCACCTACTACGGTTGGTATAAAGCTCCCATTTTTGGGTTATAATTGTGAAAAACGTCAACTAATAGTTTATTTAATGCAACGATAAACAATTGTAACCACTACTAAACAAAGCTTCGATTAATTTCTTCTAAAATATTTTATTTAATGCTAAATATGGTTGATTAGATGCATAGGATGTTCACATCTAATGGAGGTTGTGTTTATGTGAAAAAACCATTTTTTTTGGGATTTTACAAAAATTGCTTCTGACTCCTGAATTAAGATCAGATCAAATAGGAACATACTTTACTTTTGCTACCAAGATGCGCAATGTACTTTACTACCAATAATATAAATGAATTAAGATCAGATCAAATAGGAACATACTTTACATTTAGTTTCTTCAGGGTACATGTATTTTTTCAACAACTTTGACACACAAATCCCATCTGATGAACTTCTTTTGTATTTAAACTTTACATAGACGTGGCCTTAAAGAGGCTTGAAGGGTGCAAAACATTAGCTTAACGGACAAACCTTCTGTCCCACGAGAAAACAATGAAAAAATCTTCTAACCCCTAGCAACGCGAGGGCACACCCTCTAGTTTATAAGAAAATGAAGTTTAAACATGAGATCTCTGTATATATAAAATCAGTTATGCAAGTAACTTTGTTTGTTAGGAGACATGACCACGCATGTTTCTATAGGCACCCCTCCATTAATTATGAAATTTTTTAGATCTAGTGTTCTCAACAGGAAAACCATGGAAAAATAATTTTATGTGAAAACCGAGTTCTTGTTGGCCTATATATGACGGCATGATGCTAAAGGCATGTTTATTTCTTATTGACATCAGGAGGCCTTCATTGTGCGTGAAGCTTATTAGAGGAGTTGTCTTTAGGGACACCAATTTTATTAGCGACTTTGTCATGATGAGAGCTACCAACATTGTTGAGATGATGGTTGCTTCCGTATTTGGGCGACCCACAGTGTTTCTAATTCAATTTGTATGAGTATTGCAAAACTTTTCTTTGGTTTGAGGGTGTGTCAGCCTATACACATGAAAGAGGCTGATTTTTCCTTTGACAAAGGGTTACGCGAATCGTTTGAGGACTTAGTGGTTTATGGAGGTCCCTTTTTCGGAGACATCGAGTGGTCACTTTCTTCGTTACCCATTTAGTGTGGTGATTTGGGGTAGTACTCTGTTGTAAAGGCTTCCTCATACACTTTTGTGGCCTCAAGGACCCTATCTTGGGTGTTACAAGACCACATCTTAGGAGACACTAGCATATGTAGTATGGACTCGACTATGTTTCTACCTTGGCTTGTCTTCGTGATACGATCTCAAGTTTCGAACTCAATGATTTTTCTACTAAGGAAATTGTCCCCCCCCCCCCCCCCTCCTCCGTAAGCCTAACATGCATTGATGAGTGCCCTTTTTAGCAAAACCATCGAGGGCATGGAAATATACCTTAATATGTCAGTTGGACAGAACGCAGTTATAAATTGTCCAAAAGCACCACATGCTTAGGATTTTCTTCTAACTATCCCTATAGATGATTTTGGCCAACATATGTCTCCCATGGAGTATCAGACTATCATTAAGTATCGCCTCAAGATCCCTTTATTTCCCGTTGATAAGTATCCCAAGTTTGTCGTAAAGCCTTCTTAGACTCTGTTGGAGATCATACAGTACATTGTGGAGAGCTCCGAGGCTTTAAATGTCGACAAGATATGGTTATGGATGTTCCTTTTTATGTATTTAGGAGGTTCGGGGTTTCGACTAAGAAAGTAGCACCCATGAACTTCCTGACTGGTCCATTGGAAGGAAGATCAATACTTAGACCGTCAGATATTTTGGT